>NC_135597.1:14463691-14770990 GCF_965152235.1 Eretmochelys imbricata | reverse complement strand
TCATCTCTCCTCATATGGAAGCTGTTCCATGCCCCTAATAATTTTTGTTGCCCTTTTCTGAACCTTTACTAATTCTAATATATCTATTTTGAGATGGGGAAACCACATCTGCAGGCAGTATTCCAGATGTGGGCGTAGCATGGATTTATAGAGAGGAAATATGATATTTTCTGTCTTATTATCTATCCCTTTCTTGATGATTCCCAACATTCTGTTCACTTCTTTGACTGCTGCTGCACATTGAGTGGATGATTTCAGAGAACTATCCATGACTCCAAGATCTCCTTCTTGAGTGGTAACAGCTAATTTAGACCCCATCATTGTATGTGTATAGGAAGGAGATTCCATCATCTCCCTAGGTAACCCATTCCAGTGCTTCACCACCCTCCTAGTGAAAAAGTTTTTCCTAATATCTAACCTAATCCTCCCCTACTGCAACTTGAGACCATTGCTCCTTGTTCTCTCATCTGCTACCACTGAGAACAATCTAGATCCATCCTCTTTGGAACCCCCTTTCAGGTAGTTGAAAGCAGCTATCAAATCCCCCCTCATTCTTCTCTTCCGCAGACTAAACAATCCCAGTTCCCTCAGCCTCTCCTAGTAAGTCATGTGCTCCAGCCCCCTAATCATTTTTATTGCCCTCCGCTGGACACTTTCCAATTTTTCCACATCCTTCTTGTAATGTGGGGCCCAAAACTGGACACAGTACTCCAGATGAGGCCTCACCAATGTCGAATAGAGGGGGACGATCACGTCCCTCGATCTGCTGGCAGTGCTCCTACTTATACAGCCCAAATTGCTGTTAGCCTTCTTGGTAACAAGGGCTCACTGTTGACTCCTATCCAGCTTCTCATCCACTGTAATCCCTAGGTCCTTTTCTGCAGAACTGCTGCCCAGCCACTCAGTCCCTAGTCTGTAGCAGTGCATGGGATTCTTCCATCCTAAGTGCAGGACTCTGCACTTGTCCTTGTTGAACCTCATCAGATTTCTTTTGGCCTAATCCTCTAATTTGTCTTGGTCCCTCTGTATCCAATCCCTACCCTCCAGCATATCTACCACTTCTCTGGCTGGTGTGTCCAGAGACTGGGACTGGCCCCAGCCCAGATAGAAGGGGCTCATGGCAATCTGCCCCCCAGGAAGAGAGCTCGTCAAACATTTTCCAATAAACATTTTTCTATTGGAAAATGCCACTTTGTCAAAACTGAACCTTTCTGTGAGAACGGGGTGATTTTGACATCATTTCATTTAGGAAAAAAATTGACTAGAAGTGTTTCAAGAAGCTCAAACCAGAACATTCTGACCTTATGGGAGCAGAATGTTTGGTTTCAAAATTGATATTTTTGTAATATAAAATTAAAGCAGTCGAAATCAAAAGGGAATGTTTCCGTTTGATTAAACCGGAACACTTCAACTGACCCCAGTGACATTTTCTGGATAATTTCACTTTACAGAAAAGTTTGGAATTTTTTTGTTTTCATTCTGACTTGGAAGAGGAACAACCACTGAAATGTCTGGATTTCCTGCAGAACGGAAATTCTGCTCTCTCTGAATCTGGCTCTTCAATCCCTCCATCTCAACAGAGCTCTTCCTTCTCCTGACTTCCTCCCTGCTTTCCCACCCCATCTTGCGCTTCCTGGCCAGCCTGTCTCGTCTCCCCTTTCCTTGCCTTGCTCCTACCGTCAAACACAGCTTGGCTGTACTGGGTGGTTGAGGCACAGGGCTTGCATGTCACGTCAAACTTGTTGCCATAGTTCCCGATGCTGACCTCAAATTGGATTAGCTCCTTGATAGCGGGCAGCATGGTGGCTGAATAGAAGATGGCACACAGGCCATACTTGCGCCGGGACAAGTATCGCTGGCAAAGGAAAGACCCAACAGGCAAGGTTAGGATGGGGAGGGAGCAGGTGATGGTGTCTTGGTCACTATCACCTGTCCCTGCTGGTCATCAGCAAGGACGCAACCTGAGACCCGCTGCAGCAAAAGCACCAGCCTCTGCTGTTTGAGTTAAAGGAGTGACAGCCCTAGCTGATGGCAGTAGCAGGCTTGTATCCTCTGTGTGGGCCAGTCACCAGCAGGAGATGTGATCATACTGTGCCATTCTATACCTTGGGGGAGCATCCTGGAACCCCCATATTCCTCATTTTCATATAATTGTGATCTTACATATAAAGCAGGCCTTGTAAGGTATCAGGGGAAAGGTTACGATCTGCTGAAAGTCATTTCTCTGTCCATAGATGTGTATCGTTAACGCATATGAAGTTGTAAGAATTGTGTTGTACGGTGGTCACTCAAACATGCTGTAAGTTGGGGAATCAGCGAGATATTAGCTATCCAGAGGCAACATCAAGGAAAGAATCAACGCCCGGGCGGGGTGTCAAACAACACATCAACAGCCATTGTCCAGCAAGGGAGCGACAATGCAATGACTCACCTGCATGAGGCCACACCAGGGGAATTGCTCAACCTTGCATAGTTGCCAACTTTCACACGGTAAATAAGCACCCCAACTTTCACAATAAGCCAAAAATCAAGCAAATCCCATTTCAAAACAAGGCCAAAACAAGCCAATCCCTAGGAACCCCAACACCCTACGTCACTAGATTCCCCCAGCATGCAGTCTGGGACTGTGGTGGGCCCGCTGTGCACCCCTGACTCTCTCCGCTCCTTGCCCCTGTTTGCCAGGAGCTAATAAAACAAAAGAAGCAACAAGCTACAACAAGCAACAAGCTACAAGCCAAAAACTAGCCAACAAGCAACTCACAAGCCAATTAAGCCAAAAACAAGCCCAATTTCTGCATTTTTTTCGCAGGTTTGGCATGTCTGGAACCTTGCTGGGTGACTCAGCAATGCCCCCAGACATGCCTGGACTTGTGTTCTCCAAGCACATGGACGAGGGTGTAAAACAGACAGAGCGGACACACACTGGGCCTTCTCCTGGCCCCACTTACGCTGCAAGCAACCAAGACACTGAGAAGAAGACAAGACTCCAACAGAGGAGACCGGCCCAGGTTTAAGGAACAAACCTGTATATTGAGGACTGCAATATCCAATGGGGTGAGAAAAACTGCTTCATCTAGATGTTACTCACTCTAATCGGGTTGAGAGTTCAGACTGCGTGCTGATATTTTACTTCTTTTGGTAACTAACTCTGACTTTTTGCCTGTCACTTAAAATCTACCTTTTATCATCAATACATTTGTTTAATTGTTTATCTTTATCAGTGAGTTTGTATGAAGTGTGGGGCAAATCTGCTCAGGTTTGACAAAGGCTGGTGTCTGTCCACTTTCCATTGATGAAGTGGTGACAGTATATTCCTGGGGTACAGTGCTGGGAGCTGGGGGGATTTGGCTGATGCCTTTCTCTGTGTGATCCATGAGCGGCTCTGGGAGCATTCATGCAATTTAGCTGGGTGTGGGGCTCCCCATGCGGTTATGCTGAGTGATCACAGCGCCTGGAGGGGTTTGCTGCTGGTCACTAGCCAGGCATTGTGAGAGAGAGCCCAGGCTGGAGAGAGTTCAGGGGGCACAGTGGTCCCACGATCCCAGGCTGCACCCAGGGATATCCTGTCACAGCGGCGCAGCGAGCAGCGAGAAATACACAGCTTGTTGTACTGAGCAAGATTTGCACTTCATACACTGATATAAAGGCTTTAAGTGTGGTGGCTAAGGACAGTCAGGAGGAGGCTACCGGTTTGTTATTTTCTGTTTGCTTGTTTCAGGAAAGGGAAGTAGGGACAGAAAAGCAGGAAAATGAGTGAAAGCAGAGAAGTGATTGCGAAGGTGGAGCTTTTTAGGCTGCAGGTTGCAGAAAAAGAAAGAGAACACGAGAGAATATTGCTACTAAAGAAACTGGCCATGGAGGAGAAGGAAAGAGAGAGAGAGAAAGAGAGAAAAACCACAAACTGGACTTGCTAGAGAAGCAGAACCAGAAACCACTGACCCCAACCATTCCCATCACTCCAAAAATCCGCAATTGGGACCACCGATGGCCTGCATACAATACGACCAATCTCTGCACTGCAGCTGGAGGCAACACCACCTCAGGAAGGGATGGGGGCGTGATGCCTGCCAGGGAGAGAACTGTCCAGGTTATTAGCTGCCAGCAAATTTCAGCTGAACCAGAGACAGACCCAGCTCTAGGGAGCAGAGAGAAATGGGTCCCAGAGGAGAGCCCAGAGAAGGGGCAGGGAATCTCAGAAACCACTGAGGTGGGTGAGGATTCCTGTGACTCTGTAACACAGGGAAGCAGGGTGCTTCCAAGTATGGGAGGGGCTGAGACAAGCTCCTTTCCATCAGAAGGCGACATGCCCTCAGGCGCCGGGGCAGGAGAGGAGTGGTCAGTGATTAAGGAAACTGTCCCAGTTGTTAGCTGGCAGGGTTTTGCAGCTGAACAAGGGACAGACCCATTTCTAGGGAGCACAGAGAAATGTGTCTTGGGAGGGGGCCCAGAGGAGGAAATGGGGGAAGGAACAGTGGGGGTACAGGAATGTCTCCACCCTAGACACTTGGGGCAGGATGCCCAGGACACTAGCAGGATGGCTGGTCAGCCTCTGTCACCCAGGCACTCAGCCCATGACCCAGGTTTTGAGAGGGATTTGTGTAACTGACCTCCTGGAGGGGAGCAGTCACACAGCTGACTTCCCAGGGACAGAGAAAGGGGTGGCGGAGGGCACCCCAATCCAGGTTCCAGTTTTTCAGGATGCTATTCCTGATAACTGTTTGGAAAGTAACTGTGTCTCTTTACATCAAGATGCAGCTCCAACGCCTGTGACAGCAGAGGAGTTGGGACCAGGAAATTGCCAGGTGGTCGTTTGTGAGAATGCAAATGACCCTATGGGCGGGGACGGTGCGGGGGGGGGTTCCCCCAGGTAGGTGAGAGTCAGGGAGAAGTTATGGGAAAGCTGCTGAGAAAAGGTGAATCTGATCGAAGGTTAAACACCCCTAGCCCAGAGAGCAGGGATCACAGCCCTCTAGGAGGCAGGGAAGGACTCAGTGCAGGGAGGGGGAAACACAGGGTAACCCCCAAAAGGGAGCTGGATTTTCTGCATATGTACAGTTCAGGGGTTGGGAGACCGCTCCCCAAAGGGCCAGCCAATGTGCAGGATCCCCCTGAACACCTATCTTGCCAGACCCTGAGGCACCAAAATTCCAGAAACATGATTAAATTAAGAACCCAGGCAGAGGGGAACACTGGAGGGAAAGAAAAGCCAGTGACTGATGACACAGGAAAGAGTCAAATGACACCCTGGGGTTCCTGTTCTCTAAGTCACATACCCACCAGGAACACACATGGCCTCTGATCCCGGTGGGGAAAGAACCAGACTCATGGGATCACCAGTGATGGGACCTTTGGAGGGAGGCTTTGCCGAACCTCAGGCTGCAGCCCTTCTGTACTTTCCTAGGCACACGGGGATTGCCAGATGGGATCAGGCCCCATCTAGCCCCATGTCCCACAAGGGCCACCACCACCTGCTTCAGCAGAAGGTGCAAAAACCTCAAAGTCACAGATGTGGGATAATCTGCCCCCATGATGGTCTCATTCTCACCCTGGAAAGTTAGTAGCTACACCCTGAAGCTTGGGAGGTTTTATCTCCCTTCCAAAAAGGTATTACAGCGCTTTATTTTGTATATTCCCCATCTACATTTCCTCTGAACGAGGAGGCCAAATGTTCTGTCTCAGATGTCCCTGGTAGCAGAGGCTACAGAGCTGCTGAGAGGTGCATTGGTGGGGAGGGACCAGGGATGGTTGTGGCGTGGTCAGCGTAACTGGGTGAGATGTGCTCCAACCTCTTTCCAATATTCTCCCAGCACCAAGAGGACAGATTCTGGGACCCTGCCTTTCTCACGGATACAAGACATGTTTTGTTGTCAAGTTCAAGTCTGCTCTGAGACGTGGCAGTAAGAACCGCACGGTGAGTTTATTATGGTTCCTATCTCAAATGGGCTCAGGGGCCAAGTGAACATGTGTTTCTGTCTAACTGCTGTGGGCTCCTGGAAGAGCCATTGGGAAGTTCCCAGGGCAATCACTGCTCATACAGGGCTGGCTGGGATGCTCACACAGCATTACAATTCATAGATGATGTGCAGCTTCCCTTCTGCTGGAACTGTTTCCTGAGAAGCTTTGTCCCCCTGCTCCCCTTCCCAGCCCCGTTTGCTGTTAGGCCATAGCTGGCTGGGGTGTTGGGGTCACATACTCAGTCAGGGCTAGTTACCTCCACCCTGGCAATAGCTTCTGAAGGGATCTCCTCTATTTCCTGTTCGGGGGTCCTATCCATGCTGGTGTTTAATTCCACTAGAATCCGACCTCGATAGGCCACCCCTTCCTCCTGGAAGACAAATGGGTCCTCAGAAGAGGGGCGGGAAGGGGATAGAAGAGCAAGGGAATGGGAGACCCTGTAAGAGGGGTAAGAGAAGAGAGGGAGGAGCACCAGGAAACCTTTCTCACTCTTTTTCCAGGCCTGACATCAAGCGCAAACAGCACAAACAACTGTCTGAGCCCCTAACTGAGATGTTTACGGGGCTCCATGCAGGCCAGGCTCTGCAGCTCATGGGACAACTCAGGGCAGCAAGAAGCAACTTATGGGCCGAGCAGGAGGAGAAAGGTCTCTGGCAGATTTCTTCCTGTTGCAGATTGCCCCCCTCCCAGGTCTGCCCCTGCTCCTTCAGACCTCTTCGCCGCCCCTCCTAACTTCCCCTTCAACAACAGCCAGAGGTAGCTCAAGCTGACGATGCAGGCTGGGAGCACTAGTAGGCTGGAAGTGGCCTGCTGTCCCAGGAGCAACCATGCCTCCGTGCCTTGTGCTCAGAGGGGAAGGCGGAGGACAGACACTGTGTGTCTGGGGAGATGGGCTGTCACCTACTGGTCACCCTCTCATTCCCCCAGTACAATTCACCGGTCTCTGGAGCAACTTGGGGAACTGTAGGGTGCTCCCGTCAGTGAGGGGCCAGGGTCAACCCAGTGCTGTGGTGGGCATGCCAGATGCCATGCTACGACCCACTGGCATGGACTCATGGCAACCCCAGGGCTTGGGAGTCATGAGGACCCTGCCCCCAGGCCATGGTCTTCCTGGGATCCAGGCCATGAACGGAAGGGAGACACTTACGCTCCCAGAGTTGAGTTTCTCATTCGGGTCGTGGAGGCTGGTGAATTCCTTGGGGCTCCCGTAGAGGGTCAGGAAGCTGGGTCCAAAGCATGGCAGGAACCCGGAGAAATCCCCTGGAACCAAGAGAGGAACCTGAGAGGAGAGAGCCCAGAATGAAGCCAGCTCTCGATGGGCAGTCAGAGCCCCTTACCTTCTATCTCAGCCCCCGTGGAAGACACCTCGGACAGGCTGATGTACGTGGTTCCAAGGATGTCCGTTTTTCTTGCTCGGTCCCTGGAAGTGCAGAGCAGACAGCAAACAGCCTTTCTGTGGCATTGGAGCGGGCTGGGGGTGCTGCTGAACAAAAGGCCCACCAAGCTCTGTGTGCCCCTACCAAACCCTGGGGTCTACAAACACTGTCTTCTGCCTACCCAGTCCTTGTCGTCAAGGGGCTCCAAAGCCTGGGACCAGGGCATTTAAAACTTGGCCAAGGCTCTGGGATGAGACTGCGGTCAACACTGGCACTGCTGTGGCCCAAGGGAACTGTCTGCTATAAGGATTGTCAGGACAGGAGACAGAGCTTCCTTTGGGGCCAGCCGCAGAATGAACTTCCCCGGAACCAAGGGCCATCCAGACCTCCCCCTTCCTGCTGCAAGGACCAGGCACACTTCCCTGACCTGCCTTCTCTAACATAACATGTCTGTGTATTTATGAACCCCACATGGGTCCTTCCCTTCCACCCACCACAGTGTCCCTGCTGGCTCTTCCCTCACCAGACTGGCCAGCCTCACCCCGTCCTGCTCTCCTTAGTTACTCCCCTTCCTCTGGGGGTAACGCCAGGATCGCCTGCTCCAGGCAGGGACTATCCAAAGTGCTGCTTACCCATTCAGAATGGTTAGCTTGATCTTATCATACACGGATGGTAACTGCAATGGGAAGGTGGCAGGTTAGAAGGGCATACGTCCCTGGGGCCAGGCCCAGTGTGCCATTTGACACAGCAAGGCTCTTCCTTCCCACAGTTTATATGGCAGGGCTGCCCTGCTTTTGTTGGCATACTAGGAAGGATGTTGCCGTGTGGACTGGTGCCAAAGCCATTGGATGCCCTATCTCGCTCTTCAGCTGTGGGAGCTGGGGATGGTCAGTGGACGGAGAAGCTGAAGCACTGTCTAGGGGGAGCAGAGGGAGGCACCCATTATGGGGAACTCCCCCTCTTGAAGGGTTACTAGCTCCTCAGAGCAGGTGCCTTCCTTCCTTCCCCTCCCTGCAGACAGGGCTTCCAGCCTCTCCCACTGCCGCTCCACTACAGCAATCCCTAGTTCCCAGTGTCAGGAACGTGTGCAGGGCAGAGTCCCAGCCCCCACAAGAGGGAAAGGACATGACCTTCCACAAGCTCTGTGTGTCACTTCTCCTGCCCCCCTGTCAATACTCCTTGGACTCTGGGCTGCAAATGCTGGCCCCCCCAGGGAGAGACACTATTAGGGTGTCTATGGCAAGAACTCCCTTAATCCTCTTTCAGGAAATGAGAATTTGGGTAACTCAGGGGGAAAGAAGGGATGCGGGGGAGATATTCAATGCAGATTGTCAGGGCTCTGACAACATCCCCTTCCTACCGAGTCATCCATCTCACCTGAGCAGGAAAGAACAGCACCTGGTTCCACTCTGGGTTGGCATTTCTTGGCATCACTCTGGTGCAGTGCTGAGAACATTGAAGGACACTATTAGCAACCAGAAATCAACACCTCTCCTTCCAGCTACACCCTCTGTAGGTCAATCCCTTCCTTCACCCATCTCAGTTCTCTGGGTCATATTTGCCCCCCGCAAACAAGTGTTTGCTCTCCAGGCAGCACTGCAGAGCCTTAGCAGCAATGGGGTTTGGTTCTGTCTCATGTACCGTCAGCTCCATCATCAGTTGCACTCCCATCATGGGATCATCAGGACTGGCGTTGACTTGGGGAGGCTTAGAGAAGTCACAGGAATGAGGCATCCTTATGTGAGGGGCCCTGCCTGGCATTTCTCAGTGTCAGAATCCCACCGTCGCTTTGCTCCCCACAAGATCATTGGGAGAAGGGCAAGGAAAAGCAACCCCGCTCTCTCCATCTCAGCACATCAGACTGTCCTAATGGCAGGACGTATCTGCCGACACAGCAGAGGCAGCTCCTCCAGGACTGTTAACACACAGAGTCAGGGTGTCACAGGGCCTGTCGATCAATCCTGACACGCAGGGGCTGTTGTGATAATTGGGCCGACGCATTTACCCTTACTGTGAGTTTAACTGTAAAGGTGAGTGTACATTCATAAGATCTTACAATGAACTATAACATCAAGCACTCATGGGAACAGATACAAGAATAGTGGACAGAAAATCTATTAATCTAAACCAAGAAGGCCACATTGATATAATCCAAGGACAGGAAATTCTACTTGTCAAAAACAGATGATGTGAAGCCGGATGTTAATGAACCAGAATTGGTGTTTCAGAGTAGCAGCCATGTTAGTCTGTATCTGCAAAAAGAAAAGGAGCACTTGTGGCACCTTAGAGTGTGTTGGATATTAGGCCTAATTAGTGGACAAAATAATGAGGGAATGGGCTATTGCACCCAGCACTCCCTTTCTGAAAACCAAAAGGACAGAGGTTACTGGAGCAAGCTTCACCATCTTGGCTACGACCCCCCGCCCTGGGACCATGGGCCTTCATCATCCTCCAAGGCCCCAACTCCGTGGGTGTTCCAGCACGGAGCACCCATGGAGAAAAATTAGCTGGTGCTTAGCACCCACTGGCAGCCAAGCTTCCCTCCCTCCCCCCAAGTCCCTCCCGCCCGCCGCAGGCCCCCGCCGATCAACTCCTCCCCCTCCCTCCCAGGGCTTCCTGCATGCCGCGGAACAGCTGTTCAGTGGCGTGCAGGAGGCGCTGGGGGCAGGGGGGGGAGGAGTGGGGATGGGGCGTGCTTGCGGGAGGGGACGGAAAAGGCAAGGTGGGGGTGGAGCGGGGGCGGGAAGAGGAGGGGTGGGGCATTGGGGGAAGGGGTGGAGTGGGGGGCGGGTACTGGGGCGGAATGGGGGAGACTTGGGGGAAGGGTGGAGTGGGAGCAGGGCCTGGGGCTGAGTGGGGTTTGAGCACCCCCGGGGAAAATTAGAAGCTAGTGTCTGTGATCATCCTGATCCTGAGAAGTGTGCTGATCAGACCAATCCTGAAAGAGGGACCCAGATGACATTGCCACCCCTGCCGGCTTCAGGAGAATCTCAAACACCACCTGGGATGTAAGACTGTCTCTCTCTCTCTCCACTTTGTGTGTCCTTTTCCTTTCCTGCCTTAGTTCTTCTCTTTCCTATCTCTCTCCTTTTACCTTCTGCTTAACAAGAGACTGGCTTAGCCAGCCAAGCCTGGATATTTTTAGCATTGCTATAAACCTGTGACCAGAAAGAGGCAGCTAAAAGCAAAGGCCTAACCATCGCAAAGCTGGTACGAGTTTGCCAGGCCTCAGAGTGCCTTGTGCCTGTGTTTCTCCAGCAGGGAGGCTGCAAGTGAGAGTCAACACCAGAGAGAGAAGCTGCATTTTCTACCTTTCCTGTTCTTTCCTCTCCCCTTTTGTGTGTGTTTTTCTTGGTGTGTCTTCTTAAGAAACAGGATCAGACTTTAACAACAGCAGCAGCAAGGACAGCTCCAACCCTTCTCAACTTGCTTCTTCTCTTTTCCCCCAAAAGGACAGTTATTACCATCTGAGAGACTGTCAAACAACGGTGCTTTTCCTTCAAAAACTGACTTCAGCAACAACAGTGACATCTCCAGCCTATGTCAACTAACTCTGGGCTTGTCTTCAAGCACAGCACTGTAGCTGTGCCCTGTAGTGGTGTAGTGAAGACGCTACTATGCGGATGGGAGAGCTTCTCCTGAGGGCATAGTTAATCTCCTCCCCGAGAGGCGTAGCACTGTCTACACAAGGGGCGAGGTTGGTGTAACTACGTTGCTCAGGGGTGTGGATTTTTCACACCCCTGCGCGACGTTATTATACCGATACAGACCTGTAGTATAGCCCAGGCCTTCTCTTTTACTCAAAGAGACAATTTCAGACTTTAACCAACCGCAGCAACCACAACTCCAGCTCATTTCAACTACTTTCTTCTCTTCTACCCCTCCCACTACAAAACCCCCAAACCAGTTATTATCGTCTTTAAAACCATCTAAGAGACTGTTTGCAGTGATGTTATAACTGTGTTGGTCCCAGGATATTAGAGAAACAAGGTGGGTGAGGTCATATCTTTCCTTGGCTCAACTTCTGTTGGTGAAAGAGACAAGCTTTCGAGCTACAAGGTGCTCCTCTTCAGTACAGAAGAGCTCTATGTAGCTTGAAAGCTTGTCTCTTTCACCAGTGGAAGTTGGGCCAATAAAAGATATCAACTCCCCCACCTTGATTCTTTAAGAAACTCTCAGACGAGATGGATTTTCCTTCTAAAAATTTTCTCCAGTTAAAGGGAAAGGGAACGAGGATTGTTGTTAAAATTAAAGCCTTACTTAATACTTTATATTTCAGATGCTTTACTTGTGTTTCCTTCTCTTCTGTATCGTCAATAAAAAGTTAAAAGAATTTGTAATAGTGTGTTTGCCACGCTGCTGAGCAGGCTGAGGTCTCTGTGTACCAAACCTTGGACCTTGTTTAACATGCTTAATGTTGGACAGTGACTGGCTCATATTAACACCTTTGGCCCATGTATTCCATCCGAACTAATACAACAGGGCCCAGTTTGACTCTCAGCCCGCAGGGATGGAAGTTGTTTGGCTGTGCGGCTGCAAACAAATCTTGCTTGGACTCCAATAGAGCAAGTTCGCTATGGAAACTGCCGCAGGATAATAACTACCAGCCCGGCCGTGGTACCAGGAGTGCACTGGGTGACTCGAGCACTCGTGTTATTATACGAATGGGATAGGGATTCAATCCGTGGTGTTGTGTAGAAATTCCTACTGCTAGGTTTACTTTACAGGTGTATCCACATGTCTGCTGGACGGCCCGACGGCATCTGTAACGAACGGGCCCGCGTGTGTCTGCCGCCTACCGGGTGCAATCAGTCCTGCTCAGCCGTGTGTAACAGGCTCTTTACTGTACTCCCAACAGCTCATGGGGATTCTCCTTTAGCTCAAGGGGGGAGGCTGAATTCTATCACCTCCATTGCCGTGGCACTTCTAGGGGCCACACATTTGTTACTGCACTGATGTGTTAGAGTTTAGAGTACAAGACTGGCTGTTGGTGAGGAGACTGAAGTTGCCAGATGCTCTCCCAAGAGGTCACTTTTCTGACCAGAGCAAGCCGTCAAGAACACTATCCCCGATAATGTCACGGCTAACCTGGTGGCTGAACTTTGTGACTTTGTCCTTACCCATAACTATTTTACATTTGGGGACAATGTATACCTTCAAATCAACGGCACTGCTATGGGTACCCGCATGGCCCCACAGTATGCCAACATTTTTATGGCTGACTTAGAGCAACGCTTCCTCAGCTCTCGTCCCCTAACGCCCCTACTCTGCTTGCGCTATATTGATGACATCTTCATCATCTGGACCCATGGAAAAGAAGCCCTTGAGGAATTCCACCGTGATTTCAACAATTTCCATCCCACCATCAACCTCAGCCTGGACCAGTCCACACAAGAGATCCACTTCCTGGATGCTACAGTGCTAATAAGTGATGGTCACATAAACACCACCCTATACCGGAAACCTACTGACCGCTATTCCTACCTACATGCCTCCAGCTTTCACCCTGACCACACCACACGATCCATTGTCTACAGCCAAGCTCTACGATACAACCGTATTTGCTCCAACCCCTCAGACAGAGACAAACACCTACAAGATCTCTATCAAGCATTCTTACAACTACAATACCCACCTGCTGAAGTGAAGAAACAGATTGATAGAGCCAGAAGAGTTCCCAGAAGTCACCTACTACAGGACAGGCCCAACAAAGAAAGTAACAGAACGCCACTAGCCGTCACCTTCAGCCCCCAACTAAAACCTCTCCAGCGCATCATCAAGGATCTACAACCTATCCTGAAGGACGACCCAACACTCTCATAAATCTTGGGAGACAGGCCAGTCCTTGCCTACAGACTGCCCCCCAACCTGAAGCAAATACTCAACAGCAACCACATACCACACAACAGAACCACTAACCCAGGAACCTATCCTTGCAACAAAGCCCATTGCCAACTGTGTCCACATATCTATTCAGGGGACACCATCACAGGCCTAATAACATCAGCCACACGATCAGAGGCTCGTTCACCTGCACATCTACCAATGTGATATATGCCATCATGTGCCAGCAATGCCCCTCTGCCATGTACATTGGTCAAACTGGATAGTCTCTACGTAAAAGAATAAATGGACACAAATCAGATGTCAAGAATTATAACATTCATAAACCAGTCGGAGAACACTTCAATCTCTCTGGTCACTCGATTTCTGATCTCAAAGTGACTATCCTTCAACAAAAAAACTTCGAAAACAGACTCCAACGAGAGACTGCTGAATTGGAATTAATTTGCAAATTGGATACAATTAACTTAGGCTTGAATAGAGACTGGGAATGGTTGATTCATTATAAAAAAAACCCTATTTCCCCTTGTTTATTCCTCCTCCCCCCCGAAACATGTTACCTACCGTTTTCCCTGCAAAACTAACTTCCACGGAAGGGTCAACGCAGATCCTTTTGTCGACATGCATATGGAACATGGACCTAAAGTAATGCAGAAAGGAGTCCTCCACTGCGGAGGGAAGAGAGACGTATTTGTGTCAGATAGCTTTCGGCTGGCACAATTAGCTCCTGCTGACCGTCTATGCTTGACTGGGAGACCCAAAACCTCCCCTCGGCTGAGGGACGGGATTCGAGGGTAACAAGGGTCTACAAGGGCAGAGGAAGCTGATGACATTGGAAAGCAGGCAGGCAAAGTGGGGGGCAGGCCACCCTACAATAGTGGGCAAAGATCCTAATGCATTTGCCTCCAGCCCCTCTAGGAGCTGTCACTGCAGAGGGGTGAGCCACAGGGACTGTCAAACCCTTGTGCTTCCTATGTTGTGGTAGCAGCCATAATTGTGCTAGGTGCTGCGCAAACATCACAAGGCCCAGACCCTGCCCAAGGAGCTGAAATGACCGAGGAATAGTCCCTGGAGTCCTGGCTCCCATCCACCAGCTCTGACTCCCAGGCCACGGAGAGGTATCCTCTGCGCTATATGACACATACTTTGGGGTATATCCTCGGCTCTGTATATGCGGAGCTGAAAGGTGGCCATGCATACAGGCATCGCGGCAGGCTTGAGAAGGCTGGACTCGACATCCTCGCTCTCCATAGACTTGTCCAGCTCCTGAGAGGAGAGAAGAGTGCTGGGAATGTAGACAGGCCCAGAACACAACCGCAAGACAGTCCCACCAGCAGAGCAATGGAAGAAGCAGAGGAGGGGATGTGGTGTGTCTGAGACCAGGCGTCTCACTGCTCCAGAGAGAGCCAAAGGCATGTGGTGAGCAGGTTACTTTGCAGCCTGTGCGGTGTTAGGGTCAGATCCTGATGCCCCTGGAGCAATGAGGGCTCTGCCAGGGGCTCCAATGGGAGGAAGACTGGGCCCTTGTGCTGCGGCCGGGAGCCATCTTGGGGCACTTGTGTATGAATGGCGGCCTGCAGGGGCCAGAGAGCATGGCCTGGGGTGGGCAGAGCACGAAGCCAGGTATGGAAGGGTGAGAGTGCAGACGCAAAGAGTGACCTGATCTGCAGAGACACTGAGCACCCACAGCTGCCTCGACGTGCCGCGGGAGCTCAGCGCTTCCGACAACGCAGGGCTCCTCTGCTGAATCACTCTCGACTCAGGCTAATCACTGCTGAGCCTTGCTGGTCGGTGGTTCAGTGAGTTCCAACAAGGGCCCGAAGCATGGGCGGCTGGTGACCCGGCCATTGGGGGAGGCTAGCCCCCGGCCCCTCCCCTTGTGCCCAAGGCCCTGCCCCTCACCATCTGACCCCCCTTCTGCTTCCCCTCCCCCGCAGGAGCCCAGGGCACCCCCACCGCAGCCCCCAACCCCAGTGCCAGGCCGCCAGGGGGCGAGGCCCCAGCCCTGGTACTCCGGGTGGGGTGGCCCCGGCACTGGCTGCCCTGCGGGAGGCAGGCCAGCCAGCCCCAGCCAGCCCGGGCCAGCCAAGGCAGAGTGCTCTGGGATCCGCAGGAGGGGGCCTGGCCTGGGGGTGGGGTGTGGGCGGGGCCACGCTAGGCGGTTCGGGAAGGCACAGCCTACCCCTGCCCACGATACCCGCTGCCCACGGCCTGAGGCGGGGTCCTGGAGGGAAGCCTTGGAACAGCCAAGGCAGGTGCAGGCTGTGTTCGTGTTTTGCAGATATCAGTTTGCAGATATCAGATAACTGCAGATATCAGTTTTGCAGATATCAGTAGACCCAAGACCGTGGGAGGGAACTGCGGTGGTTTGGGCACGGACTCAGGATGGGGTAGGAACTCAGCGGGATCACTGCCGGTGTCATGTCCCTTTCATAGGTGGTGTTTACCGGTGCCTGGTCCCCGGCTCCTAGGACACAAAGGCTGACTTTCAAGTAGCCTCTCAAGCCCGCATTCAGATGAGTAGGGTGGTAAAGGCTGAGCCATTTCCAGCTGAGAGCATGGCCTGGGAGAGAAGGACAGCAGCGTCTGCTATTTGTGCAACTCATCGTATTCTTCCCACCCCACACTCAGCTTCTTTCCAGTCACAGCTTCCAGGGCCACAAGGGACCACTGTGACCCAGAGAAGCTGGCTAGGAGCCAGCAGCATGCCCTGGCTGCCAACAAGGCCAATGGCACATTGGGCTGCGTTAGTAGGAGCGTTGCCAGCCGATCGAGGGACGTGATTATTCCCCTCTATTCGGCACTGGTGAGGCCACACCTGGAGTATTGCGTCCAGTTTTGGGCCCCCCACTATAGAAGGGATGTGGACAAATTGGAGAGAGTCCAGTGGAGGGCAACGAAAATGGTCAGGGGGCTGGAGCACATGACAGACGAGGAGAGGCTGAGGGAACTGGGCTTGTTTAGTCTGCAGAAGAGAAGAGTGATGGGGGGATTTGACAGCAGCCTTCAACTACCTGAAGGGGTGTGTGATCTTTCACTCCATATTCTTTATGAAAATATGCTTATGCTATGAACAGGTCATAACTGAGATGTACTTTATGCAAGATGGGTCTTGTAAGGTATAATTGGAAAGGTCATAATTTACTGAATGTGATTATCCTATTTGTATGCCTGTATCATTTCTGTATCTGGAGTTAGTAATAGTGACTAGGTATCTGTATTTCAAACAGCCTTCACCTACCGGGAGAGTCGTACACATGGCCAACCTCAAGCTGTGGAGAGGGAAATGGAGCATGTTAGGGGATAACAATAACAACACCACCCGGCATTCCTCTAACACTCTCTCTCTCAGGATCTCCATTCAGGTGGGGAAAGTGAGGCACAGAGCGGCAAAACGATGTGCCCAAACTTAACGGCAGAGCCTGGAATAGAACCTGGACCACTTGACTCCTTGTTCTGTACTTAAAAGCACGGCACAAGGCCGCGCTGACGCTAAGGGCTAGTCTATACTTACCATGCTGCTGCGTTTCACTGGTAGCCGTTCTGCTGGAGCACTTCCTGAAGACGCTACTACGCTGAAGGGAGATCGTCTCCCTTTCACGGAGGCGCTCCGCCTCCCCAGGGGGTGGTAGCTATATCGACAGGAGAAGCCCTCCCACCGACACAGCGCGTCTACACCGGGGGTGAGGTCGCTGTAACTTATGTCACTCACGGGGTGACTCATTCACACCGCTGAGTGACATCACTTATACCGACGTGAGTGATAGCTCAAGCCTAAGAGACACAAAATCAGAGGCAAAGTAGAGCTAAGCTAGCCGCTGTTGTTCCGGCTCTGCTCATTCCTATTGTGACGTGATGCTCCATATTCTGTATAGAAATATGCTTATGATGTGAATATGGCATAACTAAGATATACTTTATGCAAGATGGCTCCTGTGAGATCTCATTGGAAAGGTTCTGATTTACTGAATGTGATTATCCTATTTGTATGCCTGTATCATCTCTGTATCTGAAGTTAGGAATGCTGACTATGTAACAATTACAACTGTGTGTGTACTTGGGGAAACACCCACCGGACAGCAGGCAATCTTCCTGAATGAGCCATTTAAGAAGGACAATACAACTCTGAAGACACTAATCTCCCACCTCCCTGAGGAGCTTCCTGGGATGCTGCATTGACGCTACAAGATCCGGTGGTAATGTCACCTGATGAAAAATACCCCCTTAGACACGGCTGGTACTTTTCCACTGGAAGCAAAGGCTTCCCGCCTTATGTCAATTCTATTCAAGGCTGGGAGGCTAGGCCAATGGGATTCTCCTCCATTGCCTACCCAAGAAGAAAGACTGCTGAAAGTACCTGAAGAGACAAAGGAACTAAGCTGAGGGAAAGGCAAGGGCTGAGTCCAGACTGAGACAGTCTAAAGAGTCTAAAGAGAAATAACTGGAACTCTGAGCTACAGAAATTCTGCATCCTGCCCAAGTCAACAATTAGGGTGAGAAATTACATGTTTAACCTGTTTCCTTAGTGAATCAAGCTTAGTTTGCGTGTTTTGTTTTATTTGCTAAGTAATCTGGGTGTGTGCTGGAAAGGGGTTAGAGAGCCTGGCTCAGCAACCCAGTGCAAGGGAAATCCCAGGCTGGCAGGGCTGAGTGGGATCCCAGCACATCAGGTGGCATCCCGGATTGGGGGAAAGGTCTAAGCCATCACACCTGTCATGCGTGGTACTGGGAAATGGGGTGGGGGAATTGGGCTGGCTCCAAAACAAGATTTAATGAAAAATCTTGATGTTTCAACATTTGCTTCCATTCCAATGCAGAACAAAACTAAGACCTTTTATATTGGGGAGAGGGATTGACCAGTCCGTCCCAGAATGGCGAATAGCTGGCCGTCTAAGGCATTCCCTTCATTCAGGCTAGGGACTTGAACCTTAGGGCAGGTCTACACTATGGGGCAAAGTCGACCTAAGTTACACAACTCCAGATACGTGAATAACATAGCTGGAGTTGACATACCTTAGGTTGACTTATTGCGGTGTCTACACCGTGCTGGGTCGACGGGAGAAACTCTCCCGTTGACTTACCTTATGCTTCTCACTCCAGTGGTGTACCAGAGTCGATGGGAGAGCGATCAGCAGTCGATTTAGCAGGTCTTCACTAGACCCGCTAAATTGACCCCTGGTGGGTCAATCACCACGTGTCGATCCCCCAGTAAGTGGAGACAAGTAGCTAAGGAGACAAGTACCTTAGACTCCTACATCCCAGGTGTGTTCTAGACAAGTAGCTATTCTGGCAGTCTCTTGCTCTGGTTTTGACCAGAAATCCCATCCTGGACCTGAGAAACCTTTCTGGCAAAATTTCAGTCAAAATAGATGTGTTTCTGTGAAAATGTCCAGCTTCAGAAAACCAAGATTTTGTTAAAAAGTGCCTGACCAGCTTCAGTGAGCAGTAGATGAAGTCATGGTTCAGGGACAGCTGTTCACACCCAATTCCTGGCTGCCTAGAAAAGTGGTGACTGACTAGGAGAGAGACAGGGACAAAAATCTAGGAACATACGTTACAGTGGACAAGACAGACAATTTCATCCGCACGTTACCACAATGTGCCAGAGGCAGGAGCAAGGTAAGGGGGAGAGTGTTCATAGGTAAAATTTTAATGAATGACTGGAGTAAGGATAAGTTATTGACCCACTTGAGAACTGTAACCAATTGTGGAGATCGCTACTTGGAGACAACGGATGATTCCTAAAGAGCCCCTTGGGAGCAGGGCTGGCCAGAAAACAAGAATCCCATTTCACACATTTTCACAGTTTTGGCCTTTGTTTTGTTTTGCACTGGGACAAGCAGAGCCCTTTGAAACCTTTCACCAAAACCAGAGCATGAGTGTGCATCACTAGAACAGCCCACTGGTTAGGGCACTCAGCTGTGATGGAGGAGGAAGTAGCTCAGGTCTGCTCTGCTCTGCCTGATTCAGAGGAAGGACATGAAGGTGGGTCTCCCATACCCTAGGTAAGTGCCCTAACCACCTGGCTATTGGCTATTCTGAGATGGGCTGGTCTCTCTCTCTCTCTCTCTTGCTCCCTCCCTTCCAGGAAATTCTCAACCAGCTCTACTTGGGAGTGAGCATTGCCTGTACGCTGGTTGCCACACCCATGTATGCAACATCATCAGGGAAATATCACCAGGAAAATATCTACTGGCATGGTCCAGTCAGCTGGCTCTGCCAAGATTATTACATCAGCTGTCACTCACCTTGAACACTCCAATGATGGAATCCGCTCGCACTGCCCTTGAGTTCAGCACCTAACAAACAAACCCAAGACTTCGGTTCACCATTCTTGTGCTAGGAGGTAAAGCCCCCTTCTTCACTCCCACCCACCTGAGGGACAGCATGATGGATCTATTACCCACAATTCCCAGCTCTGAGGCCTGAAGGGTCTGTAGGCCTGATTCTTCAACGCCTTGCACCCTGTCTCATCACTTACACCTGTGTAAAATTCTACAAAATCAGAATTCTCCACGCAGCTTGCATAGGAGAAATGACTGCATAAAGTGCAAAGCAGAGAAGAATTGGAGTTCAAGTCTTGAAAGCTCTAAATGGCAACTAGGCTCTGTGAATATAAAGTCCATAGATTTATAAATCTAAAGGTCAGAAGGAACTATTGTGATCATTTGGTCCTGCATAACACAGGCCACCAGACTTCCCTGCATTAATTCCTTCTTTGAGTCCAATAGCTGTGGATGAACTAGAGCAGATGTTTTAGAAAAATATCCAATCTTGATTTAAAAATTGTTAGTGATGGAGAATCCACCATGACCTTTGATAAGTTGTTCCAACGGCTAATTACACTCAGGGGTAAAAATTTGCTCCTGTATTTGCCTGGCTTCAACTTTCATCTATTCGATTTTGTTATACCTTTGGCTGCTACACTGAAGAGCTCTCTATTCTCGAATTTCATTTCCTCATGCAGGAATTTATAGACTGTGATCAAGTCACCGGATATGTCACACGCCCCTTAACCTACCCTTTCGATAAGCTAAATAGATTAAGGTCCTTGAGTAGGGTGATCAGATGGCCCGTTCTTATAGGGACAGTCCTGTTTTTTGGGACTTTTTCTTATATTGGTGCCTATTACCCCCCCACTCCCTGTCTCGTTTTTTCACAGTTGCTATCTGGTCACTATCCTTGAGTCTCTCACTATAAGGCATGTTTTCTACTCCTTAAACATTCTCATGAACCTTCTCCAATTTATCAACATCTATTTTAAAATGCAGGCACAAAACTGGACACAGTATTCTAGTATTGGTCTCACTGGCACGGAACTGGCCATACTGGAACGAGAGATTTTGAGCTGCTCTATTTTCCTAAGCACAGCACTGAAAATATTGCTTTGACACCATTAACTGAAAATAGGGGGAAGAACTAAAAATTTTTTGAGTGACCAGGGAGATTGAAGTGTTCTCCTACTGGTTTTTGAATGTTATAATTCCTGATGTTAGATTTGTCCTGACATCCTGGAATTATAATGTTCAGATTAGAACACTTCAATCTCCCTGGTCACTCAATAACAAACTTAAAAGTTGCAATTCTTCAACAAAAAAAACCTTCAAAAACAGCCTCCAGTGAGAAACTGCAGAACTGGAATTAATTTGTAAACTGGTTTCAGAGTAGCAGCTGTGTTAGTCTGTATTCGCAAAAAGAAAAGGAGTATTTGTGGCACCTTAGAGTGCTGGTAATATCTGACCTTAAGTGATCACTCTCGTTACAGTGTATATGGTAACACCCATTGTATGTTCTCTATGTATATAAATCTCCCCACTGTATTTTCCACTGAATGCATCCGATGAAGTGAGCTGTAGGTCACGAAAGCTTATGCTCAAATAAATTTGTTAGTCTCTAAGGTGCCACAAGTACTCCTTTTCAATTTATAAACTGGACACCATCAAATTAGGCCTGAATAAAGACTGGGAGTGGCTGGGTCATTACAAAAACTAATTTCCCTCTGCTGATACTCACACCTTCTTGTCAACTGTTTGAAATGGGCCACCCTCATTACCACTACAAAAGTGATTTTTCCTCCCTTGGTATTCTACTGTTAATTGAATTGTCGCGTTAGGACTGACCCCCTACTTGGTAAGGCAACTTCCATCTTTTCATGTACTATGTATAAATATACTTGCTACTGTATTTTCCACTCCATGCATCTGATGAAGTGGGTTCTAGCCCACCAAAGCTTATGCCCAAATGAATTTGTTAGTCTCTAAGGTGCCACAAGGACTCCTCATTGTTTTTGCTGATACAAACTAACACGGCTACCACTCTGAAACTTGTTAATCTATAATTGCTTTGACCTACTCTACCCTTGTACCAAGACTCAGGTTACAGTGTCCTGTGATAGCCATGTATGGACCATGATTAATTCTTATGCAGTCAGAAGACACCACTGAGCATGCTCAGGGAATGCACAGTAATGGCCCATTAACGCTGATTGACATCAAGATTGGTGCATCAGCAAACAGACTCAACATCCAACTGTTAGAAGAAAAGACTTAGAGGGCAGGGTGCTTTAAGGTTCTCCAGCGCCAGGAGAGCAAAAGTGGGGACTCGGGTCAACTAGGTAGAAGAGACGTGATGCGAGGTGTGTCCTGCCCTTCATCTGGCCTATACCTGGAGTAGCAGGGAGGGTCCTGCCAGTGAGCTGTGAGATGCAGGAAGCCAGCTCCAGAGGTAGAGGGGTTCTGGTCTCACTATTGTACCTGTATGTTTATGGTCTCGTCAAAGACCTGAGTAGGCGTCTCATGGAAGTTCCGGAAAAATATCTGAGGAAAACGAGGAGAGGTAAATTTAGCGCAGTCCCAAACCTGCCTGCGCTCTCTGGGGAGCTCAGGGTCCCACTCCCATGCAGCGAGGGGTTGCCAGGTTTGGCTGGACATATTCCTGGAGGTTCCATCACAGGACATAATCTTTAATGAAAGATTAACCTTTAATTCCTGGAGACTCCCGGACAATCCTGGAGGGTTGGCACCCTACATGCCCCACCGAGGAGTGCAGTCCAGACACTGCCCTGGGAAGGAAGACTGTAACTCACAGGAACGTCCGCATCCCTCCTCAATCACGCCTCCAACTCCCTCAATAACTGGTGCCCTGGGACCATCCTACATTGACTTTGGGATTGGCTCACAGACTAGAGAGCCCTCTCCAGCACAGGCTTGGTAAGTCCCCAAAAGCAGGCGTGGAACCACAGGATGCTCACCCACCTCATTAAAATAGGGGTTGTTCCCCATTTTGATTCTCGTCCTGTACACGTGGTCTCCAATGAAGACCTTCACCACGGGCTTGATGTTGTTTCCCTGGAGCTGACGGCCTTCAATGATCCTCACACGCACCTGCAGTGAGAAATACAGTGGTATGATTTAAAGGGTCCCAGGGCAGGGATGTTCTGTTCGCCCAGCTGGGCTCCACTGCTGGAACTGGTCCCAATGCCATCCTGACCTGAGGCACCATTGGAGGCGGGACGTGCCAATGACAAAGCAACCCCAGAATAATAATATCCATTTCTGTTATTTCCCAAGGCATCCACTCCATCCAAGGTAGCAGGATGAAGCCCATGGATGAAGGAACATAGAGCTGGGATCCTCGTATCCTACGATGGAGAGGGAACTAATCCTGGTACACTAGGTCTATCGCTGTGGGGAAAGGATTGACTTGGCCATTGAGACCCATGTACGGACCACCTTTACTGTTGGGCCTGGGCTATATCGGGGGGGAATCTCTCTTTGACAGATCTCATCTTGGCATGGTTCGCAATACCTGGAAGTCCTGTTTTTTGTCTGCGAGTTCTCTTCTGGGATTTATTTGGCTGCTGATTCCTTCCCTCTGATGATCCTTTCCTGTAATACTCCGGAGGGCTGTGGTGACCTTGCCGTGTGCCCCTGGGGATGGTCAGAAAGGGAATGGATTGGTCTGGGGTGGATGACTGGAAGAATCATCCTTTCCCACAGACCAAGTCAGAAGAAACATTCTCTGCTTCTTCTTTGGCAGTTTTGTCAAGGAAGGTGTCAGACATAGGAGCTTTAATTCCACTTGTTTGACACATTGTGCCTGTGATTGCAAAGTGTTCAGGGTCAAAGCAGTTAAGTGAGAATCTGTTACACAGACAACTGGACGTGAGGAGGCTAAAAGCATGTCCCATTATAAATGCCCCATTACATGCAGTGTGCATGATCTCCTGAATACACACGTTGTGCCCAATGCGGGGATGAGCTCTGATCTTCACAGGGATCAGTTGTGAGTCCTGCTGCACACCTGCACAGATGGGTAAGGGGTAAAAGGAGATCCCGTAAATCCCTGAGCAGGCTACCCATGTTGCTGGAGGCTGTACAGGGGGTCAGGGGCTGCCTGTGGGCTAGGCGGGGGGAAGACTGAATGAGTCTGGTCACTGCCCCTCACAATTCGTCGGTTCCAAAGCCAGAAGGGACCACTGTGATCATTTCATCTGACCTCCTGTATAACGCAGACCAGAGACCTGCCCCACAATAATCCCTAGCACAGATCTGTTAGAAAACCACCCAGTCTTGATTTGAAAATTGCCAGTGATGGAAAATCCACCATGACCTTTGGTAAGTTTTTCCAAAGGTGAATTTAATTACTATTGCTGTTAAAAATGTATGTCTTATTTCCAGTCTGAATTTGTCTAGCTCCAACTCCTAGCCATTGGACTGTGTTATGCCTTTCTCACTAGACTGAAGAGCCCATTATAAAATATTTGTTCCCCATGTAGATACCGACAGACTGTGATAGCTCAGTGGTTTGAGCATTGGCCTGCTACGCCCAGGGTCGTGAGCTCAACCCTTGAGGGATCTAGGGCAAAAATTGGGGATTGGTCCTACTGTGAGCAGGGGGTGGGACTAGATACCTCCTGAGGTCCCTTCTGACCCTGATAGTCTATGATATGTCACCTCTTAACCTTCTTTTTGTTAAATGAAATAGATTGAGCTCCTTACGTCTATCACTATAAGGCAGGTTTTCTAATCCTTTGATCATTCTTATGGCTCTTCTATGAATCCTCTCTAATTTATCAACATCTTTCCCGAATTGGGGACACTAGAACTGGACAAAGTGTTCCAGCAGTGGTCGCACCGGTGCCAAATACAGAGATAAAATAAGCTTTTGACTCCCACTCAAGATTCTACTTTTTACGCATTTGGCCACAACATTTTCCAGGGACCTTATGCATAGCCCCCCAGTTATTTTTAGTCACTGTTTCCCAGGATAGAGTCCCCCCCGTGCTGAAAGTATGGCCTAAATTTTTTGGTTTATATTTAGCCATATTAAAACACATATTGTTTGCTTGTGCCCAGTTTACCAAGTGTATCCAGATCACTCTGTGTCAGTGACCAGTCCTCTTCATTAGTTATCACTCCCCCAATTCCTGTGCCATCTGTTAACTTTATCAGGGATGATTTTATGTTTTCTCCCAGGTCATTGATAAAAATGTTAAATAGCGTAGGGCCAAGAACAGATCCCTGCAGAACCCCACTAGAAACACACTTGCTTGATGATGATTCCTTTTGTACAATTATATCTTAAGACCTATCAGTTAGCGAGCTTTATATCCATTTAATGTGTACCATGTTAATTTTATATCATTCTCATCATAAAGTTAGTTTGACAGGATCTATTTTCCATAAACCCATGTTGATTGGCACTAATTATATTACCCTCCTTGAATTCTTTATTAATTGAGTCCCATAATAGCTGCTCTATTACCTTGCCTAGGATCAATGTCATACTGACAGGTCCATAATTACCCAGGTCATCCCATTCACTGTTTTTAAAAATTGGCACAATATTAGCCTTTCTCCAGACTTCTGGAACTTCCCCAGTATTGCAAGACTCATTGAAAAAACAACATTAACAGTCCAGTGAGCTCCTAAGACAGCTCTTTAAAAACTCTTGGATGCAAGTTATCCGGAGTTGCTGATTTAAAAATTTCTAATTTAGTCACTTCTGTTTAACATCCTCATGGCATACTAGTAGAATGGAAAGAGTATTATCATCACCATATGAAGAAATTACATCCCAAATATGTTTTTATTTGTCCCTAATTCACACCAGAAATATTTATTGAACACTTCTGCCTTTTCTGCTTTATTACTTATAATTGTACCATTTCCACTGAATAATGCACCAATACCATTGTCAGGATTCTTTTTGTTCCTAATATTCTTAAAAATCTCCTTTTTATTGTCCTTAACTCTTCTGGCCATAGATTTCTCCTTCTTTCCCTTTGCTTCCCTTTACAATTTTCTACAATTAATAGCTTCTGATTTATATTCATGACTATCAACTTCCCCTGTCTTCCATTTGTTATGTATATTTTTTTATTTTTCATCTCCGCCTTCACTTCCCTGCTAAATCAGGTTGGTTTTTTTAAACTGGTATGGCTTTCTTTCCTGGTTGTGGGATTGTGGCTTTTGGGACATCTGTTACAGTGTTCTTAAACAATTTCCAATGATCTTTCATATTTTCCTAATTAAATTCTTCCTCCCAGATTATTTGGATCATAATTGTTTTCAGTTTTGTGAATTTGGCTCTTTTAAAGCACCAAGTCTATCTATCTATCTATCTATCTATCTATCTATCTATCTATCTATCTACCTATCTATCTATCCCCATCCACCCCATCTATCTATCTACCTATCTATTTATCCCCATCCACCCCATCTATCCCCATCCACCTCATCTATCTATCTATCTATCTATCTATCCCCATCCACCCCATCTATCTATCTATCTATCCCCATCCACCCCACCTCTCTATCTATCTATCCCCATCCACCCCACCTCTCTCTCTCTCTCTCTCTCTATCTATCCCCATCCACCCCACCTCTCTCTCTCTCTCTCTATCTATCCCCATCCACCCCACCTCTCTATCTATCTATCTATCTATCCCCATCCGCCCCACCTCTCTATCTATCTATCTATCCCCATCCGCCCCATCTATCTAATCTAATCTATCTATCTCACTTGTCAGGACTTTATTCTGTTTGCACATTATATAGATGATCAGATCATGATCCTCTCTACCAAACCTACCGTTAATTGTTAGTCCTGTAATAAGTTCCTCTTTATCTGTTAAGATGAGGTCTAATAGAGATTTCCTCCATGTTGGATGCAGCACGTTTAGAGTTAGGAAATTGCCATCTATAATATTGAGAAATTCCAGGGATGTTCTGGTACTGGCAGCATGAGACGTTCAACAGGTGTCACTCAAATTGAATTCCTGCCCACTGTGTCAGCCCATGTCCAAGTGTTGGTGCAGAGAGGGAAGCAGGCTATGTTAGCCAAAGGGGGGCTATTTCACTTCCCCATGGGAGCAAGGGGGAAGTAGGGACTAGATTGTGACTCCCAAAGTCACAGTGTGGCCCAGCCCACAGAGATTAGAGTTGGCAAAGGACCTATCAGATCATCTTGCCCATCCTCTCCGGAGCCAGGTGGCGCTGTCCCATGTGCCCCATTCTCCAGGGTGTTGTCCAGTTCAGTTTTACATGACGTAAGTGATGGCGCCTCAACCACTTCTCTTAGGAGATGATTCCTCACGGCACAGGGAGGAAATGGGCATCATAACGGTCTCGGGAACTGGTAGGAACGGTCACATACTCATCATGGGGTGGGGATGTGTGAGATGGAGTCAAGTTGGGGGTACTTTCCCCCCCCCCCATGCTTTTCCCCCAAACTCAAGAAAGCTCCCCTCACAAGAAACCAAGGCCAAGTTGATTTGGAAAATATAAACAGGATAAATTACATTTACAGCACAGGACTGACCCGCCAACAGATGCTCACTTACCTTCACCACTGGCTTTTTGTTTTCCTGACTCCCCTATTGCCTTGAGTCCTGGCGGGGTGTAGGAGGCACTTAAATTGATGGTACACTGAAATTCAACGACAAATAGAATTAAAGCCCCTCTATGGGTTTGAGAGTAGCAGCCGTGTTAGTCTGTATCCGCAAAAAGAACAGGAGGACTTGTGGCACCTTAGAGACTAACCAATTTATTTGAGCATGAGCTTTCGTGAGCTGCAGCTTTGGGTGTAGGTGTAGTGACACTGTTCAAGGCCCAAGAGCAGAGGGTACCCTACCCAGAGTTCATTGCAGAGTTGCACCTAAATACCATGCAGGCTCTGTTTGTTTCCAATACGCTAATGGCCCCAAACACTGCACGTTACTCTAAGGGTGCAGGGGCTTTTCCTTTAGTGCAGAGGTCCCCAAACTGTGGGACGCGCCCCCCCTAGGGGGGCACGGAGGAATGAGCATGGGTCAGCCCCCATGAGGGGGCAGGGAAGGAGCGCTGCCAAGCCCCGCTCCTGGCCCTGGCCCCAGCTGCGGGCCCTGCGCCTAGGGCTCCGCTCCTGGCCCTGTGCCTGGGATCCTGGCTGCTGGCCCTGGGGCTCTGCTACCAAACCCACCCCTGCTCCCAGCTGGGACCCCAGCCTTGGCCCTCTTATCCCTGTCCACATCCCCTCCTCCTGGAGCTGCAGCCCTGCCGCGAGGTAAAAAGATTGGGGGCCATTGGGGTAACCTGTGTGTGTTGGTCCAATTCTCTAGGTGCCCATCCTTGCCCCCCAAATGCCCTGAGGCAGGGTAAGTGCGAGGAGGCTGGTCCTAGGGTCCCCATCCCTGTTACCATTACCCAGCATGCCCAGTGCTGTCCCGCCATCCTGCTGCCCAGCCTGCTCCACGGGACCTGCACAGCACTGCAAGAACTCACTCTTTCTCCCGCACCCCTGGCTCTCTGTCTCTCATGGTCACCCTCCCTCCAGGGGGAGACTGTCAGGGGATCTCCTGCGCTCCCCTCAGGAGGGGGAGACAGTTGGGGGATTGCCCGCACTCCCCTCAGGCCGGGGGACACAGTCAGGGCATCTCCCGCACTCCCCTCAGGCCGGGGGACACAGTCAGGGGGTCTCCTGCACTCCCCTCAGACAGGGGAGACTGTCAGGGGATCGCCCGCACTCCCTCAGGCCGGGGAGACAGTTGGGGGATCACCCGCACTCCCCTCAGTCCGGGGAGATAGTCAGGGGATCACTCATATTCCCTCAGGCAGAGTTGTCCTCCTCTCATTGTCCCAGCAATCGCATTAGTCAGTCTTTCATCCCCACAAGGTTCGCCCAATTACAAGGCTCAACATCGTTGGCAAGGTGAGCACACTGCAGTTTTCACCATCTCTCATCTACCTAGCAACAAGTGTGGCTCCCTTTCTCATCAGACTCATTAACCCAGGTTACAATCGTTAGACCCATTTTACAGATGGGGAAAACTCCAGCAGGAACCATCCCTCTACTGATGATCAATCCAGCAGAGACCCATCAGACCCTAATACTGTCTAGGAGGATGTGAGTATGACTGTAGCTATGTGCATGGATGTATCTAGGATTTGATATGCTGTGATATTCATAACTTTGCTGGTAACTTGAATAAAATTGATAAAATATATTAGACCTTGTTCTTGTGAGTGTCTGTGTTACTTCCCTTGGTCTTCATGTGTTCCTGTAAGCTATAGATCTGAAACAAGTGGCAGTGGTAACTCTATTGAACTTTCAGAGTGGGAGCCATGTTAGTCTGTATCAGAAAAAATGAGGAGTCCTTGTGGCACCTTAGAGACTAACAAATTTATTTCGGCATAAGACTTTCATGTGTTAGAACCTACTTCATCAGATGCATGGAGTGGAAAATACAGGAGCAGGTATCAATACATGAAAAGATGTAATTTGCCTTACCAAGTGCGAGGTCAGGCTAACGAGATAATTAAATTGACAGCAGGATACCAAGGGAGGAAAAATAACTTTTGAAGTGGTAATGAGAGTGGCCCATTTCAGACAGTTGACAAGAAGGTGTGAATAACAGTACGAGAAAATTAGTATTGGGGAAAATTAAGTTTAGATTTTGTAGTGACCTAACCACACCCAGTCTCTATTCAGGCCTAATCTGATGGTATCCACTTTGCAAATTAATTCCAGTTCTGCAGTTTCATGTTGGAGTCTTTGAGAGTAGCAGCCATGTTAGTCTGTATTCGCAAAAAGAAAAGGAGTCCTTGTGGCACCTTAGAGACTAACCAATTTATTTGAGCATAAGCTTTCGTGAGCTACAGCTCACTTCTTGTTAGCCTCTAAGGTGCCACAAGCACTCCTTTTCTTTTCATGTTGGAGTCTGTTTTTGAAGTTTTTTTTGTTGAAGAATTGCCACTTTTAGGTCTATTACTGAGTGACCAGAGAGATTGAAGTGTTCTCCTACTGGTTTTTGAACGTTATGATTCCTGATGTCAGATTTGTGTCCATTTATTCTTTTTGCGTAGAGACTGTCCGGTTTGGCCAATGTACATGGCAGAGGGGCATTGCTGGCACATGATGACATATATCACATTGGTAGATGTGCAGGTGAACAAGCCCTTGATGGTGTGGCTGATGTGGTTAGGTCCTATGATGGGGTCCCTTGAATAGATATGTGGACAGAGCTGGCACTGGGGTTTGTTGCAGGGTTTGGTTCCTGGGTTGGTGTTTCTGTTGTGTGGTGTGTGGTTGCTGGTGAGTATTTGCTTCAGGTTGGGGGGCTGTCTACAAGCGAGGACTTGCCTGTCCCGCAAGATCTGTGAGAGTGATGATTCGTCCTTCAGGATAGGTTGTAGATCCTTGATGATGCGCTGGAGAGGTTTTAGTTGGGGGCTGTAGGTGATGGCTAGTGGCGTTCTGTTACTTTCTTTGTTGGGCCTGCCCTGTAGTAGGTGACTTCTCAGTACCCTTCTGGCTCTGTCAGTCTGTTCCTGTATTTTCCACTCCATGCATCTGATGACGTGGGTTCTAGCCCACGAAACGTTATGCCCAAATAAATTGGTTAGTCTCTAAGGTGCCACAAGGACTCCTCGTTGTTTCTATTGAACTTGAGAGTGTAGCCACCAGAGCCGAACTCACAGTGGTGCAAAACAACATTGCTAAATTCACGTTAAATAAAAATAGGCTACACTATTGTGATAATTAACCCTACAAATTTACCCTAATTTCGAATTCAACTGTAAAAAGCGAGAGTGAGTTTATAAGATCACAATTACTTATAAGAACAAATATCGCTGGGCAAAAGTAGGAAAGGGAGACAGACAGACTGAATTAGTCCCAACAAAGAGGCCTCCTGATATAACTCAAGGACTGTTTTAAGATCATGCCTGGTAACAAGAGGGATGGGTTATTCTGCTCACCCATCCCTTTGTGGGTCTGTCAGCTCAGAGATCCAGGGGAGGGGAGGAAGGAGCTCAGGGCATTGTCAAAGTTGAAGAATCCTGATCCTGCTGATCTAGCTTAAGGGCCCGAGGTGGACTGGTCAGGCCTGGGTTCCCCTACTCACCCCCTGATGGAATTGGGCGTGGAGAAAAGGTAGGCCCCCAGTCCCCGGGAATAGACTGTCAGTCCCACTAGGCTGTGAGCCCAGAGGCTGTGCCATGCTTGGCCAGAGGGGGCACTGTTACACTGACACCCCGTCTCACAGGGTCCTTAAAAAAAGAGACTTTGGGGAGAAAAATTGGCTACTGGAGTGAGCTTATCATTATGGCTGCCACCCCGCCCATCTCCTGGGACCCTGGGACGCCACCATCATGATGCCGAGCGATGTCCTAACCAGACCGGGCCAGAGAGAGGGACCCAGATGACATCACCACTCTGCCGGCTCCAGCTGAATCCCAACCTGGGATGAAATGGGATCGGGCTAACCACAGCTCCAGACAGCTCAACTAACTTCTTTTCCACCCAAGGACAGTTATTACCATCTTCAATGCTATCTAACAGACTGTCAAACACCGGGGAAGCGCGAGGTTTCCCTTCTGAAAACTCTCTCCAGCGAACGGGACCGGGAACAAGGGATGTAGTTCAAAGGAACACCTTACTTAATGTTTTGCATTTCAAAGGCTTTCACTGTTCCCGCTTCTTTTCTGTACCTTTAGTAAAAGGCTAAAATGTTGTTTCCTTGTGGGTTTGCCATGGTACAAAGCAGGCCGAGATCTCTGCATACCAAACCCCGGACGTTTTTGGACACTGTTTGACCTTGGACAATGACCAGGTTACGTTAGCACCTTTGGCTCATTTATTGCATCTAAATTAAAACAACAGCATGCCCCTTCTCTAAATCCTTCTTACTTACGCCTGTCGGCTGGTGGCCACTATCCAGGAGGGGCAGGTCCTTCAGGGTGAGTACGCTGCTTGGTTTTGCAGCAAGAGATGTTAGAAATACAGTAGCGGAGCCCAGATCCCTGGAGGATAGAAACACCTGCTTGTCAGTAGCACTAACATTCCCCCGGCCCCAATGCCAGGAAGGGAGTCTCACCTTGATGGACTCAGTGAGGCTCACAAGATGTGAGAAGGGCAGCCAGTGCTTTGTTTTGAAAGGATGGAGGAACCCTGTGGCCCAGCAATTAATGCCATACAAAAGACTTGGTTAGATTCCTCAGTGCCAGACTCCCCTCTTTGCAGAGAGAGGGTCCTGGGCAGGGGCAGGGGCTGGTACATTCTGATTTTGAGGGGGTATTTGGGGGTAGAGCAGAATTGTTACTGCTTGGAAATGACCATTTAGTCTTTGTCTTGCCCAGGAAAGGCAGCAAAGCTTAGGTCAGGGGTAGCTGGCACGTGTTAAATCCATGCTACATGTGACCATATTCCTAGTTGAGACCAAGCTTTAGAAGAAGGAGCAACAAGAGAACCTCATCTGGTCTCCTTGGCTGGAAGGCAAATACTGTATTATGTGTGGGAGTGTGTGCATGTGGATAAGAAAGGCTGCAAAAGGATCAAGAAGGGCCCTCCCCCAAAGAGCCCAAGAGGCTCCGTCTTTACTTGCTGTTCGCAATTCACCTTTTTGTAGCCAAGTGACCCCACTCCCGGAGTTGTATGTCCACAAAGGAAGCGCTGTCCAGGGGCCGATCAACCAGGAACCACACCAGCGTCTGCAGGGAAGCAGTACAATATACACTTCCCTGTACACTGTGGGTCTGATCCTGATTTCATAGAATCATAGAATATCAGGGTTGGAAGGGACCCCAGAAGGTCATCTAGTCCAACCCCCTGCTCGAAGCAGGACCAATTCCCAGTTAAATCATCCCAGCCAGGGCTTTGTCAAGCCTGACCTTAAAAACCTCTAAGGAAGGAGATTCTACCACCTCCCTAGGTAACGCATTCCAGTGTTTCACCACCCTCATAGTGAAAAAGTTTTTCCTAATATCCAATCTAAACCTCCCCCACTGCAACTTGAGACCATTACTCCTCGTTCTGTCATCTGCTACCATTGAGAACAGTCTAGAGCCATCCTCTTTGGAACCCCCTTTCAGGTAGTTGAAAGCAGCTATCAAATCCCCCCTCATTCTTCTCTTCTGCAGACTAAACAATCCCAGCTCCCTCAGCCTCTCCTCATAAGTAATGTGTTCTAGACCCCTAATCATTTTTGTTGCCCTTCGCTGGACTCTCTCCAATTTATCCACATCCTTCTTGTAGTGTGGGGCCCAAAACTGGACACAGTACTCCAGATGAGGCCTCACCAATGTCGAATAGAGGGGAACGATCACGTCCCTCGATCTGCTCGCTATGCCCCTACTTATACATCCCAAAATGCCATTGGCCTTCTTGGCAACAAGGGTACACTGCTGACTCATATCCAGCTTCTCATCCATTTCACTGACACTGGAGTTACTCCCGATTTATACTGGAGTGACATCTGAATCGATCCCCAGAGAAGGCCAAGGAGACAAAGATGAGCAGGTCTAGAATTGTTGCTCAGGTTAAACATATATAGCGCCCACGGCATTGCAACCAATGGGGGATACTCATGAGTTCGAAGAGGGAAGCCGGGGCTGGCGGTCAGGAAAACCCAGGTGTTGTGAGAGGGCCTCCAAATCAGTTGTGCTGCCCCTTGCAATTGCATGATGAAAAACAGCTAGAAGACCAGCCCCTTGGGGGCTGTTGATTGGCCCCTGTTGCATATCTGCTCTCTCTGGGTCACTGGTTCCCTGTGGGCTCAATTTTTACCTCTTCTCTTACTAACCCATGTTGCTCAGTCGTCTGCTATTCTGGGTATGTCTACACTGCAAAGAAACACCAGCAGCAGTGAGTCTATAGACCCAGGCTCACCGGGCTCAGGCTACAGGGCTAAAAATAGCCAGGGACATGTTCTCACTCTGGCTGGAGCACTGGCTCTGAAACCCAGTGAAGGGGCGGGTCTCAGAGCCTGAGTGTCAATGTCTACACAACTATATGTAGCCCTGTAGCCCAAGCCCTGTGAGCCTGTATGTGTAGACTCAGGCTCCGTGACTCACTGCGGTGGGATTTCTTTTTTTTTTTTGCAGTGCAGATGCACAGTGGCCTGGAGGACTTAGACTCATAGACTTTAAGGCCAGAAGGGACCATTGTGATGGGGGGAGAGATAGCTCAGTGGTTTGAGCATTGGCCTGCTAAACCGAGGGTTGTGAGTTCATAGAATCATAGAATATCAGGGTTGGAAGGGACCTCAGGAGGTCATCTAGTCCAACCCCCTGCTCAATCCTTGAGGGGGCCATTTGGGATCTGGGGCAAAAATTGGGGATTGGTCCTGCTTTGAGCAGGGGGTTGGACTAGATGACCTCCTGAGGTCTCTTCCAACCCTGATATTCTACGATTCTCCTGCACATTACAGGACACAGAACCTCACCCACCTGCTCCTGTAACAAACCCCTAACCTCTGGCTGAGTTACTGAAGTCCTCAAATCATAGTTTAAAAACCCCAAGCTAAAGAGTATCCATCATTTACTCTAGTTCAAAGCAGCAAGTGACCCGTGCCCCATGCTGCAAGGAAGGCGACCACCCCCACTGTGCCCCGGGTCTCTGCCAATCTGACCAGGGACAATTCCTTCCCGATCCCAAATATGGCGATAAGTTAGATCCTGAGCATGTGGGCTAGGCACACCAGGCAGATACCTGGAAAATAATTCTCTGTAGTAGCTCAGAGCCCTCCCCATCTAGTGTCCCATCTCTGGCCATGGGAGATATTTGCTGCTAGCAGTCACAGATCGGCTACATGCCATTGTAGGCTGTCCCATCATACCATCCCCTCCATAAACTTCTCAAGCTCAGTCTTGAAGCCATTTAGGTTTTTGCCCCCCACTGCTCCTCTTGGGAGGCTGTTCCAGAACTTCACTCCTCTGATGGTTAAAAACCCTTGTCTAATTTTGAGCCTAAACTTGACAAATGTGCTAGCAGCATGGAGTCTGCCAGGCTGAAACAGAGGCCTGAGGGGGCTGCACCCATGTATTCACACCCTACACACTAGTGTAATAATCCTTGTACAAGGCATGCTTGGAGGTATCACCTGAAAACTCATAATTTGCTGGTCAGTATTATCATGGTAAAGTGAATATAGTAACATTATATGTAAAGTTATGAACATAAGCTGAAATAATGATTGAAGTATGTTTTCCAGATAAATCTGGAGAGTGGTTAAACCAGTTTCTCAAAGACAAAAGGGCAAGCTGACACACCAGCCAGGTATCAGCAAAGCTAATGGGCCTTTACCTACCAAGTGGCCGGTCTTTGGCAAGGAAGGGGGGCAGGGACAAAGAGATCTGCATCTTAGCAAAGAAACAGCATGAAGTCTCCTTCTTCCTGCAGACTGCCTGTCTCCTGGTTTTTAGCTGGAAATGCTTTTCAAAGAGGGACTAAAAACGATAAAAAGGAGGGGGCAAACACCCCAAGTCACCCCCCTCTCTCTCCCTACCTATCTCATTCTCTGTACCTGAGAAAACAAAAGAAGCAGCCATTGGACCCTGGGGGAGGGGAACTGACATGAAGAGTTTGGTCAGTAATGCTGCTGGAAGCATGTGGTGAGAAACTTTGCTTTGGAACTAATAAAGTTTGTTACATTAGACACTAGAAAGTGTTTTATCTGTATTTTTCTTGTAAGCCTTTCTGACTTTTATGCCTCATTGCTTGTACTCTCTTAAAATCTCACCCTTTGTAGTTAATACACTTGTTCTATTGTTTTATCTAATATAGTGTGTTTAAAGTGCCTAGATAACTCCATTGAGGGTGGCGAGTTCTGTGTATATTATTCCCTTGAAGGAATAATGGACTTAATAGATTTGGACTGTCCAGGAGAGGGCTGGGCAGTACAAGACATACATTTCTGGGGGAAAATCCAGGACTGGGGATGTGCTGGGGTCACCCTGCAGTATAACCACGGCTGGTAAAAGACAAGAGGATAACCCAAGTGTGGCTGGCAGGCTGCAGTACACGTAATCTGACTTGCATGCTGGTGGCTGTTTGAGAGCAGTCCACATTGGAGGCTACAGCAGCAAGGCACTGCAGAGGCATCCCAAGTTACAGGACAGGGGTGACACAGTTGCTCATTGGTCTGGATTGTACCCTGGTAGGTCCCACCTATTCCAAGCTTTTCTCTGACCATCCTGTACTTGTAGTACATATTCATATATGGTTCAGTCATGGATTGCAAAGGTTTCAGGGACCTATATGATAAGGTCAGGTTCTAGGACCCTGTAGAGAGCCGTTGGGCTGGTGGCAGGTGCTAGGAATAATTTCTGCTGACTCACCTGACAACCAGATGGGAGAAAGCTTGGGCTGAGTTTTCTGTTTTGTTATAAAAACCATAATACATGCAAACCCCAGGGAGATGGTAAATTCAGAGCAGTGTATATGTGTGTGCTTGCATGCACATGCTGTGTTAGGAGCAGAGTGGGAACACCACCTGCTTACAGGGTCTTACCTCATTCCAAGTAGGATTCTGTTCCTTCTGTATGACTCTTGTACTTCTTGTGACATCTAAGAGAAATTAGACATACCGTGTATTCCCCCAGCTTGCAGCTCCATGGAAGTGGTGGTGTCTGAAAGTGTGTGCGGGGAGGGAACGCAGCCCATGTTTACTGTGTTCTCTGGGTCAGGTATCTTTTTCTTATGATATCCAGTGTTGACCCCAGCCTGCTTTTGCAGGGAGCAATCTTGCCCTGGGAGGGAGACGGACTGGATGAGTGAATTGGTCTTTTCCATCTCCAGGCTATTTCATAAATTCAGAGATTCCAAGGCCAGAATGGACCACTGTGCTCATCTAGTCTGACCACCTGGATACCACAAGCTAGAGCACAGCCCTGAAGGTCAAATGCCATACAGAAGTCTAAACTTCCAAAAGTTTCTAAGGGATATCGATGGCCAGTTGCCATTAATTTTAATGAAATCTCGGCATCCAAATCTCCCAGGGGGCTTTGAAATCTCAGCCTTCATGTCTATGAATCTACGCTTTCTTCTCTTGTTTTCGTTTTGACCTGCTCTGTGCTTTGGGCAGACCCCTTAAAAATGCTGCTCTGAGCCCCTTTAACTCCTGAAGGCACTCCCCTTGGGAAATCCTTGAGACACTCCTCTCCCCAGCCCGTCACTACCCCAAAGTCTGTGGATCCTGTCACAGGGGTGAGATTGGCCCTTTCAGAGAGAGCAGAGCCAGTGTACTTGTGTCACATCAGCTGACCCAGATTCGACTTTAAAAGAGGACTCCTGGGTCTGGGGAAAGAGAGGCCAGGTGAGTGAGAACTCGGAGGCTGCCGGAGGGCTGTCAGGGTCCCCTGGGAGGGGAGGCAGTGAGCGCCTGAGAGGAACTGTTCTAAAAGGGGGCCTCCAGGGAGAAAAGCCCTGGGGGGTGGTGCTCTTGAAAGAGAGCACAGAAGCAGGAGTCAGGAGCTGCAGGACTTCCTGGGGAGGGGAGGCCATGAGAGTCTGAGAGGGAAAGGGGAGAAATCCCTTGGGAATTGTAGCCAGGGTGAGATTTTGTTTACGTTTGGAGAATAAACATGCCGAAAAGAGACGTGGGTGTGGTGGAGTCGTTACCAAGATGGGGAGAAGCCCTGCCTTGTTACAATCCCCAGCTGCACAGTTCATGCACGGAGGGGCTTCTTGTCTTGTCCTTCTATACTTAGTAGATTCATTTCCCCTGTGTCACTCAGCCAGGAAGAGGAGGAGGCCCTTAATGTCCAGAGACCACTTTGTGATCGTCAAACAAATACACCCGAGAAAGGCAGAGGAGGATCAGTTATCTCCTGGAAAATGCTAAACAAACTGCTGTTACCTCTGAAGCTGGCAGACACGTGTGAGTCGGGTGTGGTGAATTTTGCAGTTGGGATGTTAGCAGACAGAATGACGAGGTGTAGCATTTCTGCTCCCTTCTTCACGGCAAATGGCTTTATTCTGCAACGATGCAAGCCCTTCAGTCCTTTCTTATTTCCCCTTCACTCTGCCCCATCCCTGTTTTTGTCCCGCTGGGGGGGGCTGTTAGTAGTAATAGCTCCTGTGTTTACAGCTTACCTCCTAATGCCACTTGGTGGTTTTGTCTCAGAAGTCCTGTCTGGATGGAATGCGATTTCCGTTTCCAGGAAGTAGATCAGAACAAGGAGTGACATCATATAGAGGAAAGGGTCAAATAGCGCATCCAGGAAGTGATGCCATAATAGGAAGGAAAGAGGCTTCCATTCATAGGCCAGCTATGTTCAGCTGTTTAATCACGTGATATGGTTTTTGAGATAAAACCTGACGTGCTGACCACTTTGGGTATTGGTAATACCTGGACACTTTCTGGAATCTTGAACAAATTCCCACTCTGGTACCTGCATTCAGCCTGCCGTTTCAATTGGATGCAATGCTTTTTTCACTGTCTGACCTAAGACATTCTGTAGTGTTGATATGAGTTTTTAAACAATGGCCAAGCTACTCTCCAGAGTTGGCTACATTTAATTGATGGGCAAATAAACCATAAGCACCCTCTTTCTTAAAATGAAGCTTTGCTCTGTATTTTGAGTCACTTATAACATTTTGAAGACTTGATATAATAATAAGTAATCATTTTCAGACAATGTCCTTTCCTTCCCTGAAAATGTACCTAGTTACCAAGGGTGTGAGGCTTAACTAATGTTCAAGTGCTTTGAGATTCCTGGAGATAGAGAACAGCAATTAGTCAACAGAAGATCTAATTATTTATTACTGCTTATTTCAGCAGCTTGTGGAAACTTCCTAAGCAGAGTTATAGGCTGCTGGGGATGCATGTAAACCCTGAGGGAGAAATTCTGCCACCTTGAAGTGGAGGGGTATTTTGCCACTGACTTCAATAAGGTCTGGGTTTTCAGCCTGACCATCTAAGTTCCACTGTTTCTCCGTATCATGGGACATGTCTTGCTTCAGTTAGCCAGTTATTTGGCTGAAACAAGATATGTGCTGGTATTTAAGAGCATAAGAACGGCCATACTTGGTCAGACCAAAGGTCCATCTAGCTCAGTGTCCTGTCTACCGACAGTGGCCAATGCCAGGTGCTTCAGAGGGAATGAACAGAACAGGTAATCATCACGTGATCCATTCTCTGTCACTCATTCCCAGCTTCTGGCAAACAGAGGCTCGGGACACCATCCCTGCTCATCCTGGCTAATAGCCATTGATGGACCTGTCCTCCATGAATGTATCTAATTCTTTTTTGAACCCTGTTATAGTCTTGGCCTTCACAACCTCCTCTGGCAAACAGTTCCATGGGTTGACTGTGTGTTGTGTGGAAAAAATACTTCCTTTTGTTTGTTATAAGCCTTCTGCCTATTAATCTCATTTGGTAACCCTTAGTTCTTGTGTTATGAGGAGTAAATAACACTTCCTTATTTACTTTTTCCACACCAATCATGATTTTATAGACCTCTATCATATCCCCCCTTAGTCGCCTCTTTTCCAAGATGAAAAGTCCCAGTCTTATTAATCTTTCCTCAAACGGAAGCTGTTCTATACCCCCAAACATTTTTGTTGCCCTTTTCTGAACCTTTTCCATTCCAGTACATTTTTTTTTTTGAGATGGGGCGACCACATCTGCACACAGTATTCCAGATGTGGGTGTAGCATGGATTTATAGAGAGGCAACATGATATTTTCTGTCTTCTTATCTATCCCTTTCTTAATGATTCCCAACATTCTGTTTGCTTTTTTGACTGTCGCTGCACATTGAGTGGATGTTTTCAGAGAACTGTCCATAATGACTCCAAGATCATAGAATCATAGAATATTAGGGTTGGAAGGGACCTCAGGAGGTCATCTAGTCGAACCTCCTGCTCAAAGCAGGACCAATCCCCAACTAAATCATCCCAGCCAGGGCTTTGTCAAGCCTGACCTTAAAAATATCTAAGGAAGGAGATTCCACCACCTCCGTAGATAACGCATTCCAGTGTTTCATCACCCTCCTAGTGAACCCCCTCTTTGGAACCCCCTTTCAGGTAGCTGAAAATCTCCTTCTTGAAGATCTCCTTCTTGAGTGGTAACAGCTAATTTAGACCCCATCATTTTATATGTATAGCTGGGATTGTGTTTTCCAATGTGCGTTACTTTGCATTTATCAACACTGAATCTCATCTGCCATTATGTTTCCCAGTCATCCAGTTTTGTGAGATCACTTTTGTAGCTCTTCGCAGTCTGCTTTGGACTTAACTATCTTGAGTAGTTTCGTATCATCTGCAAATTTTGCCATCTCACTGTTTACTCCTTTTTCCAGATAATCTGTGAATATGTTGAATAAGACTGGTCCCTGTACAGACCCCTGGGGGACACCATTATTTACCTCTCTCCATTCTGAAAACTGACTATTTATTCCTAATCTTTGTTTCCTAACTTTTAACAAGTTCCTGATCCATGAGAGGACCTTCCCTCTTATCCCATGACAGCTTACTTTGCTTAAGAGCCCATGGTGAGGGACCTTGTCAAAGGCTTTCTAAAAATCTAAGTACACCATATCCACTGGATCCCCCTTGTCCACATGCTTGTTGACCGCCTCAAAGAATTCAAGTGAATTGGTGAGGCATGATTTCCCTTTACAAAAACCATGTTGATTCTTCCCCAACAAATTGTGTTCATCTGTGTGTCTGACAATTCTGTTCTTTACTATAGTTTCAAACTGAAGTCAGGCTTACCGGCCTATAGTTGCCGGGATCACCTCTGGAGCCCTTTTTGAAAAATTGGCATCACATTAGCTACCCTCCAGTCATTTGGTACAGAAGTTGATTTAAATGATAGGCTACAGACTACAGTTAGTAGTTCTGCAATTTCACATCTGAGTTCCTTCAGAACTCTTGGGCGATACCATCTGGTCCTGGTGACTTATTACTGTTTAGTTTATCAATTTGTTCCAAAACCTCCTCTAATGACACCTCAATCTGTGACAATTCCTCAGATTTGTCACCTAAAAAGTATGTCTCAGGTGTGGGAATCTCCCTCACATCCTCAGCTGTGAAAACCGATGCAAAGTATTCATTTTGTTCCTCCGCAATAGCCTTATTATCCTTGAGTGCTCCTTTAGCATCTCGATCGTCCAGGGGCCCCACGGGTTGTTTAGCAGGCTTCCTGCTTCTGATGGACTTACTTTTTTTTTTTTTGCTATTACTTTTTGAGTCTTCGGTTAGCTATTCCCATTCTTTTTTGGCATTCCAAATTATATTTTTACACTTCATTTGGCAGAGTTTATGCTCCTTTCTATTTTCCTCACTAGGATTTAACGTCCACTTTTTAAAGCATGCCTTTTTCCCTCTCACTGCTTCTTTTACTCTTTTGTTTAGCCACGGTAGCACTTTGTTGGTTCTCTTACTGTGTTTTTTAGTTTGGGGTATACATTTAAGTTGTTCCTCTAGTATGGTTAAAAAGTTTCCATGCAGCTTGCCGGGATTTCACTTTTGGCACTTTACCTTTTAATTTCTGTTTAACTAACTTCCTCATTTTAGTGTAATTCCCCTTTCTGAAATCAAATGCTACCGTGTTGGGCTGCTGTGTGGTTTTCCCCACCACAGGGATGTTAAATTTAATTATATTATGGTCACTATTACCAAGCGGTCCAGCTATATTTATCTCTTGGACCAGATCCTGTGCTCCCCTTAGGACTAAATCAAGAATTGCCTCTCCTCTGGTGGGTTCCAGGACTAGCTGCTCCAAGAAGCTGCCATTTAAGGTGTCAAGAAACTTTCTCTCTGCATCCTGTCCTGAGGTGACATGTACCCAGTCAATATGGGGATAGTTGAAATCCCCCATTATTATTATTTAGTTTTTTATTTTAATAGCCTCTCTAATCTCCCTGAGCATTTCATCACCACTATGCTAAGGGATGTCTCTGTCCGAACCACGTGCTCCTCTGCACCTGTCGGCTTTCCCCCAGCCCTCAGTTTAAAAACTGCTCCAGGACCTTTTTAATGTTAAGTGCCAGCAATCTGGTTCCATTTTGGTCTAGGTGTAGCCCATCCTTCCTGTATAGGTTCCCCCTTTTCCCAAAAGTTTCCCCAGGTCCTAATAAATCTAAAAAGAAAAGGAGGACTTGTGGCACCTTAGAGACTAACCAATTTATTTGAGCATAAGCTTTCATGAGCTACAGCTCACTTCATCTTTATGCAGCTGATGAAGTGAGCTGTAGCTCACGAAAGCTTATGCTCAAATAAATTGGTTAGCTAAGGTGCCACAAGTTCTCCTTTTCTTTTTGCGAATACAGACTAAAACGGCTGCTACTCTGAAACCTGTCATATGCAAGGTAATAAATCTAAACTCCTCCTCCTGACACCATCTTCTCATCCATGCATTGATACCCTGCAGTTTGCCTGTCTAACTGGCCCTGCGTGTGGAACTGGGGGCATCTCGGAGAATGCTACCACAGAGGGCCTGAACTTCAATCTCTTACCTGGCAGCCTAAATTTGGCCTCCAGGACCTCTCTCCTACCTTTCCCTATGTCACTGGTACATACATGTACCACAACCACTGGCTCCTCCTCAGCACTACACAAAAGTCTATTTAGCTGTCTTGAGAGATCCGCAACCTTCACACAAAGCAGGGAAGTCACCATGCGGTTCTCCCAGTCATCGCAAACCCAGCTATCTATGTTTCTAATGACTGAATCCGCATAACTATTATCTGTCTCTTCCTAATAAGTAGAGTTTCCTCCCCTGCAGAGGCATCCTTAGTGCGAAAGGATACCACGATATCATCTGGAAGGAGGGTCCAAAGATTGTTTCCCTCTGCTCCAGTTGGATGGTCTCCTTCTCTGAGACTTTCATTCTCCTCAACAGCACAGAGGCTGTCAGACCGGGGATGGGACCGTTCTACTGTGTCCTGGAAAGTCTCATCTATGTACCTCTCTGTCTCTCTTAGCCCCTCCAGTTCAGCCACTCTGGTCTCCAAAGCCGGTACAAGGTCTCTGAGGGCCAGGAGCTCCTTGCACCGAACGCACACATACAGCATCTGCCCATAGGGCAGGTAATCATACATGCTGCATTGGGTGCAATAAACTGGATAGGCCCCACTCTCTCGCTGGACTTCTGCCTGGATTCTCTTTGGACTCCTGAAGCTCTTTCCTTTGTTTTTGTGTTTTTATAAAGGATGTTTTGGGCCTTAAGTTTAAAGAATTTTAAATGTATGTAGCCCCTCACAACTTGTTTGCAAAACTTCCTTGTTCACTAGCTTCTCCGGTCGCTTAGGAGTGGGCTTTTTAAAGCCCTGGTCTTCCTGAGTAGCCCTGCCCCCTGGCTAAGGGTTGATGGGTGCTAAAGGGCTTAGGGATCAAAGCCCCGTTAAGAAGCTCTCAGCCTTGCCTAGCAAGCTGCTAGGCTCAGCACACCCCAAACTAAGAGACCACGGGGTCTATTTCAGTCGAGCAGCAAGTACACCACAAACACACACACTACTGAGAATAAACTTACCCCCAGGGTCCCGTAATCACTCCTCCTTCACCTGGAGAACTCCCTCCCCAAACTCCCCCGTTAGCCGCTCCTGGTCGCTAGCGCCAATCAGACTGGAAAACGGATACCCTAGGATGCCCAGAAGACACTGTGTTATTTCAATCCCATAACTGAGTCCCTGGCTCACTAAAAAAATCGGTGAGAACCATGAGCACAGACATTAGACCCCCGTCAGGCTGATGATGGCAGTGGGGCAAGCAGCCTAGACCCACGGTTCAAAAAGGGCCTCCAACGGTATTGCCCGAAAAATGCTGGGCTAGGGGAGCTATGGTCTTGTGGGAGGTGCCATGGCTCACTGGGGGGCCCTGTGTCTAGGCAATGGGCGCCATGGGGGGGCCCTGTGTCTGGGCAATGGGCACCATGGGGGGGGCACCATGGCTCGGGGGGCGCTGTGTCTGGGCAGTGGGCACCATGGGAGGGCCCTGTGTCTGGGCAGTGGGCACCATAGGGGGGGCCTGTGTCTGGGCAATGGGCACCATGGCTCGGGGGAGCACCATGGCTCGGGGGGGCACCATGGCTCAGGGGGGGCTGTGTCTGGGCAACGGGCACCATGGGGGGGCCCTGTATCTGGGCAATGGGCTCCATGGCTCGGGGGGGGACTATGGCTTGGGGGGGGGCTGTGTCTGGGCAGTGGGCTCCATGGCTCGGGGGAGCACCATGGCTCGGGGGGGCACCATGGCTCGGGGGGGGCTGTATCTGGGCAACGGGCACCATGGGGGGGCCCTGTATCTGGGCAATGGGCTCCATGGCTCGGGGGGGGACTATGGCTTGGGGGGGGGCTGTGTCTGGGCAGTGGGCTCCATGGCTCGGGGGGGCACCATGGCTCGGGGGGGCACTATGGCTTGGGGGGGGGCTGTGTCTGGGCAGTGGGCTCCATGGCTCGTGGGGGCACCATGGCTCGGGGGGGGCTGTGTCTGGGCAATGGGCACCATGGGGGGGCCCTGTGTCTGGGCAATGGGCTCCATGGCTCGGGGGGGGACTATGGCTCCGGGGGGGCTGTGTCTGGGCAGTGGGCACCATGGGGGAGCCCTGTGTCTGGGCAATGGGCTCCATGGCTCGGGGGGGGGACTATGGCTCGGGGGGGGGGCTGTGTCTGGGCAGTGGGCACCATGGGGGGGCCCTGTATCTGGGCAATGGGCGCCATGGCTCGGGGGGGGACTATGGCTCGGGGGGGGGCTGTGTCTGGGCAATGGGCACCATGGCTGGGGGGGGCCACCCCGGCGCGGGTGTCTCCGGCCTGCTGCCCCCGCCCGCGGCTCCCCAAGCGCTGCCCTTGGGCCCCCCCGCCGTGCCTGGCGGCGAGCCGGCCAGCTCCGCTCCGGGCGGGTCAGGGGCCACCCGCCGGGTTGTCTCAGCGCCGCCGGCTCCGCTCCGGAATCCCGGCAGCCGGGTCTTGTGGGAGCGGAGCGGAGCATGCGCAGTGCGCCGGGGCGGCCGGGGCTGCGGCGAGGCCTAGTGCAGACGCCGAGCGCCAGAGGCGCGGATCCGCCCCGCGCGGTGAGTCTCGCCCCGCCCCCCCCCACTGCCCCCAGCCCCCACCTAGTCCCCCCCCGCTACCCGCCATTGCCCCCCAGCCCTCCCACTGCCCCCCAGCGCCCCGCCCCCCCGCGCCCCCATTGCCCCCCACTGCCCCCAGCGCCCACCTAGTCCCCCCCCGCTACCCGCCATTGCCCCCCAGCTCCCCGCCCTGCCCCCCAGACCTCCCACTGCCCCCCAGCTCCCTGCCCTGCCCCCCAGCGCCCCGCCCCCCCGCCCCTCCCATTGCCCCCCACTGCCCCCAGCCCCCACCTAGTCCCCCCCAGCTCCCCGCCATTGCCCCCCAGCTCCCTGCCCTGCCCCCCAGACCTCCCACTGCCCCCCCGCACCCCCACCGTGCCCCCCAGCGCCCCCCCCGCGCCCCCATTGCCCCCCACTGCCCCCAGCGCCCCACCTAGTCCCCCCCGCTACCCGCCATTGCCCCCCAGCTCCCTGCCCTGCCCCCCCGCACCCCCCGTTGCCCCCCACTGCCCCCAGCCCCCACCTAGTCCCCCCCCGCTACCCGCCATTGCCCCCCAGCTCCCCGCCCTGCCCCCCAGGCCTCCCACTGCCTCCCGGACCCCCGACACTGCCCCCCAGCCCCCACCTAGTTCCCCCCAGCTCCGCGCCCTGCCCCCTGCACCCCCCGCCCTGCCCCCTAGCGCCCTGCCCCACCTAATTCCCCCCACTGCCCCTGCTACACCTCCTCACTGCTCCCCCGCCCTGCCCCCAGCGCCCCACCTAGTTCCCCCCGCTACCTGCCATTGCCCTCCGTGCCCCCCAGCTCCCCGCCCAGCCCCCTAGACCTCCCACTGCCCCCCCGCACCCTCCAACCCTGCCCCCCAGTGCCCCCAGCGCCCCACCTAGTTCCCCCCACTACCTGCCATTGCCCCCCCGCGACCCCCAGTTCCCCGCCCAGCCCCCAGGGAAGCTGGCTGGCTGGGTTGGTGTTGCAGCAGGAGGTCAGGCTGTGGGGGGCATTAAGAGGGATTTGGGAGGGGGCGGTGCCAGATGCTCTGCCAGCGGGAATCTGAAGGGCAGAGGGCACTGGGTTGTTTGGCTGGGGGTGTTATGGGGCTGGAGCTGGGTGCCGTAACGTGCCACAGAGGTGTCTGTCTCCCGGGGTCTGGTGGGGGGAGGCTGCTCTGCTTGGGCTCTGCTTTGTCATCTGTGTTGGGGACGGTGCAATACAGCACGGGCCATTTCCCCACAGCGTGTTTACCTCCTTCTCCCATGTTGCCCCAGCACAGGGTGGACAGGATGAGGAGCCGTAAGAAGCATTTACATAGGCGCTAGGAGTGGGGATGCCCCAGAAGACATGTCGTACCGAGGCAGCGAGCGGGACTTCCAGACTTCAGCCAGAAGGATGGGAACCTCGTTGCTCTTCCAGCTCTCTGTCCATGAGAGAGAGCTGGACCTGGTCTTCCTGGACCACAGCTATGCCAAGCCATGGAGTGCCCACCCCGATGCTAGCAGTGCCCGGCCTACTCGGATGCTCTTTGTCACCCCCAGGAGGCACCAAGACAGCACCATGTGAGCATAGCCCTTTCTGGTGCTACTGAGTTGATTGGCTTTGGGTTCTCGCGTACCTTGTGTATTCCTTTCCTGTGCTTTGATGGTTCACTCGTTGCTTTCTGTGTCTGTTTACAAGGTGCTTTTTATCACATTAGGTAACACATGTTGAAACCCCAGTCTAAGAACATAAGAATGGCCAGACTGGGTCAAACCAAAGGTCCATCTAGCACAGTATCCTGTCTTCCAGCAGTGGCCAGTGCCATGTGCCCCAGAGGGAATGAACAGAACAGGGAATCATCAAGTGATCCATCCCCTGTCGCCCATTCCCAGCTTCTGGCAAACAGAGGCTAGGGACACCATCCCTGCCCGACCAGATCTACGTGCAGTATTCCAGATGTGGGTGTAGCATGGATTTATATAGAGGCAATATGACATTTTCTGTTTTATTATCTATCCCTTTCTTAAAGATTCCCAACAGTCTGTTCGCTTTTTTGACTGCCACTTCACATTATTCCAAGATCTCTTTCTTAAGTCGTAAGAGCTAATTTAGACCCCATCATTTGATATGTAGAGTTGGGATTATGCTTTCCAATGTGCATTACTTTGCATTTATCAACACTGAATTTCATCTGACAATTGTCTAGACAGGACAATTTGTATTTGAACATGTTAGCTGTAGAAGGTCTCCCCTAGAGGGCAACCTGTGCTGTCTAGTGTAGATTTTTTAAAACGTTAACACATGCTAACTGAGCTGGGTGGGAGGTTTTCAATTAAATGTTTGTCAGAAAATGCTGATTTTTCTAAACTGAAGCTGTTGCAGTTGAATTTCCCCTTTTGAAAAATGTTTGAAAAAAATGTTTTGGAATGATCAGCGTGTTCCCTTTTGACTTTTTTAAAAAATAAAATATTCAGTTTTTCAGTTCAAAACCAAAAGTCACTTTGGAATTTAATTCAGTAAAAAAACAAACTAAAAAAACTAAAAAGGTTGAAATAGAAATGAAGCAGTTCAAAATTATGCATATATTCTGAGGCCAGACAGATCATTACGGTCATCTGGTTTAACCTTCTGTATAACAGAGGACAGAGAACTTTCTCAAAGTAATTCCTGGAGCTGATATTTTAGAAAAACATCCAATCTTGATTTTAATATGGTTGGTGGTAGAGAATCCACCACGATCTTTGGCAAATTGTTCTATGGTCAATTGCTCTCGTTTTTGTGTGTGTGTTTGTGAATAATGTCTTATTTTCAGTCCAAAATTATCTAGTTTCAGCTTCTAGCCATCGGATTGTGTTGGACCTTTCTCTGCTAGATCAGTGATTTTCAATCTTTTTTCATTTGTGGGCCCCTAAAAAATTTTGAATGAAGATGTGGACCCATTTGGAAATCTTAGACATAGTCTGCGGGCCCCCAGGTGTCTGTGGACCACAGGTTTAAAACAGTTCAGTGGTAACAACCTTTTGCAGACCTCTTAAACATATTCTGCGACCCCTCAGGGGTCCGCGGACCACAGGTTGAAAACAACTGTGCTACACTGATGAACCATTATCAAATATTTATTCCCCATGTAGGTACTTTTAGACCAGTGGTTCTCAAATTTTTGTACTGGTGACCCCTTTCACACAGCAAGTCTCTGAGTGCGACCCCCCCACCCCCTATAAATTAAAAACACATTTTTTATATTTAATACTGTTATAAATGCTGGAGGTGAAGCGGGGTTTGGGGGTGGAGGCTGACAGCTCACAACCCCCACATAATAACCTTGTGACCCTGAGAGGTCATGACTCCCAGTTTGAGAACCCCGTTATAGACTGTAATTAAGTCACCCTTTAATCTTCTCTTTGTTATACTAAACAGGTTGAGCTCCTTGATGTCTCACTGTAAGGCAGGTTTTTTAACCCTTTAATCATTCTCATGACGCTTCTCTGAACCCTCTCCAATTTATCAACACCCTTCTTGAATTGTGGGTGGCAGAACTTGTCAAAGTATTCCGGCAGTGGTCGCACCAGTGCCAAATTGAAGTGAAATTACCTCTCTACTTTTTCTCCAGATACTGAAATTAAATGTTTCAATTGACTTGAGCTGAAACTTTTTTGCATTTTCAAGTCATGTAAATTTTCAAGATTTTGACTTTTCACCTTTTCAGGGAGTGGGGAGGTTGGATGGGGGTGGGGTCACGGGGGGGGCGGTTAGGAGCAGGGGGTGCTGGGAGGGGGCGGTCAGAGGACAAGGAGGAGGGGGGGTTGGATGGGTTGGAGGCAGTCAGGGGCGGATAGGGGGTGGGGGCCAGGCTGTTTGGGGAGGCACAGCCTTCCCTACCCGGCCCTCTGTACAGTTTCGCAACCCCAGTGTGGCCCTCGGGCCAAAAAGTTTGCCCACCCCTGTGCTAAAGGAGCACTCAAGAAAGACAAGGTCATTGCAAACACATTAAATGAATTCTTTGCATCAGTCTTCACTGCAGAGGATATGAGGGAGATTCCCACACTGGAGCAATTCTTTTTAGGTGACAAATTTGAGGAACTGTCCCAGATTGAGCTGTCAGTAGAACAAACTGATGAATTAAATAGTAAGAAGTCACCAGGACCAGATGCTATTCACCCAAGAATTCTGAAGGCACTCAGATATGAAATTGCCGAACTATTTTTTGAATGTAACCTCACGCTTAAATCAGCCTCTGTACCAGATGACTGGAGGATAGCTACTGTAATCCCGATTATTAAAAGAGGCCCCAGACACAATCCTGGCAGTTACAGGCCGGAAAGCCTAACTTCAACAGCAGGCAAACTGGTTGAAACTTGAGTAAAGAACGGAATTATCAGACATGTTCATTTAAACAGTATGTTGGGGAAAAGTCAACACGGCTTTTGAAAAGGGAGATCATGCATCACTGATCTTTGAATACTTTGTGGGGGTCAGCAGGCATACGGACAAGCGTGATTCACCTGATATGGTATACTTCGATTTTCAGAAAGCTGTTAGCAAGGTCCCACACCAAAGGCTCTTGAGCAAAGTAAGCAGTCAAGGGGTAAAAGGGAAGGTCCTTTTCTGGATCAGTAACTGGCTAAAAGATAGGGAAACAAAGAGTAGGAATAAATGGTCACTTTTCATAATGGAGAATGGTAAATAGCAGTGTCCCGCAAGGATCTGTACTGGGACAAGTGCTGTGCAGCATATTCATAAATGATCTGAAAAAAGGGTTAAACAGTGATGTGGCAAAGATTGCAGACAATACAAAATTATCCAATATCGTTAAGTCCAAAACTGACTGTGAAGAGTTACAAAGGGATCTCACAAAACTTGGTGACTGAGCTACAAAATGGCAGATGAAATGCAGTGTTGATAAGGGCAAAGTAATGCACACTGGAAAAATAATCCCAACAGTATCTACAAAATGATGGGGTCTAAATTAGCTGTTACCACTCAAGAGAGAGATCTTGGGGTCATTGTGGATAGTTCTCTGAAACCATCCAGTCAATGTGCATCGGCAGTCAAAAAAGCTAACAATGTTTGGAACCATTAGGAAAGGTAGAGATAATAAGACAGAAAATATCATGCCACTAGAGAAATCCATTGTACGTCCACACCTTGAATACTGGGTGGAGTTCTGGTTGCCCCATCTCAAAGAAGATAGATTAGTATTGGCAAAAGTACAGAAAAGGGGAACAAAAATGATTAGGGGTATGGAACGGCTTCCATATGAGGAGAGATTCAAAAGACTGGGATGGTTCATCTTAGAAAAGAGATGATAAAGGGGAGAGGGGATACAATAGAGGTCTATAAAATCAAGAATGGTGTGGAGAAAGTGAATAGAGAAGTGTTTATACTTTCTCGTAACACAAAAACTAGAGGTCATCTAATGAAATCAATAGGCAAGAGGTTTAAAACAAACAAAAGGAAGTACTTCTTCACACAACACACAGTTCACCTGCGGAACTCATTGTCAGGGGATTCTGTGAAAGCCAAAAATGTATCTGAATCCGAAAAAGAATTAGATTAGTTTGTGAAGGTTAGGTCCATTAATGACTATTAGCCAAGATAGTCAGGGATGCAATCCTATGCTCTGGGTGTCCCTAAACTCCTGACTGCCAGAAGCTGGGAATGGACGACAGGGGATGGATCCTTCGATAAATTGCCCTTTCCGTTCATTCCCTTTGAACCATTTGGCACTGGATGCCATTGGAAGACAGGATATTGGGTTAAGGGGACCTTTGGTCTGATCCAGTATACCTGTACTTATGTTCTTAAACTATATTTGACCCATGTTACCAAACTGCTACCACCTCGGACCATTGAAGGCCCCATGGGGCTAGGAAATCTCCAAGCATGGATCACTGCGTGTATGGCGTCCTGCTGAGTTCACTGGAACGTCATGCAGACGCACAGGTGTGTGCTACAGGATCTGTGCCTATGACTGGAGTGGGTTGGGAGACATGGTTAAAACCTGATTCAGGGCTCATCGGCACTACAGGCTGCAAGTAACCTTGTCAGGAGACAACCATGTTATTAGATGACATTTCATTTTGTAGCGTAGCCTGGCCCCAAGACAGTGTGGTGCAGAACACTGTTACAAATACAATGAAAAACAGCGCGATTCCACCTTCTGCTCCAGTGACAGCAGCTTCAAAGGCTGTCTCTTAGTCATGGTCCGATATCTGAGGATGAAATAAGCTTGAAGGAGCCTTGTGCTTTCAGACAGGTGGGCACAGGTGTGCTGTCTCGGTTCCGTCTTGCCAGGCAGGTACCTGTAACCCGCTGCAGTGTGTTTCCAGTTCCTGTTTTGTGTTGAGAAACCAGCTGCTCTGAGTCTGCTGTGATACGGCAGGGTCCTGTTCTCTGAAATCCCAGCTCTCCTTTCAGTGAGGTGGATGTCCCCATCGACGTGGAGACTGTCACACCCACGCCTGTCCCCCTCTACGACAACCAGAAAGCGCGCAGTGTGATGAACGAGTGTGAGCGCCACGTCATCTTTGCCCGTACGGATGCCGATGCCCCTCCTCCGCCCGATGACTGGGAGGAACACATGAACAGGTAGCGTGGCTGGGATGCTGTGGGGGGTTTCTGTGCGGCAGTGCTTACTGAGAGGCTGTTAGCTGGGAAGAGGAACAAAATAAGCAACTTGGAAATGGTAGTACATAGAGGCAGGGATCTAGTGGTCCCAGCGGAAGTTTGGGATTCAGGAATCCTCTTGTTGGTTGTATTATGCTAGCGTAGAGAGCCTGAGCCGAGATTGGGACTCCATAGTGCTATGCACTGTGCATACAGATAAGAAAGGGTCCCTACCCCAAGGAGTCTGCAGTCAATACAAAGGGTGGGAGGGGAAACTGAGGCAGAGGTGAAATGACTTGCCCAGGTTCCCATAGCAGGTCAGTGGCAGAGCTAGGAAGAGTCTCCTGACTCTGTCCATGCCCTAGCTACTGGTCCATGCTGTCTCTGGGTTCTGTGTTTGCCTGGGAGAATTAATGTTTGTAGAGTGTTTTGAAGTCCTGATGCAAAAAAAGCTATAAAAGGACAAAGCGTTATTAATTTGTCGACATTAAGCTGACTTGCATTCTCATGTAAAACCAATGACTGATCTGTAATGTTGTCTTGTGCGATACAAAATGGGTAGACCATAGACCTAGGGTTAGTTTATTCTGTAATGTGCATTGGACAGCAGACCTTTTCTCGTTTTTGCATTGGGATTGTATGTATGTAGTGTTTGGCAGTGAGTGTTTTGCAGGATGAGGGCCTTGGTTTGGTTTTGTTATTTGTTTTAATGTGTCTAGACATGCACTGTTCCACTTTAGGTGACTTTTCACGTCCTTCTGGGCTTTATTTTTTCTTTAGTATTCTTATGTTCAGATTTCTAGAAATATATTTCCCAGAATTCCCGGTAATTTGAGACTTTAGTTCCTTTATAAACTGTGGAACTTTCACTTATTTCATTGCACAGGTATTCAAAGGAATGTGTTATCCAGCTGTTAATTTTACAATGACATATGAGCCTCTGAAGTCAACATCTGAAGATAGGCTGCAGTTGCTCATAGTCTAGCCACTTCCTGAGGCTTTAGTTACCAGTCTAAATAAATGGATTTTCTGTCCTTTTCCCCCACTATGAGCCCTGTTAATTCTTGTGGCTTTCTAAATGTAATGTATCATGTTTGCCCTGAATTTTGCACACAAGTACAACTGGATCAGATGCTGCTTGTTTTTCACTTGCATGAGAGTTCACATTGGTCCAAGGTCCCTTCCCTTTTTTCCTCAGTCAGTCTTCAATCAAGCAAAATATTCCTAGGAAGAGCTTTCAGTTGCCTCTCTATATGTGCTAGCCATCAGTCTCCTTTACAGAGGCCTCTCTCTTTAGAACTTATGAAGACTGTCTGTAGTCTGAAGCAGACACTCTTCTGTTCTGTGTAAGATACTGTACATCAGTTTTGCATCTGCATGTGTAATTTGAATTGCAGCCTGGAGCTAGTAACTGTGTTTCTTCTTAAAACATTGTTTGAAAATGCTTTTTCTGCCTGAGTGCTTTGTTTATTAGGAAGGAAAGGTGATTTTTTTGTCTAAGGAATGGGGTTAGAAATCGTCTAGAATGCAGGTCACCCATCTATCTGTGGGCTTTTGTCCCCTGTTGTGTAATGTCTGAGTGCCTCTCGACACTGTAATGTCTGAGTGCCTCTTGTGAGACAGAGGAGCAACAAGGAGCTGAGGCACTGCATGTGTGTTGGCCAAGATCACACAGGAAATCTGTGACAGAGCTGAGAATTGAATTCAGGTCTTCTGAGTCCCAGGTCTGTGTTGGTTAGTGGTGTGAAAAAACAAACTCACTAGTGACACAGCTGTGCCAACAAAACCCCAGTGGAAATGCAGCTATGCCAATGACAGAGGGCTTCTGTTACCATCGCTAATGTCATTTGGGGAGGTGGTGTTCCTGGGCCAGCAGAAAACCTCTTTCTGTTGGTGTGTGCTGTGTATGCCCTTGGGGCTATGCTGATGTAGGCTGTGTAGTGTAGACATAGCCCTAGCCTGTTCCTGGCTTACCACTGACTTGCTGGGTGAACTTTATATTCATTATAATCTTAAATTTTAGAAACAAAATTCTGGTAAATGTAAACTAACCTCCCAGAGTCACAGAAAAATCCCCACAGCTCTGAGGTCATGAGTGAGATCCTCATTGCAAACCCAGGGAAATCTGCCTGTAAAGACAAAGATGACACTTCCAGCTCCTGATCATCCACGAGACTTGAGCGTGACTATCTGGACATCCTCTGATGATAAATGCGTGGGTGGCTTTCACGTAAGGTGGTTGGTATTTTTTCAGTCTGCATTGCCCAGATCATATATGTAGCCAAAGCCATAAGACAGTGTAGAGACGATAATTATTGAACGTGAGGCATGGGATCTGAGCGCAGGAGTGGGAGCCATTAACTCCTGGGTGCTAAAAGCTGATAGATCAGCTGCACGGTCTTACCTACCTGCACCCTCACTGCTTCGTTTTAAGAGTTAGGAGTGAAAAAACGTAATGTTGAACTAAACTCTTTATATCCTATCTAAACTACCCTCTTGGATTTCCTTTCAGGTCGGGTTGGACGATGGCCCAGAACAAGCTATTTAATAAAATCCTTAAAGCCCTGCAGTCTGACAGGCTCGCCCGCTTGGCCAATGAAGGGGTAAGATCTTTCTTCCCCCATCCCCTCTCCTTCAAGCTGCAGCAGATGTGTTGCCTCCTTATGCACCCAATCCTTCCTGGCAGCGGCCATGAAACGTAGCACAGTCTGGATCCTCAGCTCTTGTAACCTCCACTGTGAGCACGTTTATGGCTTTGGTATGGATTAGAATGTGGTCTTCAGTGGGAGAAGGATTGGCCCATGCTCACTCGCCAGAGGAACAGAGGCTGTAGCAGCGAATTTTGCTCTGGTGGATTCTGTATGGTCCTGGCACACTCACTTTCCTTACGCCCATGTGGTCTGCTCCCCTTGTTTTTAGGCTTGCAATGAGCCAGTGCTGAGGAGGATAGCAGTGGACAAGTGCGCCCGGCGGGTCCGCCAAGCTCTGGCCAGTGTGAACTGGGACACCAAGCTGATCCAGTGGCTTCACACCACGCTGGTGGAGACTCTCAGTTTACCTATGTTGGCTGCTTACCTGGATGCTCTGCAGACACTTAAGGGAAAGGTGATAAACACAATGAGCTCTGGAATATACTTTGCTTTCACTTAATACCACTTTCTCTTCAAACGGTTTGTTTGGGGGAAGCTGAAGGGACATTGATCTCCTTTCTGGGTGACTGGGGGAAAAGTAGCTTCTTTGCCCCGTTCTCCTTCCCTTTTCCCCACTGTGCTATCTTGGGGAGCTTTTGCCTTGAGGATTAGGAGGGAGGACTCCTAGTTTTTCTGTGGCGGTACTGGGTGATCTTCAGCATGTCACTTTGCCTCTCTCTGACTTGGTTGCCCTATCAAGAGAGTGAGGAAAGGAAAGGCCACTAGCCTGGGACTTGGGAGAGGCTGGGTCAGCTCTTCGCTCTGCCACAGGCTTCCTGTGTGACCCAGGCAAATCCCTTATTTTCTGTGTGCCTCAGTTCCCCTCTGTACAATGGGGATAGCAGCTCTGCCATGACACAGAAGGGGCTGGGAGAATAAATACAGCATAGCATGAAGGGTGCTCGGTTATCGTAGATAGATAGATTTTGTAAAAGAGGACTAATACTTTACAGGCAGGTTGTAAACAATTAAGTTTGTAAAGCCCCTGGAGCTCCTGGGATGAGAGTTATTGTAACATGAGTTTCTAAACTTTTATGGAAGTGATTCAGAGAAATACAGGGGACTTAGGAGGTGCTGTGCTAGGAACCAGGGGACCTGGGCTGTTTCCCTTGCTCTGCCACTGGTCTGTTGGATATCTTTGGCCAAGTCTCCTCACGTCTCTGTGCCCCAGTCTCCCCATACATAAAATGGGAGTAATGATACTGAGCTAGTTTGGAAAGTGCTTGAGATCTATGGATTGAAAATCATGAGAGCAGAGCAAGGGGGGGGTGATCGTGTTTGTAGCAGTAATATTCAGTACCTTCTTTTATGCTTTGTATGCAAGAGGCATGTGCCGCGTTAAGTGTTCTCGGCAAACAGAGAAGACTTTGAGGAAACGTGCTACAGGAATGTTGTGTTTCACTAAAACTTCATTAATTGATCTTTTTCTCTCAATTCAAGTAGAATTGTGTGTTTTATTTGTTTGGATAAGCACTTTCAGTACAACGTTCCCATCCCATGAAGGCAGGGTGAATTGGTACAATACAGCTGTACTTTTGCATAGCATCCGTCGTACAAACTAACTCCCCAAATGGTTAAATACAATAAATATTAGAGGTGCAGAAGGATGAGCAGGTTTGAAAAAGACATTTACAGCAGAGAGATCAGCTAAGATTAGGGCCGTCAAACAATTTAAAAACACAGTTGCGATTAATCGCAGTTTTAATCGCGTTGTTAAGCAATAATAGAATATCACTTATTGAAATATTTTTGGTGTTGTGGGGAAAGTGTGTGTTGGGGGAGCAATGGAGCAGGGTGGCAGTAGGGGGGCACCCCTGCCCCGAGGCACGCACTGACGCCCACCCGAGGATGGCCCTGGTGTGCAGTTAACATTTGTTTAAAAAAAAAAAAGCGTTAATTTGTTTTGAGTTAATCATATGCGTTAACTGCAATTCATTGACAGCCCTAATTATTATTTTTTATTACAAATATTTGCACTGTAAAAAAGAGGGTGCAATCTACGAGTCGAAGCATGAAGGGGCATACAAATGCTTAGCACAGCGGTTCTCAAACTGGGTCGGGACCCCAAAGTGGGTTGCGACCCCTTTTTAATGGGGTCACCAGGGCTGGCTTAGACTTACTGAGTCCTGGAGCCGAAGCCCAAGGGCTTCAGCTCTGGCAACAGGGCTCAGGTTATAGGCCCCCTGCCAGGGGCTGAAGCCCTTGGGCTTTGGCCCCCCCCGGTATTCAGGCTTTGGCCCCCCACCTGAGGCCCCCCTCCTGGAGTCGTGTAGTAATTTTTGTTGTCAGAAGGGGGTCGCAGTGCAATGAAGTTTGAGAACCCCGGGTTAGCATATCTGACACGTAAATACCTTGCAACCCCAGCTACAACAGTGCCATACAAACGCCTGTTCTCACTTTCAGGTGATGTAAATAAGAAGCAGGAAGTATTATCTCCTGTAAATGTAAACAAAGTCGTTTGTCTTAGCGATTGGCTGAATAAGAAGTAGGACTGAGTGGACTTGTAGGCTCTAAAGTTTTACATTGTTTTATTTTTGAGAGCAGTTATGTTAAAAAAAAATTTCTACATGTGCAAGTTGCATTTTCACGATAGAGATTGCACTACAGTACTTGTCTGGGGTGAACCGAACACTACTATTTTTCTTACCGTTTTTACAGTGCAAATATTTTTAATCAAACAAAATATAAAGTGAGCACTTTGCATTGTGTGTTGTAACTGAAATCAATATACTTGAAAATTCAGAAAAACACCCAAGATAGTTGTAATAAATTTCAATTGGTATTTTATTAGTGTTTCAGTGCGAATAAAACTGTGATTAATGATGACTGATTTTTTTAAGCTAATTAGTTTGTTTTACATTAATTGCTTGGGTTAACTGCGATTAATCGACAGCCCTTGCTAAAACGGAGAGTCTGTGAAGTAGAGGGAGATCGTTCCACCGGATGGCAGGAGGCGCAAAGGAGAAGGCTTTCGTGGCAGCGGCGATGCGGTGCTGTGAAGGGACTAAAGGAGAGCTCAGTGCTAGTTGAGTGGAGGGAGCAGAGAGGGCAGAAATCGGCCGAGATCTGGTCAGGAGGCTGGAGAAGTGCATGCAGTGTTTTAACTACAAAGAGGTCATTTATTTAACTGGATCCTGCAATGAAGGAGAGCCAGTGGAGCTGTTTGGGGGTGAAGGTTGCACGCTGAGACAAAAGCGTGCAGATATATCAAATACAGACTCTCCCTTCTGGTGGGTTGACACTTCTTAGTGCTCATGCAGTATCTGCGGAATGAATCTCTGCTAACAAAAGGTATTGGAATCGGTAGTGACGCCTGTTCACTGATGTGTTGTCCTTACCTAGTGCCCTGAGGAGGGAACATTTACTGGTCAATTTCTGTGCTCTAAAGGTCTCATTTTCTCCAACTAAATTCCAGTGTCCTGAGTCAGCAAGTTCCTTGATGTGCGAAAATGCAAAGTCTGTAGTCCATCAGTAATGGTCTGCGAGCAAATATTCCCCAAAGGGTAACTTGGCTGGACCTGTGTCTGAAGACAGCTCCTGCTGAGCTGTGGCCTGTGCACTCCCAGCTGTGCTGCTCTGGGTCTCCTCCACAGCAGTGAAAAACCCAAGTACTAGCCCCTGGACTCGTACCCCATAGTGTGTGTGGCAGGGGAGTGCCAGGTGTGCATTCTCCTGTTGCTGGGGAAAAGCTAACTGAATTTCCCATGCTCTGGTATAGACATTGACGTGCCCAGTGAAATCAGTTCTGAAGGAAGAACCCATAGGATATCAAGTGTGTGGTTAATTAGTTTCTTCAGCCATGGTCTGGCCTTTGGTTTCAGATCCCCACCTTGATTGACAGGATGCTGCTCTCGTCCACCACAAAGACAGGGGCAGCAGGGGCTGAGGCTCTCTCCCTCCTCCTGAAGAGACCATGGGACCCAGCTGTGGGTGTCTTGTCACATAATAAACCTGTGAGTACATCCCTGGGCTTGCAAGGAGGGAGGGGCTCAGCTCAGTGTCTGATTGGTGCCCGAATCTGTTCGCTCTCCCCAGTCCTCTCTCTGTGCTTCTCCGTCCAGGTCTCTCTTGTACGCTCGGCATCATGGTCTCTGTCATGGTGTCTCTACCCCGAGTACGTCCTGTCTTCAAAGTGCCCAAGTGCCCTCTTCCTTCTCCTTCAGACCCAGTCCTTGGAGAAATCCATACTGCCTTTTCTCTCTGAGATGAGCAAGGCAGGGGGTCTAGTTTTCCCTTCAGTCTGTGCCTTGGGGGTGCTGTTTGGCCCCTGTTCTAGGAGGCCTGGGCTGGGCTTGTCCTTTGTCTATCATCCCTAGCTATGTTTGGTTGTTTAGCAAGGGTTGCTCCGAGATCATCACCGGTACTCGTAAGTACTGCTGGCCATGTCCTGTTCTCGGCACCTGTGGCTCGAGTGCATGGTTGGGCTCTGTAGCAGCTCTGGTTCAAATGATCTGCCGTCTTAACTTGCACACGGCTCTTCAGTAGCTCAGTCTGACAAACCCCTCTGTGTGTCCTGTGCTGGTGCAGATGTCCGAGTCCTTTGCTCAGAGCAGCGCGGGGGGAGGGTGTGGCTTGACTGGTACGCTTCGCAGGCTTGTCCTGGGGACCATGCCTGGGCCTGTCAAGGATGCGGGGGAGCGGGCAGGTCTCGGGGAAAGGAAGCGGCTTGTCTTATCTTTCTATTGCGTTGAATTTTGTAGAGCAAGTTGCCTGGTTCTCCTCTCATCCTGATTGCGTCTTCCGGACCCTCCAGTTCTATGTTCCCCACCTCTCGCCGGCACCGGTTCTGGCAGTCGCAGCTCTCCTGCCTGGGAAAGGTTTGTAACTCGGCATGTTTTTGAAGGGAGGAGGGGCTGACGTTTGTACTAGCAGCTCTTCAGGGGCATTTAGGGGCAGTGTAACTGCTGTTCAGCTGGCTTCTGTGATCCTGCAACTGCTGTCAAACACCCAACAGCTAGGTCCTCCCCTGGAGCAGCTCCCCTCAGACGCGCACTGCTTGGTCTTCCAGGCAGGGCACTCCATACCTCTGCGGCCATGGGCCATAGCAGGAGGCCTACTGTCCTAGCACATGATTCTGCTTCAGGGATTGCCCAATTGAGTGGATTGAAGACCATGTGGTTGGGATTCTGCAGTATAAACAGGTCAGGGGAAAGGGGTTATTTGGTGTCTGGTAGCCTGTCTTCTGCCTGGGTGAAGTGCTGCTCGAAGCCTTCCTTGTGCATTGACTGCATGAGCACTCTAGGAGAAAAGCCAGAAGCAGGTGGGGTGGGTTGGTAGGGGAATGACCGTAAACCCCTGAGTCCTGACTCTGTGTGTTCACCCCTGTCAGTGCATCCATATGAATGGTCATCAGGACATATTGCTTCACAGTGGAACTGCTGTGATTTATACGGTGCTCTCTTTGTGGCTTGTGTTCCAGGTGATCCCTGTTGCCACCCACCTGCTGAATAATGGTAGCGGGGTGGGAGTGTTGCAGTGTCTTGAACACATGATTGGTGCAGTCAGAGGCAAAGTGCTGGAGGTAAGTGTATGGGCAGCCTAGGTGGGCCTGTAACATATGCCTCTAACACCCATGACCATCACCGTGCCTGCACTGTACTGTTGCCTTTCCTCTCACTCCCTCTTCTGTCTCGGCCAGATTCACAACCATTTCACCCACAAGCCGATCATCCTGATTGGATGGAACACAGGAGCCTTGGTGGCCTGTCACGTAAGTAACTTCTTGTCTTGCATCCTATCAGAGGCCACTTTACACTGTACCTCTTGAATAAAGGTCACCTGGATTGGCTCTGATTCGCAAGTGCCCTCCCAGCGCTCGGCCCCATGCTGGATTGGGCACGGGCGGTAACTGAACAGTGTGGCCCTAAGGTGTGTCCAAGCTACTTATAAAACAGTGAGGAACCCTGATATTCCCTGGCTCTTGTATTACCAGACCAAAGGCATTTGTGTGGCCGATCACCTGCCTCACCACTCCTTGTTACTGAATGTTCAAGTGGTGATGAGCAAGTTAAGTTGATTAGTGGCAGTTGAGGTGGATGTGGCCGGTGGGGAACTGGATAAGGCAAACTAGGGCAATGGGTAAGAGTGGAGTTGGAGATGCCGGTGTAGGGGTTTGATACATGGTTGCAGCCCAGTGAGTATATCGGACTGGTCCAGATATGTCACTCTGTCAGGGTATTGGAGTTAAAGGACCCACTTTTCTTCGAGAACATGAAGCACTCATTGAGACAGATGGCCTGATTCTGCCCTGTTTTACTGCCCCTTGGAGTTCAGTTTGCACTTACATCCAGGCAAAAGTGAGCTATGGGAATCAGGCGCGGTATCTTCAAGGGAGGTTCTGTATTCCAGGAGCACAGGCAAAGGAGAAGAGGGTCCTCCCAGAGTGAATAACTGTGCTTTCCGTTCCTCTTGTGATCTCCGCATGAGCACTAGAATACCAAGAAGGGGGTGGGGTAAAGTACAGGAGAACCTCAGAGTCATGAACTGACCGGTCAACCACGCACTTCGTTTGGAACCGGAGGTACACAATCAGGCAGCAGCAGAGACACAAAAACGCCGGAACAGTGCTGTGTTAGAAATGTAAACTGAAAAAATAAAGGGAACATTTTTTTAAAAACAAAAGATTTGATAAAGAAAGTATTAATACAGTTCCAGAGCGTGGAACCTGAGGGTGGCATGATGGGTTCCAAGCTGCTTGGAGATCCAGGTCGTAGGGAGGGAGAGGCAGCTCAGGAAGAATCTAACTTCAGGGTGATAGAAAGAAGCTTGCTATTTGGCAATCACACCAAGTAAAGCCTTGTATTAGTTGGTTCCCCAGCTTCGTGTGAGCTGATGTTTGGCGTTATCTAGGATTATGTGTGACTCAATGATTAAAAGTCTGTCCTTTACTGGTGGTCTGCCTGTTGTCAATACACAGCCCCAGTGTTCCCTTATTCTTTACTTCCATGTGCGGAATGAATTTTGTTATGTGCACCAATATGGAGGTGATGTGTGACACCACATCAGGGTTGGGGATGAGGGGTTTGGGCTCTGGGGTGGGGCCAGGGATGAGGGGTTTGGGGGTGCAGGCTGCCCCGTGGCTGCTGTGGGGAGAGAGGACTCCCCCCAGCCTTCTTGCCGCAGCAGCTTGGGGCAGGGGTAGAGGTGCCTCTCCCAGGCTGCGGCAGCTCCGGCGGGCCTGGGCCGGGTCAAGGGAGGGGCCCCTCTCCCCCAGCCATGGCAAGTCTGGGGCAGGTCTGTGCTGGGTCCGGTGGGGAGGGGTCGCCTCTCTCCGCCACAGCCCTGAGCGGGCTTCTCTCCTTTCCCTCCAATCCTGAGGTCCTGTGTTGCAGTCTCCGTCTTTTTGGGCACAGGCAAATGAGGAGTTTGAGATCTTTGTTAGAGGGAGGTATTGTCAAATCCAGGTGTGTGCAATGGCGGGAGCCCAGCAGCCAGGGCTCTGCGAACTATGTTGACGCTGAGCGGGATTGTTCTGGGAGGGCTCTGGGTAATGACGCTGTCTTGCTGGTCTCTCTAGGTCTCAGTGGTGGAGTACGTCACCGCAGTTGTGTGCCTTGGATTCCCTCTGCTCACAGTGGATGGGCCCAGAGGGGTAAGCCCAAAGCAGTGGTCAGAGTTCAAAAGACGGGATTGGTTAGTTAACCAGGCCACTGGATCTGTGAACTTGTTTTAAAGTCCAACCAGAAGAGCAAGGGTCTGAAGTTTGATTTTCACCTGCAAGTATTTTCAAGTGTGTCTGAGCCCATCTAGCGTTTGGGGTGATGGAGAGCCATGTCCCAACAATCCGGGCTCTGGGCAGTGAATTATGGTGGGGCAGTCTGGTAGGGAAGGAGCTTAAGGGTTTGACTGCATCCTTGGTGTGACAGCAGAGTTGTGTGCCTGTGACCCATCTCTAGAGCCCCTCTTAGGCCCCACTCCAGAAACAGTTGCAGATCTCACCTTGCTTTGCACCCAGCAACAAGAATGCCAATTTAGGCAGACTTATCTGGTGACCTGATGTGCTCCTTTGTTAGCTGGCCTGTCTGAGACTGATTCAGGAGTGATCTTGGGACCCTGGTGCCACTCAGCTGACTAGCTTTGGGGGCTGTGTGAGAAGAGTAGGCCCTGGCACTGTATTGCCTCCATATAGAAGGCAGTGAGTTCCATACAGGGGACAGTTCTGTACCAAAGCCTTGTTCAGGGCCACATTTTCCCACTGGGAATATCCCTTTTGGGGCATAACCTGGAAAGTCATGAGACTGAATGGTACAGGCCTGCGACTTACTCTTGCAGGTTAGGTATCAGAGTAGCAGCCGTGTTCGTCTGTATTCCCAAAAAGAAAAGGAGGACTTGTGGCACCTTAGAGACTAACCAATTTATTTGAGCATAAGCGTTCGTGAGCTACAGCTCACTTCATCATGTTAGTCGATCTAGCATGGCATTTGGGTAGCTACTGCAGTGACGGGGGAAAATGCAGCGAGAGTGGCTGATAGTGGCTCAGTGTCAGCTGGTGTAAGTCAGTCGAATGACACCGATTTAGATCAGTTGAGTTTCTGGCTCAGTGCCTCTAGTATAAATGTATTAACTTGCCCCATAAAGGTTGTTAGGTCCCGGGCCTTCATATTCTATCGCCCAATGGCCCCTCTGTCCTTCAATTTTAGCTTGTCTCGTTGTCCCATGCTTCTGCAGGATGTGGATGACCCCCTGCTGGACATGAAGACGCCAGTTCTCTTTGTGGTTGGTCAGAATTCTTTGCAGTGCAACGCTGAAGCTATGGAAGATTTCCGAGAGAAAATCCGAGCTGATAACAGCCTGGTGGTGGTGGGAGGAGCTGATGACAATCTGAGGTATGGCTCTGCGACATAGTTCCATGCTGTTGGGATGCTGTCTCCCAGAAGCGTTGAGCGATGTCTGGTCAGGCCCATGGGCCACGCATGAGGATTCTAGGACTTCTTTCTGAAATTAGATGGGGACTGGATGGCTAACCGGATAAAGAGCCTTTTATTTCTGGGTAGTCATGTTAAATCAGGCCCAGGCTGGGGGGAGGAGAAACTTATTGCCATCAAACCAGCTATGTGGAATGAGTTGGTAAGACGTGGCCCAGCTCCTAGTGGTCATGTGTCCATGTCACAGGTGACAGACACTGTAGCAGTCACAGCTTGAGTTGGCCATAGAGAATGGACTGTCCCCTTTGGAGCCAAAAGTCGTCCTTTTCCAGATCAAGGTGGAGGCAGGCGGGCAGGGCAGGGTGTGCGGGAAACTTGTGCTGTTCCTGCCATCCAGGCTCTGTCTGTTCCATGGGCAAATGGCAAACTCAGTTCTCCAGGGCTGACAGGCTTTGCCTTTTGCTAACATGAGCATTCGTCATGCGAGGCTGATGGGTGCGTGTGCGGTGATGGACTGCAGCCGACTGACAGCATTCCTTTCCGCTGACAAGTTGAAAGTCCTGGGTGCAGCGATTATCCCCTTTGTGTAAGGCCAGAGAGCCTGAGTTTTATAGACTTTCCTTTTCCAAATCATTCTCGGCTCTGCTCTTGGAGGTAGATTTTGGCTGTTTGCAGTATCCTAAAGGGCACTCCTTTAGGAGGTGGTCAGCAGGAGAAAGGGTGCTATGGGACTGGCAGGAAGCCATGGGCCACCTGCTCCAATCACACTGGTGTAAATCTTGAGTAACCCCATTGAAATCAATGGAGCTGTACTGCTATAAAATGAACGTGAGCGGAGAATCAGGCCTGGTGGCCAAATTATGCAGGCGCTGTCATGCCAGTTACATGTAACTGGGAGCATATAATAGGAGTGATCAGAAACCTGGGGAGGGGAGTGAAATGCAAAATTAGTGACTAGCAGCGTTGAAAATGCAGCTCGAAGGGAGAAGGCGCGTGTAGCCCTTCTGACGAAGCTTTGGGCCTGAGTTTCAGAGCTGCCAAGACATTTCCCTTCTAAGCCAATGGGATTACCAGGTGCTCAGCATTAGAGCTGGGTGAATAATGGAGTTTTTGGTTCACTGGCAAATCCAAAACATTGGAAAAAGAAATTCATTTCGGGTGGAAGCAAAACCAGTTTTTTGTTTGGAAATTTTCATTGAATTGAAAAGTTGAAAAATTTTCATGTCAAAGCTACATGTTTTGCTTCAATCCAACTTTTTTGATTTCAGGCATTTTGATAAAAGCCAAGGAGGACTAGATTCACAGACTGGGGGAGGAAGGGCAGCTGATCCCTTATAACCTTGAACCCAATGGTTACGGTCCTCCTGGGGTGTGAGTGTCCCATGGGGAGAAGGGGTTTGAACTTGGGTCTCCCACATTGCAGAAGAGCACCTTAGCCACTGGGCTATTGGATAGGCTGGTGTAGGGTTTTCTCAGTCTCTCCTGGTTGAAGCTGTTCCACTTGTTATAAATAGTTAAATAGTCATTGGAGCAGGGATATGAACTTGAGTCTTGCACCTCCCAGGTGTGTGCCCTTCCCACCAGGCGATAGTCTCATTCCTTTTCTAGTCACTGTCATCTGAATTTCACCCGGCGCTACTTGGCATATCATGTCCAGCAGATGGAGCCCTTGAATTAAGCACACTTTGAGCTGATTAGTTCCTGCTTCCTATTGGTGGAATCTCAGTAACACAGCAAACCTCATTTGATTATCAGCTTTCAAGCTAAGAATGTTGTCCACAGCGCGGTGGGGGCAGGGGAAAGGGGGGAGGAATGAACATCTATTGACTCGCCCACCTTTTTAAATAGGATAAGCAAAGCCAAAAAGAAGGCGGAAGGCCTGACCCAGAGCATGGTGGACAGATGCATCCAGGTAACGAGCAAAAAGATCTTTCAGCGCCGTTTCCCCTCCATAGCGTGACTTCCTGGTCATCTCCATGAGCACACGCTCCAGGGCTGCTGCCTAGATTGACTGGGCAGGGGTGCGTGGGCGGGCAAGGGAAGTCGTTGACAGCATAGCTGTCCAGTGCCCTCGAGGTGAACTCAGTAGTCCTGACATGTTAGCCCTTTTGAGTGCTATCAGGGCCATAGTCCTTCATTGCTTCCATAGTCCTTCATATTTCCCTGTTGGTTCATGTGTGTCCCAAGTCACAGGTTCCAACTTCCAGCAGAGGGGCTCAGATATCCTGGTGATGTCAGCGGCTCAATGGGTAGAAGGCAGAGCAGCACCATTTAGAGTCCTAGATTCACCAAGACTCATGCTCTTGTTGCGTTAAGTGCCTTGACTCCGCAGTGAGCAGCTCTCTGGGTTACCTGGTGCTAGAATTTCTCTTGTGGCAATTTAGCACAAGCCCAGCCTCTTGTGCTAGCCTATTTGCCCCCATCAGTGCCTAGTTCTGAGGCTGGCATCACACTAGCTCTTCCAGTCATGGGCTTCTCTGAAACACAACACCCTGCTGAAGCATGGACTGGCCTTATGCTTGTGGAGGAGGAAGCTGGGGGGAGGATAGAAACCTCTAGAACTAGTTCATGGCGTCCACATTCATTTCACTTGTGGCCCAGACAGCTTTGATGCTACTTTAGTGTCTCTGCTGATGGTACTATGCACACGAATCCCACAGCAGCAGTTTTCAAGAGGCCCTGTCTGCTGGGGTGGCTGTTCCTAGATTATGGGCCATAAAGGAGATGTCCTGATGCAGATGTCTGGCCTGGGGAAGCAGGTGTTTTTGGTTCTTCCTTTTGTGCTACGGAGAGCGGCATACTCCCCTCCTGTTCCCAGAGAGCCACCGAGATTAAGCGTTAACACGATACCTACTAACATTAAAAATAGCTAAATTCTTCTTGTCTTGAGCAGTGTAGCTGGGTTACGACTCCTCGCTGGGAAGATCTGAGTGGAGTAGAATCCAGTGCAACCCTGGCTATTCTCTGTTTCTGGAATCGTAGTATTTATTTCTTTAGACTGTTAAGCTAAATTCCCTGCACCCTAGCAGGGCAGTAACTGGAAGCTGCTTCTAGGCAAACTGTGGAGGCTAGTTGTTAAGAGGAGTCTGACCCCTGTGTAGGATGAAATAGCTGACTTCCTGACTGGAGTCCTCACCCGCGCGGACAGCCATTCAGGCTCCGACCCCAGGGACCTCGATGCCGAGAAAAAGAAGAAACCACGTGACTTGACCAGGAGGGACCTGTCGTTCGACTTGCCAGAAAGAACCAGCAGTCCCACCTCCCCGGCAGCCAAGGTGCCGGCCTCACCTTCTGGCTCAGAGGTAGGGACTGGCCCTCTGGCATGTGGAGCTGGGGAAGGCCTGTGTTTGAATGACCATCCTGTGGGCTGTTTTTGCACTGATGAGCCAGGCTGTGAGAGCACAGGGATGATGTTTATATGGGGGGAGAGGTGTGCATATGAAGGTGTCAGCTGCTCACATGGTGGCAAATGGCTCTTGCCAAAATAGATGAGTTGCATTTTAAGGTTTCCTGCAAAGCTTAAGAACATAAGAACGGCCATAGTAGGTCAGACCAAAGGTCCATCTAGCCTATGTTCTGTCTTCCGTCAGTGGCCAATGCCAGGTGCCCAAGAGGGAATGAACAGAACAGGTAATCATCAAGTGATCCATCCCCTGTCACCCATTCCCAGCTTCTGGCAAACAGAGGCTAGGGACACCATCCCTGTCTATCCAGGGAGCTTATCCAGTTCCTTTTTTAACTCTGTTATAGTCTTGGCCTTCACAATATTCTCTGTCAAGGAGTTCCACAGGTTGACTGTGGGTTGTGTGAAGAAATACTTCTTTTTCTGTGTTTTAAACCTGCTGCCTATTAATTTCCTTTGGTGACCCTAGTTCTTGTGTTATGAGAAGGAGTAAATAACACTTCCCTATCTACTTTCTCCACACCCGTCATGATTTTATAGACCTCCATCATGTCCCCCCTTAGTCGTCTCTTTTCCAAGATGAATAATCCCAGTCTTTTGAATCTCTCCTCATAACGGAAGCTGTTCCATCCCCCTAATCATTTTTGTTGCCCTTTTCTTTATCTTTTCCAATTCCAGTATATCTTTTTTGAAAAGGGGGGACCAGATCTGCATGCAAGATTCCAGATGCGGGCGTACCATGGATTGAAAGAGAGGCAATATGATATTTTCTGTCTTGTTATCTATCCCTTTCTTAATGATTCCCAATATTCTGTTCGCTTTTTTGACGGCCGCTGCACATTGAGTGGATGTTTTCAGAGAACTGTCTGCAGTGACTCCAAGATCTCTTTCTTGAGTGGTAACAGCTAATTTAGACCACATCATTTTATATGTATAATTGGGATTATGTTTTCTTTGTATTATCAACATTGAATTTCATCTGCCATTTTGTTGCCCAGTCACCCAGTTTTGTGAGATCCTTTTGCAGCTCTTCGCAGTCTGCCTGGGATTTAACTGTCTTGAGTAGTTTTGTATCATCTGCAAATTTTGCCACCTCACTGTTTACTCCTTTTTCCAGATAATTTATGAGTGTGTTGAATAGGACTGGTCCCAGTACAGATCCCTGGGGGCACCACTATTTACCTCTCTCCGTTCTGAAAACCGACCATTTATTCCTACCCTTTGTTTCCTATCTTTTAACCAATTACGAATCCATGAGAGGACCTTCCCTCTTATACCATGACAGCTTACTTTGCTTAAGAGCCTTTGGTGAGGGACCTTGTCAAAGGCTTTCTGAAAATCTAAGTACACTGTATTCACTGGATCCCCTTGGTCCACATGCTTGTTGATCCCCTTAAAGAACTCTAGTAGATTGGTGAGGCATGATTTCCCTTTACAAAAACCATATTGACTCTTCCCCAACAAATTGTGTTCATCTGTGTGTCCGGTAATTCTTTTCTTTATTATAGTTTCAACCAATTTGCCCAATGCTGAAGTCAGACTTACCGGCTTGTAATTGCTGGGATCGTCTCTGGAGCCTTTTTTAAAAATGGTGTTACATTAGCTACCCTCCGGTCATTTAGTACAGAAGTTGATTTAAATGATAGGTCGCATACCACAGTTAGTAGTTTTGCAATTTCACATTTGAGTTCCTTCCGAACTTTTGGGTGATACCATCTGGTCCTGGTGACTTATTACTGTTTAGTTTATCAGTTTATTCCAAAACCTCCTCTATTGACACCTCAGTCTGGGACAGTTCCTCAGATTTGTCACCTAAAAAGAATGGCTCAGGTTTGGGAATCTCCCTCACGTCCTCAGCCGTGAAGACTGATGCAAAGAATTCATTTAGTTTTTCTGCAATGGCCTTATTGTCCTTGAGTGCTCCTTTAGCATCTCGATCGTCCAGTGACCCCATTGGTTGTTTAGCAGGCTTCCTGCTTCCGATGTACTTAAGAAATTTTTTTCTGTTACTTTGAGTCTTTGATTAGCTGTTCTTCATATTCCTTTTTGGCCTTCCTCATTGTATTTTTACACTTCACTTGCCAGAGTTTATGCTCCTTTCTATTTTCTTCACTAGGATTTAACTTCCACATTTAAAGGATGCCTTTTTCCCTCTCACTGCTTCTTTTACTTTGTTGTTTAGCCACGGTGGCACTTTGTTGGTTCTCTTACTGTGTTTTTTAATTTGGGGTGTACATTTAAGTTGAGCCTCTATTATGGTGTCTTTAAAAAGTTTCCATGCAGCTTGCAGGGATTTCACTTTCTGCACTTTACCTTTTAATTTCTGATTAACTAACTTCTTCATTTGAGTGTAGTTCCTCTTTTTTAAATTAAATGCTAACCGTGGTGGGCTGCTGTGGTGGGTTCCTTCCCACCCTCCCCCCAACAGGGATGTTAAATTTTATTATGTTATGGTCACTATTACTAAGCAGTTCAGGTAGATCACCTCTTGGACCAGATCCTGTGCTCCACTTAGAACTAAATCAAGAATTGCCTCTCCTCTGGTGGGTTCCAGCACTAGCTGCTCTAAGAAGCAGTCATTTATGGTGTCTAGAAACTTCATCTGTGCATCCCGTCCTGAGGTGACATGTACCTGGTCAGTATGGGGCTAGTTGAAATTCCTTGTTATTACTGAATTTTTATAGCCTCTCTAATCTCCCTGAGCATTTCACAGTCACTCTCACCATCCTGGTCAGCTGGTCGGTAACATCCCTCCGCCTATATTTTTATTCGAGTGTGGAATTACTATCCACGGAGATGCTGTGGTACCGTTTAGTTCATTTAAGATTTTTACTTCATTTGATTTTACGCTTTCTGTCACATACAGTGCCCCTCCCCCACCAGCACGACCTGTTCTGTTCTTCTGATAGATTTTGTACCTTGGTATTACTGTGTCCAACTGATTATCCTCATTCCACCAAGTTTCTGTGTTGCCTGTTACATCAATATCCTCGTTTAATAGGAGGCATTCTAGTTCACCTATCTTGTTATTTAGACTTCTAGCAGTGGTATATAAGCGTCGGAGTGCCTGGGCTAGGGGTCGGCGTGCAGGGGGCCGGGGGAGATTTGCCTGGGCTTGGGGGGGAGGGTTGCCTGGGCTGTGGGTCGAAGTGTGGGGGGAGAGGGGCCTGGGCTGGGGGTTGGAGTGCAGGGCGGGGCGGCTGCAATTCCTGAATGCTAATCCTGGCTCGGATACTGACTCCTGGTGTGACTTGGGGCAGGTTACCTGTCCTCCATGCCCATCTGTAAAACAGGGATGGTGATATCAAGCTTGGTCATTGGGGGTTGTGAGGGTCAAGTGGGAACTACTGATCTGCGGAGATGTAAATTAATTGCTATACCAAGCATTAAGATTAACCCATTGCTGCATCCTGCCATGGAAACCTGACTGCATGGGGCTTCTCTTCTTGTTTGGGCAGGATCTGTCCAGTGTCTCCAGTAGCCCCACCTCGAGTCCCAAAACCAAAATGGCTGCTGTATCATCTGTCCAGAAGTCCAGCCAGATGGGTGCCACCCAGCTGCTGAAGAGACATGTGCAGAGAGCAGACGGGGTCCTGACACACAAGCAGGCACAAGGTAACGCCCCAGCAGCTCGCTCCACTCGCTTCCTCCTCATTACCCCGGTAAAGCCCCTTGCGGGTGTCACTGTCCAGCTATACTCTTACTTTGCCCTGCAGGATTATTCTAAGTCTGCAACCTTCCTTTGGTCATGTGACATTCAGGTGGGGCGGTCTCCCCACTGCTCAGACCCCATGCACTGTCACTCCTAAGTAGTGGCATATGGGAGCTGACTCTGGGCAGGAAATGGTAGCCTCTCTGGCATAGGAGGGTGAGTCACTTACAGGCCTTTGCTTTGCTATTGCCCAGACTGGGAAGGGTCTTTGCCTGTCTTGGTGCCCAAATCATCGTGCAGTTGTAGAATGTCGGCCCAGTGGGTGTGGGCACATCCGTTTTGGGGCACCTGGTGGGCTGGTGGTTTGTATCAGTGAAGATTTTCTAGGGAGTAAAGGGTGGTCGGGGTGGGTAAGGCCACTGAGCCGGGATGAAGATGAGGGTCTAGCGCAGGGGTAGTCAATAGGTGGATTGTGGCCAAATCCAGACCGCCAGATGCTTTTGAATGGACCCCCAAATCTCTTTATTTACTTCTTATCATTGTTGTTTTTCTGGCATCTGGACCGTTCCTGTACCTTGACAAAAAATAATTTGACTACCCCTGGTCTAGAATGCAGGGGAGGGCCAGCCACCAAGAAGGAAAGGCTAACCGGAGCTGTGTTTTTTGTCCTGTGGGATGCTGATTAGATCTTGGGATGAACCTTCAGTCGTGCGGGGAAAGGTCTGACAGGTAGGGCTCTGTCTGGTGTAGGCAGGGTTGTGGTAGCCATGTTGATCCCAGGATATTAGAGGGACCAGGTGAGTGAGATAATATCTGTTATTGAATGGCTTCTGTTGGTGCGAGAGACGAGCTTTCGAACTACACAGAACAAGAGCGCCGTATAAATTTGAAAGCTCGTCTCTGTCACCGACAGACGTCAGTCCAGTAAAAGACATTACCTCCCCCGCATTGTCTCTCCGTGGAGCAGGAGGTATGTTTTCCTCTGGAACCTGTGGATAATACTTTGTCACGAATGGGCCATAGAAAATCCCTCCTGGCAAACACTATTGATTTAGTTGGGGTTGGTCCTGCTTTGAGCAGGGGATTGGACTAGGTGACCTCCTGAGGTCTCTTCCAATCCGAATCTGCTATGATTCTATGATAATTGGGAAGTAGTTCTCCCGTCTCCAATCTTTCTTGCTTCCTTTGCTCAGGACAGATCTGAACAGGCCTGCCAGTTCCCCGTGAGCATTGCCCTGTGCTCCGGCTAGTTCTTTCTCTGATTCACAGTAGGTTGCAGACTGGAACTTGAGCCCAGGTCTTGCACATAATAGAGCAACGCAAGAACCGTTGAAGTCTGCTCTGGCCTATGTTTTATCTATAGGAGCAAGTTCCTGGCGAGTATATGAAGGGAACTGAGCAGGAGAAGGCTCTGTGGTTGGTATCATTGCAGACACTTCTGCAGGGTAAAGACAGTCCAGAGGGAGGGTTCACGGAAGCGTTGTGGCAATGAATGTTTGTGTGTACTAGTTACTGCTTTCCAGTCATTGCCAGCATTTCAGCACAGAGATGGCCAGTGTGACTAGCTCTAGGGTGTCTGTGTGGACAGCTCCAATATCAGACGTGGGGTGGAGCCCAGCATCACAAGCCTGCTCGTGCTCCCTGGAGGCGGTCATCAGGGGACAGTTAGGGGGCTGTGGGAAGGATGCTGTGTAGTTTGGTAGTGCTCTTGGGGGGGGAGGGAGAGGGATGTCTCCAGACCTGTTGCCCCTTCCCAGGCGGGTGTGATGCATTGCAGTTTGGGGGATGAGTCAGGGGTGTCTCCAAATGCCATGAGGTTGCATCACGGAGCTGTACTTCCATCTGTCAGAGTGAGTGGTGTCTGCAGACCTCCCTGCTGGCCAGCTGTGGGTCCCGGGGAGTGAGTGGTGTCGGCAGAGCTCCCTGCTGCCCAGCTGTGGGTCCAGAGGAGTGAGTGGTGTCGGCAGAGCTCCCTGCTGCCCAGCTGTGGGTCCAGAGGAGTGAGTGGTGTCGGCAGAGCTCCCTGCTGCCCAGCTGTGGGTCCAGAGGAGTGAGTGGTGTCGGCAGAGCTCCCTGCTGCCCAGCTGTGGGTCCCAGGGGAGTGAGTGGTGTCTGCAGAGCTCCCCGCTGCCCAGCTGTGGGTCCAGGGGAGTGAGTGGTGTCTGCAGAGCTCCCCACTGGCCGGCTGTGGGTCCAGGGGAGTGAGTGGTGTCTGCACGGCTCCCTGCTGGCCAGCTGTGGGTCCAGGGGAGTGAGTGGTGTCTGCAGAGCTCCTCGCTGGCCTGTTGTGGGTCCCGGGGAGTAAGTTGTGTGTGCAGAGCTCCCCGCTGGCCAGCTGTGGGTCCCAGGGAGTGAGTGGTGTCTGCAGAGCTCCCCACTGGCCAGCTGTGGGTCCCGGGGAGTAAGTTGTGTGTGCACAGCTCCCCGCTGGCCAGCTGTGGGTCCTAGGGGGTGAGTGGTGTCTGCAGAGCTCCCTGCTGGCCAGCTGTGGGTCCTAGGGGATGAGTGGTGTCTTCAGAGCTGCCTGCCCCCACCGGTGAAAGTCAGCTGTGGGTCCAGGGAGTGAGTGGTGGCTGCAGAGCTGCCTGCCCCCCGCCTGTTGTCTGTCTCTCCCCCCACCCCCCGTGAAAGCCAGCTGTGATACTGTAATTCTCTCTGATTCATTTCAGCTCAGTTTGCTGCTTTTCTGAAACAAAACATGCTGGTGAGGAAAGCTCTTCCTCCTGGCACCTCTTCATGTCTCTTTGGTGAGTATCTCCTCACTTCCTCTCTCTCTCCGCTTCCTTCCTCCTCCTCTGGCTTTCCTCCATCACCTTCCTCTTCTCCTCGCACTGGTTTGGGGGGCGTTCTAGCGTGTGGTCCCCCTCTCTCTGCTCTTTGCTTTCTCATTGCTGTCGTGGGAGCTGAAGCAAAACAGCCACACCCCTCCCCTGGCTTTCCCTCTTTCTGGCCGGTAAATGTTCCCTGGGAGTGACATGATTTTGCAGTGGTTTGCTCTGATGGACTGTGGCATCATGTGAGTGTCCTGGCAGCTTCCTGTGGTCAGGAGCGTAACTCTTTTGTGTGCTGGGTCTGATTGGCTGAGATGCAGACCACAGCATGGGGAGTTGTGCTTTTGACATGGAAGGCGCTTCGTTGATGCATGGTACGGGAAAGTGCTTTGGACAGCCTGTCGCGGGTGCAGAGACGGGGCTGCTTAGTGGCTCAAGGAGGCCAGCTGGAGCATCTTTCCAAACCCATGGAGAGTTGGAGGAGGAACAGCAGAGGAGTGGGTAGGGAGGGCGAGGGATTCCTTGGGAAAGCAGGAAGGCAGTGCTGAATTGGATCCTGAAATGGATAGGAAGCCACTGTTGATGGTGGGAGAATGGGACTGGAGGAAGAGACTCTGGCTACTGTATGTCAGAGCCTCTGAGACCTAGAGATGAGGGGGCCAGATTCATAGCTGAGCTAAATGGATACAACTTCTTTGCCTCCAATTGCATTGGCTGCCACTGTGGAGTCAAGCTGAAGGATTTGAGGTTAGAAGAGGTTGGTGATAAAGGTCTGGAGGAGGATTTTAGCAGGGTTAGGCTGGTAAGAGAGTTGGGAGGCATTTCAGTTGCTGTAATAGCTGGATCTATCTCTAATGCGAGTCGCTTTGTCATGACATGACCTGTCAGTGCCAGAGCGGGTGGCCCTCGGCTGTGGGGAGTGTGATGGAGGAACACCTCTCTGTAAAGCATGGTGCCTCATGGCATAGTGCTGGTGGCTTCTTGTCTGGATGAATGAAGCTCTGGATAATTAGTTGGAGACCAGCGGGACTGTGGGGTGCTGTAGCTGGGTTCTCTGAGATACCAGGAGGTCCCCATCCCTCTCTCTGCCTAACACACAACTGGGTTATTGTCCAAACACTCCCTTCTTGGGGTTTGGCTGTGTCCAGAAGTGATATAACAAAGCCCGAGGCAGGACTGTATAGACAAGCAGGTCCTAGCCTAGGCTGGCTACTTATTGAGTTCTCCTTCCCTCAAGCTCTGCCTCTGAGAACTTTGTTTTTTCTACTACGGCGTTGGAGGTAATGAGATCCACCTGGTCAGGCTGCCTGGGTGACTCAGCGGAGTAGCTCTGCACTTCTCTGTGGGGTCTGAACACCCAGCAGCAGCTCACAGGCACAAAAAGGATTCATTGCCTAACTGGGGTGATTCCTGCTCGCATGCTGTCCGGATGGGAAGAGATTTTTCCCTGGGACACATTGGCAGCAGCCGCACCCTGTTTCTGGAGCATTGAGCAGGCGGCATCAGTAGGATCCAGGTGTGCAGTGTTCCACACCATCAAAGGAGCACTTTAGTCCCTGCCATCGAACACTTTATGGGAAAATGCCTTCATGCGGTTACATTGGATTTGCCCGCTGGCAGCTCTGACAGTAGCTAGTGCGAAGCCAGGGCTAGTCACACTGTCCTCCAGCCCTGCTGCTTCTGCGTCGGTGGGGCTGAGGAGAGGGATGCAGCCTCCCTGCAGGAGAACAGCGTGGTGGGAAGCCATGGTGAAGTGGGAGCAATAGGTTTGTCTAACTAGAGCTCAGAGCGCTGGTGCCTGGGGCTTCAGCCTGAGCGCACAGGGAGCTCTTCCCATCTGTTGTGAGAACAAGAGGCTGCGTGCGCCACAGTGACTGTGTAATGAAGGAGGCTTTGATCATGTGAAATGCAAGAGGGTGTGTTTGGTCACTGGTTCCTACAGACTGTCATGGGTGCTCTGAGGAGTACTAGCGTCGTTCCCCCTGCAGCTGCTGTTCCATGGTGCTGCCCAGCTGATGGCGCCGGGTGGTGCGCTTGATGCTCGGGCGGTCTCAAGGGCTTTTGCAGCGGAACTGATGCCTGTAATCTCTTCGCATAGGTGATCAAAACTCTCTGGGTAGTTCCATTCACTCTGCATGTTCACAGTTCTGGGGAAGGTGTGTAAGCTTTGCGCATCTGTTATCAGCCAGCACCCCACCTTGCTGCCCTCAAAGCAGGACCCTGGGTGCAGGTGCTAAGATAATACGCATTGATGCTTGCGTTGGGGTAGAGCAATGCCAACAAATAAATGCCTAGCAGTAATGTGGTTCAGCTGCACTCTCCCCCAGCAGTAGGTCAGGGACCTGCTCCTGCAAAGTGGGGTCATTGATCTCCAGGGGGATGAAGGCTGTTCAGTAAAGAACTTGGACCCCAAGGACTATTTCTTCTACACACACGCGCCTCGTCCCCGACCCCCATAGGAGAAGGAATTAACTACCTCAGTGACTTTTTTCAGGCTTTATATATTCTTGTTTCCCCTACGGCCCTCCCCAGCTTGAGGGTAAGTATTTAGGGCAGGTCTTCACTACCCGCCGGATCGGCCGGTAGTGATCGATCTATCACATCTCGTCTAGAAGGGATAAATCGCTCCCCAAACGCGCTCCCCATCGACTCCGGAACTCCAGCTCGCGAGAGGCGGAAGCGGAGTTGACGGGGAAGTGGCAGCGGTTGACTCACTGCCGTCCTCACGGCCAGGTAAGTCGACCTAAGATACGCCGACTTAGCTGCATATCTTAGGTCGGCACCTCCCCCCAGCGTAGACCAGGGCTTAGAATTGAGAAATGGAGGCTGGAAGGGACCTTGACAGGTCATCTCGTCCAGACCCCTGTGCTGAGGCAGGGCCAAGTAAACCTAGACCAAACCTGACAGGTGTTTGCCCACCTGTTCTTCAAAACCTCCAGTGATGGGGATTCCACAACCTCTTTTGGAAGCCTGTTCCAGAGCTTAACTCCCCTCAGATTTAGAAAGCTTTTCCTAATCTTTAACCTAAATCTTGCTTGCTGCAGATTAAGCCTGTTACTACTTGTTCTGCCTTCAGTGAACATGGAGAACAATTGATCAGTGTCATCTTTATAACAGCCCTTAATCTATTTGAGACTGTTCTCAGGTCCCCCCTCAGTCTTTCTTCCTCAAGGCTAACTCAGTGTCTCCAGTTTTTTTAACATTTCCTCACAGGTCAGGTTTCCTACATCTTTTATCGTTTCTGTTGCTCTCCTGTGGACTCTCTCCAGTTTATGCACATCGTTCTTCAAGTGTGGCGCCCAGAACTGGTCACAGTACTCCAGCTGAGGCCACCCCAGTGCTGAGCGAAGTGGGACACAATTACCTCCCATGTCTGTCTTACCACATTCCTGCTAATACACCCCGGAATGATAGTAGCCTTTTTTGCCACTGCATCACATGGTTGGCTCATATTCAGTTTGTGATCCACAATGACTCCCAGATCCTTTTGAGCAGTACTATGATCTAGCCAGTTATTCTCCATTTTCTACTTGTGCGTTTGATTTTTCCTTCCTAAGTGCAGTACTTTGCTCTTGTCTTTATTGAGTTTCATCTTGTTGATTTCAGACCATTTTTCTAATTTGTCCAGGTCGTTTTGAGTTCTAATGCTGTCCTCCAAAGTGCTTGCAAAGGGTTGGTGTCATGTGCCTTACTTCTATTGCCCCTTAGTCCAGAGTGGACTGAGACCAGGTGTGGTGGGAACTCCCTTTCTGAGCACTGTAGATTTACACCTTTCACACTGGAAGGCCGGCCTTCATTTCAGCACCTCCACTGCAGAATGTGCCGGGGCTGGGTGGTGTGCTAAAGCTTACTTCTCCAGTGAAGAGATGGACAGCAGGGTGCAAGCCATGAACTCCCGGGTTCTAAATTGAGATCATGCGGTTACATATCAGCAGTGGAATACAAATGGGCAAGATGCGGTACTGAGGAAGGATGGTCTTGTGGTTAATAATCACTTCTGTTCCCCTAGTGCCCAGGGTCCCAGTCATGTAGAGGGTTTCATTTTGCTGGGAGCTGTGATGTGTGCGCCAGAGCATTGACACAGTAGGCCTCAGGACAGAACAGATGTGCTCGAGTAGGGTGGGTTGGGAGGCTGAGGTACAAAGGAACTGTTGAGCAGAAAAATGGAAGTCTCGGCTTGCCTATGTGAGGCCAGACAGGTTAGGATATCGGACAGAGATCCTCAATCCTGAAATCAATGGGATTTAGGCACCTATATACCTTGAATGATCTGGGCCTTAGTCTTTGTGGACCTCAGTTCCTCATCTGTACCTTGGGGATAACAGGGCCTTGCAGGGGTGTTGTGAGGGAACATACAGGAATGATTGAGCTGTGCAGGTGTGGTGGTGGTGAGCGCCAAGGAAACACGATAAAGAACGGACTCTTGCAGAGTAATGAATGGTGGAGTCCAGCAATATGCGCTGCAGTGCAGGGACGGCTGGAGCAGAGCACGGGGTCAGCAGCTGAGGTCTAATCCCAGCTTTGATGGGGTCATATGTGCATTTGGGCAAGTCACTTTACCTCTCTCTGGGCCTCAAGTTTCCCCATTGGTAAAGTGGGGATACGTGATGATGGGCTGGCATTTGTACTGTGTTTTGGAAATGAAAAACACTTCTGTAAGGGGCATTATTACTGCAGCGGTTCATAAAGTGATAAGCCTGCACTGTTTTTCAGTGCAGAAAAAGACAGGATCCTTAGACTGTGCTGCCTTTAGAATATGAAGAGCTCATTCTAAATACAGCAATTTGTGATGCACAAGGAAATCAACTTAGAGACGTGAGCGGTAAGGAGAGAGAGGACTCTCCAGCAGTTGGTGATGGGACACTAGATGGGGAGGGCTCTGAGTTACTACAGAGAATTCTTCCCCAGGTGTCTGGCTGCTGGGTCTTGCCCAACTGCGCAGGATCTAATTGATCACCATATTTGGGGTCAAGAAGGAATTTTCCACCATGTACTGACAAGCTGAGGTTGTTTCCTCAGCAAACGTCATTCCTGCCTGAAGAAGAGGAGTACTTGTGGCACCTTAGAGACTAACCAATTTATTTGAGCATAAGCTTTCGTGAACTACAGCTCACTTCATCGGATGCAGACTGTGGAAAATACAGAAGATGTTTTTATACACACAAACCGTGAAAAAATGGGTGTTTATCACTACAAAAGGTTTTCTCTCCCCCCACCCTTCTCTCCTGCTGGTAATAGCTTATCTAAAGTGATCACTCTCCTTACAATGTGTATGATAATCAAGGTTGGCCATTTCCAGCACAAATCCAGGTTTTCTCCCTCCCCCCCACCCCGCAAACCCACTCTCCTGTTGGTAATAGCTGATTCCTGCCTGAGTTTGCAGGCTGCGTCCTGGCAGCCTGTGTCCTAGGTGCCAGGCCTCCCTGGTATGGTTGAAAACGGGGGGGCAGAAAGCACTGGTGAAGGGAGCTGGGGGAAATTCAACACAGGGCATTTTGGAAACATGCTAATAGAGTCCGTCCCCTTCTGCCATGTCACTTTCCCGGGGGACTCTGCAGAAAAGTCTGCGTGTTTAGGATCCAGGGTTGTTCCATGGGCTGGCTCAGGAAATGCTACACTGGGACAGATGCAGCGCTGCAGCCGGGCTGCTGCCGTGTTCACACTTCCTAGAGTGACAGAAGCGGGTCTTCCAGTGCTGTACTAAACCCACCTCTTCTGCCGACCTACTGGTGTCCACACCGGGGCTTGGGGCGGCTTCATTACATTGCACAGGATGCAAAATTTTGTAATTTTGTAGTTCAGGCAACGTAACGCTGTAGTGTAGACCAGCCCTTAGTAACCAACTTTGATTTCCCTGGGCCTTGCTGGGCCCTCCCCCAAAATCTCCCCAGGAAGCAGCCTGAGTTTGAAACATTGAGATTTGATACTGCAAATACTGCGTCCACCTCAATGTCTGTGCAGCGCCTGGCACAACAGGGCCTTCCACCGTAATTTAAGGGTTAGAATAAGGAAAATAATATAAAACAGAGGAAACAAATCAACCCAATACAGAAGCCTTGGCATGCTGCTAATCCCCTTGCTCAGCCCAGACAGTGACAGCCTCTGTAATACTGCAGTAAATATGTCCCTTTCCGGTGCAGGTAAATAATGTGCACTATTTTCAAACAGCTCTTTGGCAGACCTTTAATCAAATACCAGTTTGTTATGAAGGATCTTTGCAGGAGCCCACGCCAGTGACCTGTAATTCAGAGGGGTATCTTCCCACATGTTCCTGTGTCCAATGGTAGTTTTCAGGAGCTACCTCAACAGCTGAAGTTAAACTCAGCCCTGACTCTTCCACAGATGCCTTGTAAAAATGTTAACAACGTCACTTGTGTCTCTCTCGGCTTTCAGAGAGATCTGAAATCTCGCCCAAGATTTCTCTCCAGTCTTTTGCTGCTTTTTCCCAAATTCTTGAGGTGGTTCCCAACAGGCTTGAGGGCTCTTGGTGTCCCTTTTTGACCTCTAGAAGCAACACATTCACACACACGGGAACTTGGACTGTCTTGCTCTTTTATATGGCAGGTGCCCAGTAGATAATTGGTTTTGAAGAGTCTGAGTAATACCCAAACCTCAGCCAGACAGGCCTCGGAAGTCTCACGGGGATCACGGTGCAGGCCCCCTCCTTGCCAGTCACACCTTCCTCACCCTGCAGTTTCCCTATGTCAAAAGACAAAACGGAGAGGCAGACCCAGGTTGCTCTAGCCCTGACACAGGCCTTCAACAGCAGCACCCTGCGATGCAGCATCTGACAGGGGCAGCTGAGTCAGTCAGGAGGGGTTCACACGGAGCACAGCACAATCCGTTAAGATTCTCACTTGGCTCCTGCACTTCCTCAGTTTGCAGAGCAGGGCCTAAAGGACAGGCGTGGCTGTCACCGAGTCAGCCCTGGGGCTCAAGTGGGAGCAACTTGTGCTGTGGTGCTGAAGGCCTTAGGGTTCCGGTGCAGCATGGGGCACGGGTCACTTGCAGGTTTAAACTAGCGTAAATGGTGGTTCTCTGTAACTTGACTTCTTTAAACCATAGTTTGAGGCCGTCAGTGACTCAGCCGGAGTCTGTATAGATGATCATGATGGTCCTCTCTGACATTAGAGTCTGAGTCCTGGTGCATGGAAGGCAGGAGGGGGCCGCATGAAGGAAGCTGTAGAGAATATGCATGGGCTTGTGTTCCCTCTCTGGGTATATATCGCATTATCATCCGTGCTGGAGTTATGCTATCCTCAGGGCAGCAGGTATTGGTTTCAAATATACACTTCTGTGTCTTCTAGTTCCAGTCTCCTCAGAGCAGTCAGAAGCGACTGAGAAAGAAGATGTGCGAATGCAGCTGAAGAGACATCAAACCCCCAGCCCGACCCATTGCAGCAAATCCTCCAAGCGAGCCAAAATCAAGGTGACCATTGTCTCCCACGGGGAAGCTGCTGGCACTGGGAATGGAGCACCCCTCGTTGCACAGCCGGAAAGTGAGTCCCAGTTCCAGAACTGCTCTTTAAACCGGAGATATTTACATTCAGTGATATTTACATGGAGATCGGGTAGTTGGTGTGTCTTAGGCCAGCTCTGGGTATGAGGATATGTCTGCTGACAAAGATGGAGCCAAAGGGGAGGAACCTTCTTCTTTAACAACATAGACATGGCAGGCAGCCTAAGCGGTTCCAGATGCCAGCGACTGGGTACTCAGTGATGCTTGGGGAAGGGTGGGGATTGAAGTCCCATAATAGATTGTGTACAGCAGAGCATATGGCAGAAGCTTCAGTTCAAGGGAGTCGTTCAAATTGTATGTGCCAGGGTGAAAGGCTGATTGTGTGTGTGTGGGGGAAGGGTTTTCCCTTTGTATATGACTTAGCACAATCTACTGAGTTGTGAGGGACATGGTCTTTTCACTTTCCTCTGAAGCTTCAGGCCACTGCTGGACGCAGGATACTAGTCTTGAGGGACACTCAGTCTCGTTCAGTTTTGTAAGTCTATGGCTTGCTTAAGTGTCTGTCCCTCAAACACTAATGCTGTAGAAGTGACAACAAAGGACTCCCAAACAGGTTGGAATCTCTCTGCAAAGATCTCATCTGGGACCCGCTCCTGCCATACAAGGAGGACCATGTTGGGATTTGATGTGGTCTCCAATGGAAGAATCTCTGTGTATTCTCGGTATAGAATAGTTTCCTGCTCTGCTGATCCCCTTTGGGCATTGCAACGGTCTGAAGTCTGTCAAATACACCTTTTATATATACATTTGCAAAACCCAACTCTTCTCCCGTCTTCTCCTGGGTTAAGAAAACCCTGCTGTGATGTGAGTTGCAACTTGGTGAGCTGCAGTCCAGAGAGAGCTGTAGTGTGTTCAGCTTTGTTTCCCTCCAGCACTGGAGAGGAGGCCAGGAATTTTGTTTGCTTATTGTAACCACTGTACATTAAGGAAACTGTCCGTTGTGGTAGGCCAGGTTGATGCATAGTAGGACTTCTGCTTGGAGCACCAAAAATTCTTAAATGTAATTGCAAGTGAGTGGAATTAGTGTGCAGCATAGGACTGAAAGGGTCAGCACGCCATTCCAAAGCCCTGGGAAATCAGAGATTTTTCAAAGCTGTAAAGTAAATTGATCCATTTTGCACCATTTCTTGGTTAATTTAACAGTTGGTTTTACTGTGAAAATTAACTAATGAATATATTGTGGCTTACCTTCAACAGCTTTGGAAGTCTCTGATTTCCTGGATTTTTTTTTTTAATTTTCAAAACTTTATTTCTTTTCACAGAAAAAAAATGAAATGCAGAAGTAAACATGAACCAAACAAGAATTCCCTCTTACCGTGCGTGAGCAGGAGGAATACACAGGACAAACGCATTTGTATCCCAAACACCGCAATAAACAAATATTGTAACTCACCGGCCTTTCTGTGTATTTTGTAAAGTGTCTCAATAGAATGCTTACAAAATCAACCACTAGAAAACCGGCATGTGCTCAATGATCCATCGAGGCAGTAGAATTGTATAATAATAATAATCTGGCAAGGAGGAAGTGGGGGTGTGAGTGAAGTAGAAGCAGATTAGTGGAATTCACCAGAGATGCTTACATCCCTGTGCTGAGCACCTGGTATCCAGTGCTTTCAAATGTCGAAGCTGATTCCCTCAGTCCTATTGTGCATCATAAGATTGTCGCAATGGCAACTTCCTGGTTTTATTAGTGATTCTATTTGGTTTGATGTTTCTGGAAGGACTCGCTCTCCTAGAACGTGCTAGAAAATATTTGGGATTGCGCTGGAGCTTTCCTTTAAAAAGTGCTTTGGGCAGCAGGATGAGCTCTGTTCCCCCAGCATTGCTCTGTGTCACTGGGCCGTGCGTGATGGCAGGGGCTCCCCAAAGGCTGGAATAGGGCAGAGCTTTACGTCTCGTGTTTTTCTTTGTTTCCCACAGGTGTGCCAGGAAAGCCCCCCACCATGATCGTAGGCCAGTCTGGGTCAGGCGTAAAGGAGTTCTCGGGACTACTTACCACCACCAAGTGAGTGTATCATTTTATTTTTAATCTGTGGATCTCTGAGAGAGCTGAGCTGACGCCAGGCTCCAGAGAGCAGTGATTCCAGTGTCTGCCACTTCCTCGGACCTTGAGTGTGAAAGGATATGTCAGAAGTCCAGCTCTATGTCTGAATCCTGAGATATAGGAGATATCCAGTCCCCTGGAACCTACCCCTCGTTGGTGTTGACTTGTTGCAGGGCAGTCCTGAGATGTGTTGGCAGAGTGAGGGGAGTAGTGGGGAGGGCATCCTGGTGATAGGAATATCTCTCTCTTTCTATGGGAGAGACAAATATTGAAATGATAGATTCAAACCTCCTGATCTTTGTGATTCTGGCACTGCTTTCTCTCTCCCTGCATCTTCTGCCTTAACCTGGACTCCAGTTCCTGTCCTTAAAGCATCTTCCCTGCCCAACCCTTGTCTCTGCCACTGCGGCCTCCCTGCCTGCTGCCAGACTCGCCCCCCAGCGCTGGAGGAGTATTTAAAGTAATTCTCCTTTGAAATGCCCCCCCCCCCCCCCCCGGGAGTTTCTTGCTGTACATTTAATGCTGTCTCAGTCTTCTCATCTCCCATGGTGCTGCTCTGGTTTGCTGTATGCCTCAGAGCAGCAGCCCCTGCCTTTAACCTGGAACAGGAGGCAGGATCTGGAAAATAAAAACGGTTTTAAATTGAGACGTCCCTTTAACTCCCAAGGTGGAATCTGTCTGTGTATAACACTTAGTCAGCGTGGCATGGGGACAGAGGGCTTCCAGTCACACCGCATTTCAGAAATAGACATCCTACTCCATTTGTGCGTGCTTCTATCTCCCGTCATGGAGGCGCAGCCGCTGCGGCAGTTTTGAGTTCACCACAGTAAAGTTTTCAGTCTCACCCAGCCCTTCCAGAAGGAGAGTGGGTCTGGGCTGTGTTTGACCCCTTGGCTGCAATCTTTGTCCTGGAAATACATCCCCTTGGAGTTTGTTGGTTACTGGAGTGCATTTGCCGAGTTTCTCTGTTTATTTTCCAGGCTGAATTCTGCAGTGGAAACCCCCACCCTCAGCTCTACCCCCTCGGCCATGATCCCTAGCAGCACAGCTCCCAGCGCCTTCCATTCCTTGCAGAGCAGGCTGGTGGCCAGCAGTGCCCACTGCAGGCAGGCCCAGCCTAGCAACGCACTCCAAGGTACCTGTCTCTTTCTTCATGCCTGGCTTGGGAGTCTGCAAAGCAAACCTGGCCTGCGAGACGGATCTGTTGGAACCAGTCGTGTGTTTCCCTGCCTGCACCTTTGCTCTAACCCGGGAGTGGCTGAGAATCTTCTCAGCGTTTGGCTATCCCGGGGGCCTGATGAGGCCAGTGGCTTACTCAGGAGCTGGAAAGTGAGCCTGGTGGAGGATGGAACACTGGGCCAGGCCCTGTTTCCATTGCGGTCAAGGGCAGCTAGACTGGGTGACATTGTTTCAGCGAATAATACATCTGCAGAAAAGTCCATTTTGGGGGATACTTTCAGGTCAAATTTAGCGAATAGTATCAACCTAGAAATGGGGGGGATTCCAAAGTGGTTTATTTTGGTCCATTTTTAAATGGAACATTTCAGCTTTTTTGTTTTGAAACGGTGTTTTGTTTAATAATTTAGCTAGTATTAAAAAAGGGTGAAAGACACCCCAAAGTGACCTGGAGCAAAACAGAAAAACTTGAAGAACAAACAAACCGACCCCCAGTTGTATTTTGTTTTGATAAGAAAAACCGTCAAAATTCAATTTCAGTTTGAACCGAACCACGTTTTTGTCAGATTTTTTGGTTCAGTTTCTGAAATAAGAAATCAATGATGCTCTCAGCTCTAATGGCAACATCTCCACCGATTTCGGTTGTATGGGAGCAGGAAGTGGCTCGCTATCTGGTGTTCTAGACACGACTGGCCCTGCCTACACTGGGCGCACATCCTGTGTGCAGTCATGCGAGTTGATAGGTGTTGGGTCGTGTTCTAGAATGGTGTTTTCCTCCTGGAGACGTAGCTCATAGGGAGGACCGCGGGGCTCCCACAGGTCAAGAGGTAGCGTGACTCAGGGGACAGCCTCCTGCTGAAGCTAGTCCACCAAAGGTGAGAAACTGGCTCTTCATGGCAGGTTATTCCTCAGCCTTGTTTGCTTTCAGGAGCAGCATCTGCTAGCAGCCTCCTGCAGGGTCTGAGCTTCAGCCTGCAGGACATCGGCACCAAGTCACCAGCCCTTCCAGGGAGCGTAGCATCCGTGGGGCCATCCATACAGGTAGGCAGCCCTAGCGACATGGAGGGTTTCAGATAGGCACGGGCTCTCCTGGAGAGCGGGAAACGGGATCTAGAGAGCTTGGGAGGACAGCATCCTTGTCATCCTGGAAGTAGAGCTCTGCTGCGGTAAGGAGCTCTCTTGAGGCTCTTGCTCTTGTGTTTGGCGCTTGTACCCTCAGGAGGAGGGTACTTGAGGAGCAAGGGTGATGGATGCCTTCTCTACAAGGACCACTGCTGTCTACAGCCTGCCCTCCCATCTGGAGGCTGGGTGCAGTGATAGCATGAGGTGCATGGCAAGTGGGAGTTCTGGCACAGGAGACATTGAAACCTAAACTTGACAAAACACTAGACAATGCAATGTAGGGAATGGTCCTGCACGAGCCCCGGGGAGTGGGTGAGACGAGCCCGCTGGGCCTTTCCCACTCCTGCTTCTCACAGTGGAGTTGATTGCAGCCCCATCAGCTCTAGCAGGGGCAGCCTGCAATGCTCCACCTCTATCTGAGCAGCATCCACGCAGATCAAGGTGGTTTATTGCATGCTAGGGCCAGTAGTCTCCATGGGCTGCCCCTTCATCTTAAAATCAGGGTGTCCATTGTGAAAGGGCCAAACTTCATCCGCCCTTGGGCTGAGATGCACTGGCTGCCTACTGGGATGAAGGGTGGGAAGACTCTGCCAGACCTCGGAGACCTCGAACTGCCCTTGAGAGTGAGGGGGAGCAGGGAAAGACATCCTGCCCCTTCCTCCCTGGTGCTCACCGCACTTGCCTTGCCTTGCAGACCTCAGCTGGGAAGACACCAGCACCTATCCAGAGTCTGAGTGCCATAACCACGGGCACCGGGACAATCGTCCGCACCATTCCAGTCGCCACATCCTTGTCGTCTCTTGGAGCCCCGGGGAGCGGGAAGCCCACAGCTATTCACCAGTTGCTGACCAATGGCGGGCTGGCCAAGCTGGCCAGCAGCCTTCCTGGCTTGGCTCAGATCTCCAATCAAGCGGCAGGTAAGGGGCTAGTGCTGGTGGGGGGTTTGGAGACGGAGATGCAGGCCCCTTCCCATCTCCTTTCAGACTGTAGTTTGCATTTACAAAGCTTGTTTGAAGTTCAGAGTGATCTGTCTATGCCGACTTACCCTCCTGAAGCCGCTGCAAGGAAGGTACTATTGCCGCCCCCTGTGGAGACACTGAGGCACAGAGAGAGGAGGCGATTTGCCCAAGGTGTCACAGTGAGTCAGTGGCGGATCTGGGATTGGAATTTGTGAGTCCAGCGAGAGAATTTACATCCCTCACAGGGTGAAGGGGGGATCCGCCACTATAGACAGTGAACATCCATGTCCTCCCCAGTAGGAGTCCATCTTCATCATGCACATGATTGAAGGCCCCTTTGCATGTTCCTTAATACCAGGCAGAATTATACCTCGCATGGTTTAGGATGGCTTGTAAACAGGGCCAGGTGGCTGTCTCTGAATAGTGAGTCCCCTAATTCAGAGCATTCCAGGTGCCATAGAGCCAAGATCCAGCTATGGATGCGGGCTGTGTGTTCCTTAGAGATGCCAGCCAAGGTCAGACTTGTGCCCTGTCTGCTCACCCGAGCTAGTGACCGCCATTCCAGCCGTCAGCTCCATGCTCTGGAACTCGCATTACTGCCTTGGGTCGTGCTGACATCCTCGTTACACAGCACGTGGTCTGGTAATAGGAAAAGTGCAGGGGATCTGGGTGCAGGTCTCCGAATATTACTGCCAGAGACTGTGCCTGGAGAGCTAGTGTTGGGCTTTCCCAGAGGTGGATTTGCTGAGCTGTATGTTGTGTTGGGGACTGTGATCCTTGCCACACTCCATGTTCGGTCTGTCCTATAGCTGAGCTCCATTTGCTGGCAGTTAGGGAGCAGCTGCCTGGCAGCTGGCAGGGCGGGGTTGTGTCTGTTTGATCTGATTCTCCTGTAAAAGCCCGGGGCGAAGTGTGTGCTCGGAGATCGGCTGGTCGCAGTGACTTGCCTCGCTCCTGTGTCTTCCAGGCTTGAAGGCTCCGACCACCATTACAGTGACCCTACGGGGGCAGCCTAACCGTGTCACTACCCTGAGCCAAGCGGCTGTGGGGACTATCCAGCCTCAGCTGGAGGAGCAGCAGCTGCAAACTCAGACACCTCAGGTAATTCTGGGTCTCTGGTCTTAGGCGAAGAGAAGCCGTTGGGCATATGTTATGCTTCCATCACCAGTGTTTGCTGACCCACATGTTTTGTGCAGAAGCATCTCTCCTGGGGGGAGTGTTCTGCAATATGGCCCAGCAACCCTCATTGGGATTTTCTTAGTAGGGTTTTGCCAATGCTGAAGCCAGGGTGTTTACTCCCTTATGAGCTGTTGTGCCCCTGTGCTGTGATTTGAGCGGAGACTGAAGTGGACAGGAATGAGCGCTTGTGAGGGAGAGCAGTGTGTGCTCTCTGGGCAGAAAGGGGCATAGTAGGACAGTGGTTGGAGATAGATCCGTCCTCTCCTGCCACAAACGCAGAGGCCTCCACCCAAACAGTGTATCTGATGTTACCTCACAGCTGCACTTAATCCACTGGAAATGCCGAACCACGGCAGTTACTTTGGATCCAAACACCTGGAGTTGGTGTCAGCCTGGGAGCCCCTGTTTAATGTCCCTCTGACACTTGGGGCTTTCTGGAGAGGCGTTTGGAGACCCTGCTCTGTGACGAGGAAGGCAGAATGGGGCTCCCTCCAGAGCTGAGGTCGGTTTGGGCCCAATTTGACCCGAACCTGACTAGACCACAGACAATCCAAACCTATCCTGCGGTTGTTTTCATACCCGACCCTGGCGCTTGTAGCTAGTCCCAGGGGTTGCAAGGGTGTAGCTGCCAGCCCAGACTCCGTTTTCCGTACTTTGTTTCCTCCTTCAAGCCGCAGGGCTAATTATCCTCCAGCCCTGCTCTCCCTCCGGAAGCTTGTAGTCAGGTCTGCTGGGGTCAGGTCAGATTGCAGGACTCTACTCCAGAGCCTCTTGCTGCATCTCTTTCAACAAAGGGTCAAACAAGAGTGAGGTCGGGGCGGGGGGGCGGCACAGCGCCCCATCCTGTGCCTGGAGCTTGGTGCCTCAAGCCTTCAGATCCCTGATCTGAGACCAGGCACCAGGATGGCTAATGACTGGCAGGTGTCTGTGGGTAACACCAGTGTCTCCATACTGTCATCTCCTCCACAGGTCCCAACACTTCCCCATGCAGGTGGCAGGACCCAGTGAGGTGGGACTGTTCAGCATTTATCATGTTCTCTAGGGCAGTGTTTGTCAGCGACCGGTCTGTAGGCTGGTGCTGGTCCCGAGAGCTCCCTGACACGGTTTAGGAAGGTGGCAAGCCAGTCCCTGGTATCGAAAAGGTTGAAAAACACTGCCATAAAGTAACATTTTTTCATGACAAATCTCCCTTGGGATTTTTTCACTCACTGTGACAGGAGTGAGCCCTGCTGCTGTTGGAAGAAGGTTGTAGACTCTTGACCTGTCAAGTTCCCTCCCTGGGAAAGAGACTCAGGGCACCGTCCTCCCAGCCCCCAGCTGTGTCTTGTCCTGGGGCTGAACCCAGAACACAAGCTGCCAGGTTAGAGGCAGATTTGTTTAGTGAAGAAGCAGTTAATGGAGTCAGATGTTCCAGGCTTGTGATCTCAGATCTGCAGTGGCAAATTTCAGCCCAAGTCCGAGTTCAGAAAGGAAATGAGCAGCTAGAACATGTTAAGAAGAAGATGAAATCTCCAGGGCAGACGTCAGTTTGCAGTTGAGATGTAGATTTGCAGATGTCAAAGCCAGAAAGGACCATTTTGCGCATTCCAGCCTGAGCTGCCTAACCCAGGCCAGAGAACCTCACCCATTGGGCACCATCAGCAAAGTTGCAAGCCTCATAGACTGTAAGGTCAGAAGGGACTATTCGTATCATCTACTCTGACCGCCTGCAAATCACAGGGCACAGAACCTTGCCCACCCACCCCGTAACAGCCCCTGAACCTCTGGATGAGTTGCTGATGTCCTCAAACCATGGTTTAAAGAAGTCAAGTTACAGAGAACCACCATTTACGCTAGTTTAAACCTGCAAGTGACCCGTGCTCCACGCTGCACTGGAACCCTAAGGCCTTCAGCACCACAGCACAAGTTGCTCCCACTTGAGCCCCAGGGCTGACTCGGTGACAGCCACGCCTGTCCTTTAGGCCCTGCTCTGCAAACTGAGGAAGTGCAGGAGCCAAGTGAGAATCTTAACGGATTGTGCTGTGCTCCGTGTGAACCCCTCCTGACTGGCTCAGCTGCCCCTGTCAGATGCTGCATCGCAGGGTGCTGGTGCTGAAGGCCTGTGTCAGGGCTAGAGCAACCTGGGTCTGCCTCTCTGTTTTGTCTTTTGACATAGGGAAACTGCAGGGTGAGGAAGGTGTGACTGGCAAGGAGGGGGCCTGCACCGTGATCCCCGTGAGACTTCCGAGGCCTGTCTGGCTGAGGTTTGGGTATTACTCAGACTCTTCAAAACCAATTATCTACTGGGCACCTGCCATATAAAAGAGCAAGACAGTCCAAGTTCCCGTGTGTGTGAATGTGTTGCTTCTAGAGGTCAAAAAGGGACACCAAGAGCCCTCAAGCCTGTTGGGAACCACCTCAAGAATTTGGGAAAAAGCAGCAAAAGACTGGAGAGAAATCTTGGGCGAGATTTCAGATCTCTCTGAAAGCCGAGAGAGACACAAGTGACGTTGTTAACATTTTTACAAGGCATCTGTGGAAGAGTCAGGGCTGAGTTTAACTTCAGCTGTTGAGGTAGCTCCTGAAAACTACCATTGGACACAGGAACATGTGGGAAGATACCCCTCTGAATTACAGGTCACTGGCATGGGCTCCTGCAAAGATCCTTCATAAGAAACTGGTATTTGATTAAAGGTCTGCCAAAGAGCTGTTTGAAAATAGTGCACATTATTTACCTGCACCGGAAAGGGACATATTTACTGCAGTATTACAGAGGCTGTCACTGTCTGGGCTGAGCAAGGGGATTAGCAGCATGCCAAGGCTTCTGTATTGGGTTGATTTGTTTCCTCTGTTTTATATTATTTTCCTTATTCTAACCCTTAAATTACGGTGGAAGGCCCTGTTGTGCCAGGTGCTGCACAGACATTGAGGTGGACGCAGTATTTGCAGTATCAAATCTCAATGTTTCAAACTCAGGCTGCTTCCTGGGGAGATTTTGGGGGAGGGCCCAGCAAGGCCCAGGGAAATCAAAGTTGGTTACTAAGGGCTGGTCTACACTACAGCGTTACGTTGCCTGAACTACAAAATTACAAAATTTTGCATCCTGTGCAATGTAATGAAGCCGCCCCAAGCCCCGGTGTGGACACCAGTAGGTCGGCAGAAGAGGTGGGTTTAGTACAGCACTGGAAGACCCGCTTCTGTCACTCTAGGAAGTGTGAACACGGCAGCAGCCCGGCTGCAGCGCTGCATCTGTCCCAGTGTAGCATTTCCTGAGCCAGCCCATGGAACAACCCTGGATCCTAAACACGCAGACTTTTCTGCAGAGTCCCCCGGGAAAGTGACATGGCAGAAGGGGACGGACTCTATTAGCATGTTTCCAAAATGCCCTGTGTTGAATTTCCCCCAGCTCCCTTCACCAGTGCTTTCTGCCAGGGAGGCCTGGCACCTAGGACACAGGCCGCCAGGACGCAGCCTGCAGACTCCGGCAGGAATGATGTTTGCTGACGAGACAACCTCAGCTTGTCAGTACTTAGTGCGTAATGGAAACAGAGATCTATTCGGACCACGCTGGCACCAAAGGCTGATGCCAGTTGCTCTCCTTGCATCCAGAAGATGGAGGATGAGGATCCCAGGGAAAAATGTTTCTCCTGACTGTGAGGGGGTCTTTCTTATCGCACAGTTGAGTTCCCTGTTTTCGGTGTCACTAATGCAAGTTCCGTGCAGATGGCCCTGCCATAGGGGATGCAGGAAAGCAGACTGTGACTGGGGAATTTGAGCTGTCCAGTTTGAAGCCCGCTCCTCTCAGAACAGTTGCTGTGACCCATGGCTGCCTCCAGCTGGGAGCCCCATGGAGGTGGGGGCAGAGAAATTGCTTTGGCTTTGCACTGCTCCTTCATCATGGGATTTCAGAGAGAAGGAACTTCTGAGCCATTTGAGGCCCACAGATGTGGGCGAGGGTGTCGCTGGAAGCTGCCCTCAGGCTCTGTCAGTGGAAGTGGTACATTAAGCGTTTGTAAGTCCTGGGCCTGTTTCTGGTTACATAAGGATCTGCACTGTACTTTTTTATCAGTAATTTCCACACATAGACATTCCTCCAATGTGCCTTGTAAATGCTTGGTGGCTGTTCTCCAGCTTGCCAGGCGGTGGGAGCACCTGGTCCCTTCACCTCTCTATTCAGTGTCAGTTTGCTGGCATGAGGTGGCCTGTAAGTGTCTCGGGAGTTAGTATCTCTGTGTCAACGCTGAATCTCGTGAAGGGAATGTGGAGAAGGTGATGATAGCTCCTCGTGTGACATTGTGTGCACTCACCATAAATCCTCTTCCAGTGTTGAAGATCAGTCTGTCTGAGTTGCATCCAGTTCTGTTGCCCTGTAGGTCAAAATCTCCTTGTGTAAGCCTGAGTCAGTCTCTGGTTTTCCAAGGCTGGTTGAAGAAGTGATCAGAAATAGCATGTTTTCCTTTCTACTTCGTTACCTGCATTGGGGCACCCTAAACAAACGTGGCAGAACAATAACTAGATTGTTAGTCTGACAAACCCATGACATTTTCAGGCATAGATTAACTCCATGCGTTGTTGCAAGGTGGGACTTGAGGCTTAATTCTAAGCTGTGAGTTTGACTTACATTGTTGGGTTTGTGTGTTTAAGGCAGTGCTTCATTGTGTTAATGTCCATGGAGAATTCTTTTAATGTCATGAGTTATGTATTTCAGCAACTGCTCTAATTATATCCATTAATGTAATTGACTTACATTTGCCATTAGAATGTGTAATTCTGTTTGACAGCACCTCTTCTTGATAAAAGACTAAGGGAAATAACCACAAAGAACAAAGGCCGTTTTTCCAATACAGCTGGGTGGTCTAAGGGAGTTGAAAGTCATTGGGAGTTGGACTCTTGGTCCCCTTTGAGAAGTGCAGCCTTCCGCTCTAAACCTGTATCTGTAATAGGGCTAAAGCTTTGGATTGCCCAAGGTTTCACCTAATTACTGGGGCTTGGCTAGTTCTTCTTCAACCTCTATGGAAATAAGATGTAAAGTTTTAACAACAAGAGTAATTAAGTATTGGAACAGCTTACCGAGGGTTTTGATGGAGATTGACAGTGGACGTTTTCTAACAGATCTGCTCTAGGGATTATTGTGGGGCAGGTGTCTGGCCTGTGCTCTACAAGGGGTCAGGCTAAATGATCACAATGGTCCCTTCTGGCCTTGGAATCTATGAAAGTTTTGCTCGGAAGGCAGTTCTGTTGGGCCAGTGTCCCCTGTCCAGGTTACAGCTGGAATCTAGATGGGATGCAGGTTTTCAGGATTCAGTACTGGTTAAATAATAAGAAACGCAGTCCAAATGGCACATGATTAATGCTGGCATCACGGGGGTTGACAGTGGAGACCAATGCGGTTGGAAGATGAAGGGGATCGTGACTTGTTGGTGTTTGCTTATGACACTGGCTTTGTTTCAGTTGCAAAAGCCATAAAGGAGTATGAGGCGCTCTATTGACTTTAGGTTTCAGAGTGGGAGCCGTGTCAGTCTGTATCAGCAAAAACTACAAGGAGTCCTTGTGGCATCTTAGAGACTAACACATTTATTTGGGCATAAGCCTTTGTGGGCTAGAACCCACTTCATCAGATGCATGGAGTGAAAATACAGGAGCAGGTATAAATACATTAAAGAGGGGGGATTGCTTTACCAAATGTGAGGTCAGTCTAATGAGATAAATCAATTAACAGCAGGATACCAAGGGAGGAAAAATAACTTTTGAAGTGGTAAGAGAGTGGTCAGACAGTTGACAAGAAGGTGCGAGTAACAGTAGGGAGAAATTAGTATTGGGGAAATTAAGTTTAGGTTTTGTAGTGACCCAACCACTCCCAGTCTCTGTTCAGGCCTAATCTGATGGTATCCACTTTGCAAATTAATTCCAGTTCTGCAGTTTCACGTTGGAGTCTGTTTCTGAAGTTTTTTTTGTTGAATAATTGCCACTTTTAGGTCTATTACTGAGTGACCAGAGAGATTGAAGTGTTCTACTGGTTTTTGAATGTTATGATTCCTGATGTCAGATTTGTGTCCATTTATTCTTTTGCGTAGAGACTGTCCGGTTTGGCCAATGTACACTGCAGAGCGGCATTGCTGGCACATGGTGGCATATATCACATTGGTAGATGTGCAGGTGAATGAGCCCCTGATGGTGTGGCTGATGTGGTTAGGTCCTATGATGGTGTCCTTTGAATAGATATGTGGACAGAGCTGGCACTGGGGTTTTTTGCAGGGTTTGGTTCCTGGGTTGGTGTTTTTGGTGTGTGGTTGCTGGTGAGTATTTGCTTCAGGTTGGGGGGCTGTCTGTAAGCAAGGACTGGCCTGTCCTGCAAGGTCTGTGAGAGTGAGGGATTGTCCTTCAGGATAGGTTGTAGATCCTTGATGATGCGCTGGAGAGGTGAGACCTGACCAGGAATACTGTGTGTAGTTCTGGTCTCCCATGTTTAAGAAGGATGAATTCAGACTGGAACAGGTACAGAGAAGGGTTACTAGGATGATCCGAGGCATGGAAAACTTGTCTTATGAAAGGAGACTCAAGGAGCTTGGCTTGTTTAGCCTAACTAAAAGAAGGTTGAGGGGAGATATGATTGCTCTCTATAAATATATCAGAGGGATAAATACTGGAGAGGGAGAGGAATTATTTAAGCTCAGTACCAATGTGGACACAAGAACAAATGGATATAAACTGGTCATTGGGAAGTTTAGACTTGAAATTAGACGAAGGTTTCTAACCATCAGAGGAGTGAAGTTCTGGAACACCCTTCCACGGAAAGCAGTGGGGGCAAAAGATCTATCTGGCTTTAAGATTGAACTCAATAAGTTTATGGAGGAGATGGTATGATGGGATAACATGGTTTTGGTAATTAAATATTCATGGTAAATAGGCCCAATGGCCTGTGATGGAATATTAGGTGGGGTGGGATCTGAGTTACCCAGGAAAGAATTTTCTGTAGTATCTGGCTGGTGAATCTTGCCCATATGCTCAGGGTTTAGCTGATGGCCATATTTGGGGTCAGGAAGGAATTTTCCTCCAGGACAGATTGGAAGAGGCCCTGGAGGTTTTTCACCTTCCTCTGTAGCATGGGGCACGGGTCACTTGCTGGAGGATTCTCTGCTCCTTGAAGTCTTTAAACCACGATTTGAGGACTTCAATAGCTCAGACATAGGTGAGAGGTTTTTCGCAGGAGTGGGTGGGTGAAATTCTGTGGCCTGCGTTGTGCAGGAGGTCAGACTAGATGATCATAATGGTCCCTTCTGACCTTTGTATCTATGAATCTAAGGCCCTTCAGAGTCTGCTCCAGCTTGCCTAAAATGGAGCAGATTGCAGCCCCTCTTCTCTTTAATGTGCAGTTGTCAGTGCTCAGGACACCAAGATTCGTCTTGCCTTTACCTGTTCTCTGATAACCTCCTCTGCAAGAGGAGCTGCTATATAAATGGGAGGTATCTAGATAGTATCTGCTTCCTTCAGAGCCCATCAGTGCGTGGGGTTATGGATTTGAGCCTCTACCTCCAGAGCAGTCTAGACCCTCCTGACCAAAGGAATTGGACCTGGATTTCTGGCAAAGCAATAAACTGTTCGGCCACTGGGTCTTGCAATTTGCAAGACTTTTAAAGCAACATTTTGTCTCAGTTTGGATAAAGCCATTTAAATTAATAGTGTGAAAATCAGCTTGGGTACCACTAAGCAGAGAGGCTCTTGGGTCTGCAGAATGTCCTGCAAGTCAGGCACTGCCTGGGCTACTTCAGAAAACTGCTTCACGTTGGAAAATCACCTTAGTAATCAGGGAGAATTAGCCTGGCAGCAGGGAGAGAGCTCAGTCTGTCGGGGTGGGTGCTAAGCTCTTCTTAGTGAGAGATGCTTCCTCATTTTCTCATCAGACATGATAGATTCGGGATGCTACTAGCAGGCTCCCTGTGCTTGGGTGTGATCTGCAGTGCACAGGGTGTGCGCTCCTTAACGGAATGGGCCAGCTCGTTAAAGTGCAGATCTCCTGGGTTCCGTTCCTGGCTCGGCAGCTGACCTGCTGAGACACCTGGACCAAGTTTCTCTGTGTCCCTCTCTGCAGAACAGGGCTGCGAAGGGTCACGTGCCTGCGGGGAGCTGTAGAACGGCCTCCTGGGTGTCTTTGGGACCCCCTACGAGGAGGGGGTAGTGTGCTGTTGTGTAAGTGGGAGCTTCCAGCCTCAGTGGCTTGCAGTTGCCAAGCCCCCGGGGAAGGTTTGGTCTGCCAGACCTGACAGAGTTGCCGGTGGCTTGGGTTAGTGTGGGGCTGCTTGGAGGAAGCAAGCCCACTCTGAGATGGGACCAAGGGGCAGACCCCTCCCCCACTCGCTGAGGGTTTGTCTGCACAGGGGGGTAACTCGAGTCATCCAACACGTTTGTACACGTTCGCTTGGACTCAGCTCATGGCAGCAGATTTCCATACAGCGTGTACCAACCTGTTTGCTAACTGGCAGCCAGTTAGTTCCAGTCTCGACAGCCCCTTGAAGCGAATGCAAGTGGGTGACTCTGGATGTGGATGGCACAGTCGGAGCCGAATACCTAATAGACCCTTTAGGAATCCCCGAATTGGTTAGTTACTGGCATGCCCTGGGAAGGTTAGACGTCTGACCAGAGGTCTCCCACTGAATGGGCTCTGCACAGACATCAGGCTGAATGTCCAAGGGAACTTGTGCATCTTTCACGGCCCAGCAGAGAGCTCTTCTGATGCAGAAGCGAACGTGAGCATGCTGCTTCCAGTCGTGTTGCACTGCTGGCAGCATCCTGATGTTAGGGGGCTTATTCCTTCACCCACTTACTTCCCTGGTCCTTCTTGCATGAACAGAGAGCAACAATACCCGAAGTCCAAAGGTGCAAACAATTCGATGTTTATTGGGGTGAACTTCCAGCTAGCATGATTCCAGTTTCCTTCCTTAGTATCCTCCTTCCCAGCTCTGACACCACAGAGCCTTACACCTGTGTCCCTGTTCCCATTCCTGCCCTTAGCAAAACATTATTCCAATTTCCTTACCCCCATTCCCTGTTCCCATTTCCCCCTTTAGCAAAACATGATTGCAATTTTCCTTACCCCTATTCCCTGTTCCCATTTCCCCTCTTTAGCAAAACATGATTCCAATTTCTCCACCCCCATTCCCTGTTCCCATCTCTCCCACCCACACACCCACCCCCTCACTTTCTAATTGACTGCAGACTGTATAGTAAAACTTGAGTTCGGCTTAGCTATACCTTAACCAATCATTTTCCTGAAATTTAACTAACCAGTCCTAACGTATTGTAACATGATTATGTAACCAATTATATCCCACCACTTTAATTAGTTTACACCCAGCAAAATTAATTATACAGCAGACAGGAACAATCACAGAACCAGACAGATTATACAGACAAACAATAGCAAAGTGGGAACTATAATGACAAAACAATACAGAAGTGAGGATTTCACATCCCAGTATTGATAAATGAGTTCTTGCCAGACAGGATGCTATCAAACTAAGTTTCCTTTTACATTTTCTAGGTACTTCCCTTTCTGTGGAGGTGATAGGCATTATCAGGACAGGATTGTTTTCCTAACAGCCCAATAGCACCTTATTTCAATGTGACTAGTTTGGAATGTGAGGATGTCACCGGTCGCTTCCTAGCTTATGGCTGCCTCTGCTGCTCAGCCAAAGGCCTTAGCCTAAGAACAGGGCCTCAGACTGTGACAGTAAGAGAAGGCCCTTACACCAGCAGACAGTGATTTTGATTCTTTCTTTTATACCTCTAGAACTAGCCAAGTGATAAGAATACACCTAAATTCTTAAAGTACAGGCCTTTGCAGACAGGCATGAATATCTATATCCTAACAGCTGACAGTAACCGCGCATCGTTGCTTTCAACAGAGGATCCCTGAGTGCTCAGAATCTCTTGTTAAGCCTCACAAGTTCCCAGGGACATGGGTCAGTATTAGCTGCATTTTACAACCGAGGCACAGAGTGGGAAAATGACTTGCCCAAGGTCATCCGTCGAGTCATTGTCGAGGTGGGGATAAGGCCTTAGGTAAGACACAGTCACCTGAACTCGCCCTCCCAAAGGTTGATGCGGATATTGCTGAATTTATTTAAGGAAGGTCTTTGCAGAGCTCTGTCTTGTTCCACAGAGTCCTTCTCCAGCTGACAAGTAACTGGTCAGAGGGAGGGAAAAGAGGCATAGAGGAAAGGTTAAAAAGTAGAGAAGTGGATTTGAATTTCCAGCTGCTGAGAGAGGTTACAGGCAATGGAAAGAGAGCCCCGCTAGCGAAGGGCTGGTCGGCGTCCCCGCTCTGCATCACACTCCCAGCTCCTGTGAGTGCTGTGAGTTTTTCCGTTGGGTCTCAATTACTTTAACCCTTTCAGGCTCCAGGTGGTGCAGTTGGGAACTTGAGCTCCCCAGCTTCCAGTGCCGCCCCTCCTGGCAAGCTGCTGTCTCAGATGGAACTCAGCAAGGCTCAGGCTGGCATAGAGATGGCTCCTGCTGACCCCGCGTCCCACCTGACCTCTGCAGCAACGCCACCTGTAGGTGAGGCTCATGGCAGTTCTGGGGCACACGCAGCCAGGCCTTGGGGTCAGTGTGGAGGAAGGGCTGGAGCCATGCCTGCCTGGTGACTCGCAGGGTTGCTGTGGTGGCGTGGCTGGATTGCCAGGACGCCCAACGATCTTGTTGGTTTTTTTAAAGTCACAATCCCCCTCTTAACTGGTTTCTTTGAGTACGTGTGTGCACTTTATTGGGCGTGACAGAGCAAGGGAAGGCTGTAGAGCAGTGTAGCTGAGACGATTAACCCCAACACCTAGGTAGTTATTTTAAGTTCAGCTCCATGGCCTAAAGTTACAAACTCCTCAGGTTCTGCATTTGTGCTGGCTGTGATCAGCTGTCCTGCAGCTTGTGCGAAGCGTGCGCTTTCAACGCTTTCAACGCTTTCTCCCTGCTGTGCGTTATTGTTGATCTAGACTAGGGAGAAGGGATCCAACCCCCTGCAGCTCAGTGAGTGTGTCGGTTGCAGCTGCCCAGGGAGAATCCAAACCCACATAACCAAGCTGCCCTCTATTGTATCCTTGAAATGCTTTGGTAAGATAAGCTGCATCCCGGCTGGTTTGATTCTTTCTTTCCTGTTGGTTTCAAAGTGAAGAGAAAAGCTCTCGAGGCAGATGGATGATAAGCGTTCTGGGCGAAATGAGGAGCCGGGACAAAGCCCCACTTGAAAACAATGGAGCTGTGTTGAAGTGTCTGCCAGATTCCTCAAAGTGCCAGGGTCTAAACAAACGGCTCTGGAGCGCTTGGGAATCTCTGCTGTTGTACAGAGGCTGGTACCTGGTACTCGAATGATCTCCCAGTCCCTGCAGGGCTAGAATCACTGCATACCGCAAACCCCAGCAGTTCTCCCACTGAGAGCAATAGGGCAGTGGGAAAACGCTGCTTTCTTTTTCTCTCCTAGCTTGAAGTGTTTCCCTTTGCTATTTGTACTTTAGCTAGTGGGCGACCGTGGTTGTTTTCAGAAAGCTTTCTTGGGTCACTCATGGCCCTGGATGACTGTTAACCCAGTAGCAGAGTTAGTGTATTCTTGGTTGCTTGTTTAGTGGCCAGAACCGCAGTAGGTGCTCCAGAGAAACACACAGCAGATACAGCCACTGTCCTTCAGAGCTTACAGTCGAAATAAACCCCTTCCCAACTGGGAAATACAAGCAAAACAAAGGGCGAGGCAGGGGATGAGAGATGGAAGGACAGGGGAGTGCTTTTCAACAGTGCAGTCTAGGATTTTCCATACCAGCTTAGATCTCTGGGTTCAACTTCACTGGTACCCTGCCTCCGATGGTGGCCCCAAATTGAGACTTCAGAGAAAGGAGAGCGCTACTCACATAGTGAATTTGGTGAGTTGTGTGATGTGTTTGTGATGGCAGGGAGGGGGAAACGTTGCTCCTGATCCTTGGGATGGCTGGTGGCATGCAACCTTACCCTGAGCAGGGGACTAGGAATCAAGGCAAGTCGAACTCCAACTTTCTCTGTGTCAGGACCTTGTGCTCCCAGATAAGCCTGTAAGTGCCCTTCTCTTAGGGACATCCCAGCATGCCAGGGGTGGTGAGTTGGGCACTATTCAGTGAGACAGGAGTCAGGTAGGGTCCTGTCTTTGTGGCATGAGACTATTCCTGCGTTAAGGCAATGGCTGAGGGAACCTGCAGTCAGGATGCCTAGCCCGGGCTTGAGCACGTGCAGGAAGCTTCCTCGCTCAACAGCATTCATATTGTTCACTCCACCAGATCCTGCCTCCTGGCCTCAAACTGATCAGAGCCTCTGGGCGGAGGTGAGGTGGTGGAGGAAGAGGGCTCATCTTGTCCCAGATAATTGCCACTGTAGCACTTCCTGCTCCCTGTGAATCTGACCCCAGTGCTGGCGCCCAACCTGGCCGGCTGCTGTAAAGGTAATGTAGCCAGCTGCCTCCTTGTGAGACGCAGCATGTCCTCCCTGGGCACAAGCTTGCATTCCCTGGCTGGGAGGTGCTGGTGTGACCCAGGAGCTAGGGCTGAGATAATACCCCAGCTTACTGCTGGGGGCACTGTGCTCCAGAGGTGCCATCTTCCGTTGTGGTGAACAGGACCTCGGCTGACCGCTGTGACCTTTCTAGCCCCGGTAGCGCTTTCCACAACGATAGAAATAGTTCTGGAGTCCTGGCCAAATGTAAATTTGGTCGTTTCATTTGAATGTCCCCTCCCTGCTATTTTAGTTGGCTGTGGTCATCTTGTTCTCTCTCTGACCTAAACAGCTGCTATAGTCCCACTCAGAGGTGGCTATATTTGGAGTGATGGTGAAATCATCTGCCTATATTCTACTCTGCATTTCTACAGCAGATTTCCATCCAGTGGTCTCAGAGTACTTCACAAACACTAGTTAAGTCTCTCAACCATTTCTGTGTAGTACAGACAGGGAAGCTGAGCCCCAGGAGTTGAGTGACTTGCCAAAGGTCAGGCATGCCACCTTGAGCAGGGATTAAAACCCAGGTCTCCTGTCTTGAAGTTCTGTCCCTTAACCAGAAGACTATCCCTGCCCTGCTAATCAGCTTGGAAGGTGCTTTGACATCACTGGCTGGACATGATCAGTGCTGAAGAACAGTGGTGTTGTGCTCCAGCCCTGGAGCTGTTCCCTGTGTGTGCAGCCACTTTGCTGCCAAGGGTTTGAAGGACAGTGGATCCACAGCAAGGGCTTTTCCTGAACCTGCATGTGAAAGGGGACCCGGGGGTGGGCAAATCCACGCTGTTTGGGCCCCCAAAGGGCATGGCTTGCCAAAGCACCAGAGGAGTGTGCTGTGCAGTGGGAGAGGTCAGGGCCACTGCATAGTAATGGGGGCATGAATCTGACCCTTCCACTCTGCAGCTGACCTCAGTTTCAGTGTACTTGCCTGGCCTAACCTCCTTTGAGTACCCTGCTCCCTCTGGTCTGTGCAAGAGCTCCTGTCTTCCTCCAGCATTTGAGTTGCTGTACGTTTGCACTTCTGCTGTTCCCTTGAAGAACCCCAAGTAGACCTCCCTCCTTACTCTGGCAATCTCAGCTGCCTCTCGGCTCCCTCCTGGGGTTTGCATGTGGCTAGAAAGTGGGCAGCCTCCGTGTCAGCTTCTCCTTCCTCCTCACACCACTGCTGCTCAAGGCGGAGCTGAAGGCACTGTGACCTGTGCTAACAGGACTTTTGCTTAGAGCTCAGCTAACGCAAGCCAGTATAGGCTCAGTGTTCAGGCCAGTGAGTGAGATGAACCAGTCACTGCTGGCCATGGGTTCTATGCAATACATGTAGCTTTGGCGAAATCGCTGCGGGAAAGGCCTTGACATCTTCCCACAAGCCTACCATGGTTTCCCTGTCCCCCGCAGGAGATCAGCAGTGATCATGCAGCTCCCTGCCAGAGGAGGTTGTGAAGGCCAAGACTATACCAGGGTTCAAAAAAGAACTAGATAAGCTCATGGATGAGAGGTTCATCAGTGGCTACTAGCCAGGATGGGCAGGGATGGTGTCCCGAGCCTCTTTTTGCCAGAAGCTGGGAATGGGCGACAGGGGATGGATCACTTGATGATTACCCGTTCTGTTCATTCTCTCTGGGGCACCTGGCACTGGCCACTGTCGGAAGACAGGACAGTGGGCTAGAAGGACCTTTGGTCTGACCCTGTCTGGCCGCTCTTATCTGATCAGCCTGCCAGAAAGACACAGTGCAGGACAAGCTGTGAGTTAAGGATGAGAGCTGTTGTCGTGGTGGTAATTCTGACTGTGGAGCGCTACCCCCCCTCAGAGAAACAGCACCATCACACCAGGGCAAGGCAGGCGAACGTTCATGCCAGTGCTGGGTCTCGGTCACAGCTGTTGTCCTCTAGCATTGGGATTTCCATCCTCTGGATGGAGGGCTGTGCACTGGTACCCCCGGTTGCATAGTGCATGTTGCTTTGGGGGTTCCCCGGAGCTCAGGGAGCAGCGCAACCACCAGGAGAGCACGGATTTCATGGCTGGAGCTTAGCCTGGCCCAGACAAGAGGTGCTGTATGTGGGCTGGAAGGCGCTAGTGTGGGCCAGGAGTGTTCCTGCCCCCTTTATTGTGGGAGACCTGTCCTCCTCTTATCCAAGAGGGTTGCAATTTGAGGATTACTTTGGATCCTTGGCTGCTTCTGGGTTTGCAGCTGGCATAGGTGGTCCCTGGTCTGGCACTCAGGACGTAGTATTCGTGTGCTGTGCCAAGCGCCTGTCCCCGGGGGCCACAGCACGCCAGGGCGCTTGCTGTTGTAGGGGTATATGCTGGCTCTGGGGCTGACCTGGGCACATACCGTGGTTTACAAAGTAACTTGCCCGCAGCAATGCACAGCTTACACCCTGGTTACTCTGCCCCAGCTGCTGTGGGCTTGGCCTGTAGAGACGGTGGAAAGCAGAGGGGAACACTAAGCTGTCTTTGTCCCTCTGTCTCCGCAGTGACAACCACCAGCCCCATGAAAACCCTGTATGTCATGTCAGACGCCAAGCTGTCTGCGCTCACCAAATCTGTGATGGCTGAGGCTGTCTGCGCCCCCCTGAAACCTGTGGGGATCCAGACGCCCTCGTCTGCCTGCTCGTCATCCTCCTCCAGCTCACCCCCCGTTGCCGTGACCTTCACCTCTGCGACGCCGGCTAGCCCCCACTGCAGCCTGGTGCATTCCAAAGTGGGGCCCGTCCTGCAGAACACTACCAAGACTGTCATCCTGACCTCCACGCTGGCAGCAAAGGGCGACGGGCCCCTGGGGCGCAGGGCGGAGAAGGTCGGCCACACCCTTGGGGCAATGGAGACCCTGGGGAAGGTGCCCTCTGTGGTGGACAATGGGAGCACCATCATCCACACCAGGGAGACTCTGGCTAATAGACATTTGCTGCCACAGGGCATGGTGCCAGCTGGGGCTGGCACCACGCTTATAACGCTGGGCAGCAGCCTGGCCAGCCCATCCATCCTCGCAACAGCAGGGCCCACGATCAGCCAGAAGCCATAGCGAATTGAGCACCGCTTTGCCACGAATTTGAGTTTGGCCTTCAGTATGAACTAGCGCCGTTGGCTGCGGGAGTGCAGCGCCCATGCTGGGCCCAAATGGACATTTCTTTTGGTTTGGGGTTTTCTCTTGCTGTTTAATAAAACTATTTTTTTTCAGTTGTGTGATTTCTTCATTGTAGCGTTTCTCCTTTGATCACTGCCTGCACTGTAGCCCGAAGAGGAGGAGGAGGGATGTAGATTCTCAGCATGGAATGGAAATCAAAATGCAATTATGCTTTGCGTCTTTATAGTATCTTTCAGTGAAGGATTTCAGAGCTTTGCAAACAAATGAGCCCCCCAGCACCTTATGAGTGAAGGAAATGCTATCCCCTTCTTCTTTGGGGAGCTGCAGCTGTGTTGCACACAGGCATGTGTGCACATTGGAGAATTTTGCCTAGCAGTACCTGTTGGGCCGGTGCTTGTGCCTTGGGGCTGTACCCCGTCCCCTGGCTATATGAGGCAGTCCTGCCCAGCCCCCCCTCAGTTCCTTCTCACCATGCATGGCTGGAGTCAGAGCTTTGTGTGGCTATCACCTCTGCTTCTCTGTCTGTTTTCCTCTTTGTGTGTGTAGCTTTTAGATAGCTAGCCCTACCCTAGATAGTGTTAGTTAAGCTTGGTAGTTGGGATACTTATTGCCCTGTGTGATGTCCTCACCACGGTTCAAGCACTGCTGTTGAGTGCGCGGAGCGATTGCTAATAGTGATCCTTGCATGAGGTGTAGGCTGTGTTTAGGCAAGGAGTGTTCTGGTACTCCTGTATACTTTCCTTCTGATTCCGATCATCCCTTAGGTCATCCTCAGACTGAAATTGTACTGTGCCAAGGTCATCGTCCTTGCTTAGCCATGGCATAGGCTATGTTACTTTTCCGACCTTCTTGTGTTTTCAGCCTCCAATGTCCCGTCCTCTTCATCCTGACCTTCTGACTCAGCATCATGGTCAGATTTTGCATCCCATGATCAGCTCTCTGCATCTCGCTGCATGGCTACTCTGTGGTTAAATGAGGAGGAAGAGCGATGTTCAGAGGCAGGTTCTACTCAACAGCAGGAAAACCTGTTTGGCCAATGGAAGCATTTTTTGATATGGTTGTTGGTCCACAGAGTTCCACCAAAGCTGGCTGATATCCAGGACATCTTGATGTACCTGTTACATCTTCAGTCGTCAGATCTGGTACTTAGGTTGTTGAGGGTGCATCTGGTGTCGATTTTTGGCACTTCATGCACCCATCCGTGGAGGTCAGTATTTTCCAAACCACGGTAACAAGGTTCTTCAAAAGAGTCCATCGCCACGCACCATAGAATCATAGAATATCAGGGTTGGAAGGGACTTCAGGAGGTCATCTAGTCCAACCCCCTACTCAAAGCAGGACCAATCCCCAATTAAATCATCCCTGCCAGGGCTTTGTCAAGCCTGACCTTAAAAACTTCTAAGGAAGGAGATTCCACCACCTCCCTAAGCAACGCATTCCAGTGTTTCACCACCCTCCTAGTGAAAAAGTTTTTCCTAATATCCAACCTAAATCTCCCCCACTGCAACTTGAGACCATTACTCCTTGTTCTGTCCTCTTCTACCACTGAGAATAGTCTAGAGCCATCCTCTCTGGAACCACCTCTCAGGTAGTTGAAAGCAGCTATCAAATCCCCCCTCATTCTTCTCTTCTGCAGACTAAACAATCCCAGCTCCCTCAGCCTCTCCTCATAAGTCATGTGTTCCAGACCCCTAATCATTTTTGTTGCCCTTCGCTGGACTCTCTCCAATTTCTCCACATCCTTCTTGTAGTGTGGGGCCCAAAACTGGACACAGTACTCCAGATGAGGCCTCACCAATGTCGAATAGAGGGGAACGATCACGTCCCTCCATCTGCTCGCTATGCCCCTACTTATACATCCCAAAATGCCATTGGCCTTCTTGGCAACAAGGGCACACTGTTGACTCATATCCAGCTTCTCATCCACTGTCACCCCTAGGTCCTTTTCCGCAGAACTGCTGCCTAGCCATTCGGTCCCTAGTCTATAGCTGTGCTTTGGGTTCTTCCGTCCTAAGTGCAGGACCCTGCACTTATCCTTATTGAACCTCATCAGATTTCTTTTGGCCCAATCCTCCAATTCGTCTAGGGCCCTCTGTATCCTATCCCTACCCTCCAGTGTATCTACCACTCCTCCCAGTTTAGTATCATCCGCAAATTTGCTGAGAGTGCAATCCACACCATCCTCCAGATCATTTGTGAAGATATTGAACAAAACCGGCCCCAGGACCGACCCCTGGGGCACTCCACTTGATACCGGCTGCCAACTAGACATGGAGCCATTGATCACTACCCGTTGAGCCCGACAATCTAGCCAACTTTCTACCCACGTTATAGTGCATTCATCCAGCCCATACTTCTTTAACTTGCTGACAAGAATACTGAGGGAGACCGTGTCAAAAGCTTTGCTAAAGTCAAGAAACAATACATCCACTGCTTTCCCTTCATCCACAGAACCAGTAATCTCATCATAAAAGACGATTAGATTAGTCAGGCATGACCTTCCCTTGGTGAATCCATGCTGACTGTTCCTGATCACTTTCCTCTCATGTAAGTGCTTCAGGATTGATTCTTTGAGGACCTGCTCCATGATTTTTCCGGGGACTGAGGTGAGGCTGACTGGCCTGTGGTTCCCAGGATCCTCCTCCTTCCCTTTTTTAAAGATGGGCACTACATTAGCCTTTTTCCAGTCATCCGGGACTTCCCCCCTTCGCCACGAGTTTTCAAAGATAATGGCCAATGGCTCTGCAGTCACATCCGCCAATTCCTTTAGCACTCTTGGATGCAACTCGTCCGGCCCCATGGACTTGTGCACGTCCAGCTTTTCTAAATAGTCCCTAACCACCTCTTTCTCCACAGAGGGCTGGCCATCTATTCCCCATGTTGTGATGCCCAGCGCAGCAGTCTGGGAGCTGACCTTGTTCTTGAAGACGGAGGCAAAAAAAGCATCGAGTACATTAGCTTTTTCCACATCCTCTGTCACTAGGTTGCCTCCCTCATTCATTAAGGGGCCCACACTTTCCTTGGCTTTCTTCTTGTTGCCAACATACCTGAAGAAACCCTTCTTGTTACTCTTGACATCTCTCGCTAGCTGCAGCTCCAGGTGCGATTTGGCCCTCCTGATTTCATTCCTACATGCCCGAGCAATATTTTTATACTCTTCCCTGGTCATATGTCCAACCTTCCACTTCTTGTAAGCTTCTTTTTTATGTTTAAGATCTGCTAGGATTTCACCATTAAGCCAAGCTGGTCGCCTGCCATATTTACTATTCTTTCGACACATCGGGATGGCTTGTCCCTGTAACCTCAACAGGGATTCCTTGAAATACAGCCAGCTCTCCTGGACTCCTTTCTCCTTCATGTTAGTCCCCCAGGGGATCCTACCCATCTGTTCCCTGAGGGATTCTGCTTTCCTGAAGTCCAGGGTCTGTATCCTGCTGCTTACCTTTCTTCCCTGTGTCAGGATCCTGAACTCAACCAACTCATGGTCACTGCCTCCCAGATTCCCATCCACTTTTGCTTCCCCCACTAATTCTTCCCGGTTTGTGAGCAGCAGGTCAAGAAAAGCTCCCCCCCAGTTGGCTCCTCTAGCACTTGCACCGGGAAATTGTCCCCTACGCTTTCCAAAAACTTCCTGGATTGTCTATGCACCGCTGTATTGCTCTCCCAGCAGATATCAGGAAAATTAAAGTCACCCATGGGAACCAGGGCGTGCGATCTAGTAGCTTCTGCGAGCTGCCGGAAGAAAGCCTCATCCACCTCATCCCCCTGGTCCGGTGGTCTATAGCAGACTCCCACCACTACATCACTCTTGTTGCTCACACTTCTAAACTTAATCCAGAGACACTCAGGTTTTTCTGCAGTTTCATACCGGAGCTCTGAGCAGTCATACTGCTCCCTTACATACAGTGCAACTCCCCCACCTTTTCTGCCCTGCCTGTCCTTCCTGAACAGCTTATATCCATCCACGACAGTACTCCAGTCATGTGAGTTATCCCACCAAGTCTCTGTTATTCCAATCACATCATAATTCCTTGACTGTGCCAGGACTTCCAGTTCTCCCTGCTTGTTTCCAAGGCTTTGTGCATTCATATATAAGCACTTGAGATAACCTGCTGATCGCCCCTCATTCTCAGTATGAGGCAGGAGCCCTCCCCTCACAGACATTCCTGCCTGTGCTTCCTCCCGGTATCCTGCTTTCCCACTTACCTCAGGGCTTTGGTCTCCTTCCCCCGGTGAACCTAGTTTAAAGCCCTCCTCACTAGGTTAGCCAGCCTGCTCGCAAAGATGCTCTTCCCTCTCTTCGTAAGGTGGAGCCCGTCTCTGCCCAGCACTCCTCCTTCATTGAACACCATCCCATGGTCAAAGAATCCAAAGCCTTTTCTCTGACACCAGCTGCGTAGCCATTCGTTGACTTCCACGATTCGACGGTCCCTACCCAGGCCTTTTCCTTCCACGGGGAGGATGGACGAGAACACCACTTGCGCCTCATACTCCTTTATCCTTCTTCCCAGAGCCACGTAGTCCGCAGTGATCCGCTCAAGGTCATTCTTGGCAGTATCATTGGTGCCCACATGGAGAAGCAGGAAGGGGTAGCGATCTGAGGGCTTGATGAGTCTCGGCAGTCTCTCCGTCACATCGCGAATCTTAGCCCCCGGCAAGCAGCAGACTTCTCAGTTTTCCCGGTCAGGGCGGCAGATAGATGACTCAGTCCCCCGGAGGAGAGAGTCCCCGACGACCACAACCCGCCTCCTTCTCTTGGGAGTGGTGGTCGTGGAACCCCCAACCTCAGGACATCGCATCTCATGCCTTCCAACCAGCGGAGTCTCCTTCTGCTTTCTCCCCCCAGACATATCATCTGGTCCACTCTCCGCAATGGTACCTGTGGAGAGAACATGAAAGCGGTTAGTTACCTGTGTCCACGTTGCTGGAACCCGGACATTCCCCCTTCTTCTTCTGGAGGTCACGTGTTGCCAAGCTTCTTCACTGGCCTCTTGGCTCCGCTGTGCAACCTGCTCTATATCTTTAGAGCTTTGTGTCCCTAGAAGCATATCCTGACTTTTGTCCAGAAAATCCTCCGTTTCTCGTATGCAACGCAGGGTCGTTATCTGTTGCTCCAGACCTTCAATCTTCTCTTCCAATATGGAGACCAGCTTGCACTTTGTACAGACAAAGTCGCTTCTGTCCTGTGGAAAAAAGACAAACATGGCACATCCAGTGCAGGTCACAACAGCTGAACCCCCCCCCCTTCCATATCACCTTCCTACTATGAGCTTCCTCAGAGAAGTTGGCAACATGTAAGCCTCACTGGGCTCACTCCAGGTGAACACCAGTGCGAGAACCAGTTCCTTTCTGGCCTTAGCGGCTTCGCCTCATCTGGCACCTCCGTTCAACCCTTGGGCATCCTTGTCTTTCTTTTTTGTGTCAAAAAGCAATCACGTCTGCAAGGTGTGCGAATTGCAGGCTCTGATGGCAGATCCTTCTTAAGCGCAGTTCTCCAAATACAGGGACTGCGGCTGCATGCGAAGCTTTTATCGAAGCGGTCTCTCCATTTCACTTGAGCCAGGCGATGTACATTCCTGTGTTCTTTCTTTAAGCCACATTCAGCCCTGAGGCAATAATGTCTTCACACGGGAGGCGATGTCTGCCCTTTAACCTGGACAGAACTCGATCGTTTTGTGCTTCGCCTCATCTGTGCCTTACACAGCCCAATGAAGGGACACAGACTCTCCCTGGGGGGATAGCTTCCTGTATCAAGACAGCTTACGAAATAGTTCTGTCCCCGCAAAGGGTTTGAGCTCATTCTGCAAGAGCTGCAGGCTACGTCAAAGGTGTTTAAGTGACGTTTCAATGTTGGATGTTTGCAGGGCTGCCCCTTGGTTGTCCGTACATACTTTTCTGAACCATTATGGCATTACCATAGCATCCAGAGCAGAGGCAGACTTTGGGAAGGTGGGCCTGCCATCCTGGTTTGAATAGACTCTGAGCCCCACCTCCTGCGAGTGCTGCTTGAAAGTCACCTACGCGCAATACGTGGCTGCATCCACTCGAAGAAGAAAAATGGGTTACCTGCCTGTCTTGTCACTGTTGTTCTTCAAGATGTGATGGAGACATGTTTCCACAATCACTTTCCATCCCCTCTGCACTGGAGTTGGGGCAGTGCTGCCGCGTATAGCCAGGGAGGGGGCTATGGCCATGAGGCGCGAACACCGCCCCTCTGCGGGTACGGCAAAGCAAAATTCTCCGGCTCCGGTGCACTGGGTGCGTGCACACGTATGTGGAATCCACGACTGCATTGCATCTCGAAGAACAACCGTTACAATTCAGGTAAGTAACTGGTTTTTTCAGATGGGGAAACTGAGGCTTGAGTCAGGGCAATCAGCAGCGCCTCACTTACCTGTAGATTAGATAGTTTGCTTGGTAGTAGACTTAGTTATTAGATAGTTTTATCATTATTGCCAAGTCTGTCTCGGTACCGATGGCACCGAGCTCGTCAGGGAAGCTCCAGTACAGTGAGTTCCCAGAGAGCAGAAGACCCGAAGCAGGCAGGCTCGAAGAGAGCCCCACAGGGCAAAGTGAAACCTGCTTCTTCGGTACCCACGGAGCTGAAGCAGCACTCGGCACCGAGCAGCACAGTGGCTCAACCTGCTGCACCTGTGCAGCACAGCACAAGACCCTCGGCACCGGCTGCTGTTACTCACTCTCCTGCGCCACCAGGGACACCGACATTGGTATCGATGCTCCCGGTACCGCACCAGTTCCTGAGACCTCCTAATCTCATCAACACCGAACTCTCCGCTCCTCGGCATGGGTGGCACTCCGTCCTGATCGATACCGAGCTGACTGACTCCACCCAGGCCGGCTCCCCTCCTCTCTGGTGAGGATGACAACAAGGATGAAGGGGTGATATATACAACCCATCACTCCTCACCCAAACCGGGACTATCCCATCAGAGTACCACTCATCCTTGGAGGCAGGTACCGGATATGGGCACCGCCCCCTATGTCATTCCCACCAAATTGGCCCTACTGGGATTCATGGGCACTATACAGGACGCAACATCGAAGGCTCCCTAGCCCACAAGATCAAGAGCACCACGGTCTTTATCATCATCTATCCCAGCAACCTCAGAAACATAAGAAGAGGTGACTGAGGAAACAGGAAATCTCCGATCAGGAAGTCTTATCACTAGTGAGCCTGTCATCTTCGTCTTCAGACAAAACTATAATGCCCCCACCCCCACCACGGGATGATTTCAAGCAATTCTAGGACCTTCAAAAGGGTGGTAGAGTCCTTGGACATATCACTAGAAGAGGTACCTGTATCACAACAAACTACTTGACATACTGCAGACATCTACATCGATGAAGATAGCATTCCCAAACTATGATGCTATTATGGAGCCTGCCAAAACCATCTAGCAGACACCAGCTAGTGCACCCCCATCTTGCAAAAGATCCGACAAATGTTCCATCAAAAGGAGTTGAGCTTTTATTTACACCCCCCCACACACACTCACACCAAACTCACTTGCAGTGGAAGCTGTTAACAAGAGGAGAAAACAACAACCCCCCATGACAAAGAATGGAAGAGGCTAGACCTCTTCGGCCACAAGGTGTATTCATCCACAGCACTGCAGTTTCGTAGAGCCAATTATGAGGCCCTATTGTCCAAATACACACACATCATTCTCTCAAAAATGTCAGAATTTCTTGACAGTTTACCCAAAAAGAAAAAAAGAGCAGTTCAATGCTAATATCGCTGAAGGCCATCTCATCATCATGACAGCGCTACAGGCCTCATTGACTCTGCAGAGACAGCTTCACAATCTATCACAACGTCTGGGGTCATGCGCTATGCATCTTGGCTACTTCTCTCGGGGTTCCCCTGGGAGGTCCTGTCAACTGGTGAGGATCTGTCCTTCGAAGGCCCAAAGTTATTCGCTGCCAAAATGGATGAGTCTCTCCATACTCTTAGGGACTCAAGGGCAACCTTAAAATCCCTGGGCATCTATAAGCTCTGCAAATAAAAAGAAACAGGGCAGGTATTATACCCAGAGATTCCGATCACCACCGTACTCACAATCGCACAGGCAATATGACCAACATCGCAAACAAAGACAAATCAGATGTTGACAAAACCAAAATCAATCATCAACGTCCCAGCAGTCCACCTTGAAACAACAATTTTGAAGGTGTGGTCAACGGCGCATGAGACCACCGCACTCTTTAATGCCGGAAACAGACTAATCTCCCGACCATTTGGTGATGGCCTGTCACCATTTAACAGAGTCTGGAACACCATCACAACAGACAAATGGGTTTTGGAAATTATCCAAAGGGCTATTCCATCCCCTTTATCTCCATCCCACCTACCCAACCCCCTTCCCCGTCCCTCTTCAGGGACCCCTCTCATGAGCACCTGCTGCAACAGGAAATAAACCACCTCATACAATTAGGTGTAGTGGAACCCATACCAACGCAGCAGAGGGGGCAAAGTTTTTACGCATTATTTTCTAACACAGAAAAAGATGGGTGGGTGGAGACGCGTTTTGGATCTAAGGAAACTCAACAGGTTTGTTAGAACACGTTTCAAAATGGTGACACTAACCCTTATAATTCCTGTGTTAGAGAAGGGGGACTGGCTGTTGGGTCTCGACCTGCAAGATGCATTTTTCGTATTACCATCCATCCATCCGTCACACAGAAGGTTCACCCTGGGAAAACACTTCCAATACAAAGTGCTACCCTTCCATTTCTTGACTGTCCCAAGAGTTTCTCCAACGTTTTAGCAGTGGAGGCAACACACCGCCGCAGACACGGAGTCAGGATGTTTCCTTATCTGGACAACTGCCTCATAAGGGCACCAACACAACACGAAGCAATAAGTGCCACTCAGAACATAACCCTTTTCATGAACTTAGGGTTACCGATAAACACGTCACCACGCTCGTCTACTTAACTTTGACAGTGACGGACAGTCCACAAATATCTGCCAGAACATGTCTCCAAATACTGGGACGTATGGCAGCAACAGGGTTTGTTGTCGAACATGCCAGACTCCACTTGAGATGCCTGCAGGCCTGGCTTCGAACAGTCTACATACCACACGGCCACAGCCTAAGCAGATGCCTCATGATGCCAAGGAAGGTAAAGGACTCACTAAAATGAGAGACGTCTGCACTCATTGGAAAGGTTATGATTTACCGAATGTGATTATCCTGTTTGTATGCATGTATCATTTTGGTATCTGAAGTTAGGAATATTGTCTCTGCATCTATTACAAGTGTGTTTACGCCTGGGGAATGCCCGTTAGGCAGAATGCACTCAGTCTAAGATGGCTGGCTGGGAAAGGCCACTGGGGAGAACAATAGGTCTTAGAAGAAGCTAATCTCCCAGCCTCCAAGTCATGGCGGCTGTGACGCTATAGGGACATGTGACCAAGTCACCTGGTGCTGGACTCCATCTTGGACTACCAGTGTTTTCCACTGACCGGGCATGGGAACCAAGCTGGGAGACAAAGGGTTCCTGCCATATGCCAAAGCTATTTAAGGCAGGGGAGTAACATCACTGTGATTCTTCACTGACTCCCCACCCAAAGGAGACTCTTGGAAACACCTGAGGAACAAGGACTGACTGGGGGAGAAGGGTTGGACCCAGACTACAGGCTTCTGGCTGGGGCTGACTATTAGTAAGCGACTAGGACGACCTGACCCTCAGACAGGGCGCAGCAACGAAAGGTCTGACATCTCAATTCAGGCAGACTGCAGGCAAAGGTAAGCCTCTTGGCCTACAGGGGGGAGGCTGCCACCCCCGCTGGGGTTGCAGAGGGTAGGGGGACGCAGAGCTACCTGACTCCACCACGTCCCAGCCCAGGACCCTAAGAGTGGCAGAGTGGTCTGCCACTTGGTCAGCGGGGAGGGTCCATCCAAAACACGCTGACCCATGCTCCAGCAATGAAACCGGACTACAGTCTGGTTTCCCTGGACTACTTCCTCCCACAGTCTGGGCGGGGCGGTCTGCAGTCCACAGGTGCTCTGGCTTCTCTGGGTACAGAGCAGCGGGCAGTCCTGGCAACACCTCTCCAGGGTCACTCTCCTCCGGGGGCAGGGTTCTGCTCCAGGGTACTGCAGCAGAGAGGAGACGTCTGTCTCCTTCCCCGGTTCCCACGCCACTGAGCTGCAGAGCCCTCCCTTTATACTTCCTCTCCCACCCTGGTATTTCCGGCAAGGGGGACGGGGTGGGTTCAGCCCCACCCACCCAGGGGCATGTATTGCCCCTCGCTCTCAAGTCCAGTGGGAGGCCAATCCCCTCACTGCACTGCCCCATCAACCTCGGGGGCATTTGGATGGATTTATCCCTTTTCGGAACCAGAATTCAAGGCCCTCCGGGAAGAACTTGAGCATCTGGCAGAAAAACTTTATCCTTCTGTCTACAGCCCCTGCTGGCGCCCTGATTCTGTTTGTCCAAAAAAAAAAAAAAAAAAGAAAGAAAGAAAAGAAAAATTTGGCTCTTTGCATCTTCGTGGCGACTATCAACCCTGAACAACATTACTGGCTCTGATCACGCTGCCCAATAACCACAGACCCGTTAGTAGCGAAGGAATTTGCTCAGGTTTATTGTCAACGAAGCACAGTGTTGGTGCCTTATACTTGCTACAAGCATACTGAATGCACGTATGCCCGTGACAATGGATGCAGCTCAGCCAGTGATGGGAGTTTCCACTGCCCTTGAGGCCAGACAAAGACTCCCTCTGAGGCTCCATCTTATACACCAATACAAACAAGTTATGTGTTGCCCCCTGGCGTGGTCAGTTACCACCCATCACCTTGTACGTGTTGGTTTGATCAAAACATCTCCAACCCTTGCGCTGTCATCACAACCTCAACTTTAGCAGGGTTCAGTGTGTTCTCGTTATAAGTACGGATAAGGTGTCTGCAGTTGTGGACTTGGCAGTGCTGAGAAAAATCCACCACATCCAGAGCTTCCTGGGGTTTGCCAACTTCTACCAGTGGCTCATCAAGGGGTTTTTGAAGCTGGTGACCCCAATTACACAACTGCTCCAGAAGGACACTGCCTTCGTTCGGACCCAGGAAACCCAATCTGCCTTTGATCAGCTGAAAGAAGCACTGACATCAGCACACCTGTTAGTTCACCTGGACCCAGCTAAGCCCTTCCTGGTCAAAGCAGATGCCTCCAGTCATGTGATCAGAGCCGCGATATCGCAACTGAGTCCCTGAATCTTCTCCATCCCCTGAAAGTTCTGCTCCTGAAAGTTGACACCTGTGAACAAAATTACAAAGTCTGTGACTAGGAACTGCTGGCCATCAAAGCTACCTTTGAGGAACAGCATCATCTCGTGGAAGGCGTGTGTTTGCTAGTTAAGGTGTTCACGGATCACAAAAATTTGGGATACTGTGAATGGAAAAGGTTCTCAATCAGTGCCAGATGCACTGGTCCCTTTTTTTCTCCCAATCTGATTTCACCCTGACTTGACATGCTGGTACCCAAAAGGGCAAGTCGTGAGTCATGCCTGTGTAGCTCTGAGCCCTCCTATGCCTGATGAGTCACTCCTGAGCCAACAATGTGATAAGTCGTCAGAGGCCATTACCTCACGGTCTCGTGATATGCCCCATGCCGTTCAGTCGGGGGCCTTCCAACCCCCAAGTGAAGAGCCACCCAGGTGATCTAGGCTCCTGAGGGAAGCAGTCTCTCCAGCCTGCTCAACATCACTATCTGACTGGGACCACGCCCATTGCCTCGTTCTGACAGACTGCCCGTGCTCCTCCTGCCAGCCCTTGCTCCTGCGCCCGGTCCTTCCCCGGCCTGTGCCCATTTCCACGCTAGCCAGCCCCTGGTCCAGCCTCCATCTACTCCAGCCTCAGCCGGCCACCCAGTAGTTCTGATGTCAGTCGTGGAACCAGTCTTATTGGGGAAAGGAGCAGGTGTCGCTCACTCGATCTCCCTTGCACACTCAAACTCCCCTTGCACACACACACAGGAGCAGCCAGAATCAGGTTCCCTGACCCTGTTTCATAGCTCCCCAGGCCTTTGTGCAAGGGTGTCAGATCATGGGGGAGGGGTCCTTCATTTTCTCCCGCCCTCAAACCCCATTAAACTCTCTCTACCAGGCTCAGTCCAGGGTTCTCCTCACCAAAGACCCTGGGGTCTGTTCAGCTCCTCACCATGGGTACAGCTCTGCCTGAATGGCTTAGCCTGGTGCTGCCCAAAGGCCCTGCGAGCCAGGTCCTTGGAGGTGCTTTTCGGGTGGGTTTATAAGAAGATGTCATGAAAATCCATATTGATGTGCTGGGGGTGGGAAAATGGATTAAATAAAGCCAGGCAGCCCCCTGGACAGCCCAACAGTGTCCGAAGGGGCCTGACGCTGTCCCGCGAAGGCGTCGGCTCACAGCTGTGGAGTTACTGTCAGTTTCTGCACTCGGGAGCAATGCATCAGAATCAGTCAGAGCTTCCTGGTCTGGCTTGAACTAGGGGAGGCCAGGAAAAAATCCCTCCCTGCACCTGGAAGTGGGGAATCAGTTACGAGTCCTGAGAGCACAAGCAGTAAAACCAGGTGGTTTTTTTCTTGTTGCATAAAGACAATCTCGTCCGTCTCCATATACCCACCCTGCCATTCAGTTAGACTGAGGGCTGCGGAGCAGGTGGGGTGGCAGGACATCAGCAGAGCTGTTGATGGGGTGAGCCCATGTCATGAGCCCATCTCTGAGCCTGAGGAGTCAGCCCTCAGACTGGCTCCCTGGCAACCAACCAGGGCTCAGACAATCCACAGGTGCTGGTCTAACCAGGTGACCCCAAGGCCAGGGATACAAGCTCCCAATGAGAGCAGCCCACTCCAGTCTGCTCAAACTCGCTTCCTTGCCAGGAGTATCCCCCATCGCTTGGTGGTTCCGACCTGTTCCAACCTCAGCCTGCTCCTGCTTCAGCCTTGTGCCAAGCCTGCTCTTGGGTCCTAATTCCTGCTCTCACTCCTGAATCCAGTCCCTGGCCCAGCCACGAGCACTGCCCACTGCTGCCTCACTAGGTCTGCCCATCCACTTCCCAGTGTCTGCCAGTCTGAGCAGACTCCCTCCTTTCTGGGCCTGGGTCCAGCAGCTGAGCTGGGGACCCCGGGAATGTCCACCACTGAAATGACCGAGTTGGTCCTTTGGGGTCAAGTTGCCCAGTTGCATCTGGAGAATGCTTCCCTCCGCTCACAGATCCCAGCAGCCACGGTAACCCCACGACAGCTGAATGTAACTGTGGAGTTGAGTTCTCGAACCAGGCCCCCTCTTCTGCCCACATGTATGTTGGCATCTATGAACTGTCATCCTCTGCACCTGCAGGTCTTGCTCCATCTCTGGGTCGCAACTGCACCTGAGGTGAATGTGACGGGTTCCCCCCAGGGTTCCCCCTGGAATGGGGATACCACTGAGCCCCCTGACCCACCAGCCTGGGCTCCCTCTCACACTGCTGCTGTGACAAACTGCAAAGCCCTCCAGCCTCCGTACAGGTAGGCCACACCTAGATGCAGGCTCTGTCCAGCCCCTGCAATGAGCCAATGGTGGAAAGGCTACAGCTGAGGCAACTGGTGGAAATGATGGATGGTAGCATGCTGCCCTCTGGTCCAGCTATCCGTGAACTGTGCCCCTCCAGGCCTTGTCTTGCCTGCGTCCCCTTTAGCGCCGTGATCGCCCAGTGCCCAGTGCTTGTTTGGCGAGTGCTGCTTCTTGGGGACTTTAAAACCTGTTGCTGTTCGGTTTTGTGTCTTTTGCTAGTTACTCTTCAAATTCCTCCTTGGCCTGTGTAATTATACAGCGACTGGCCAGAGCGTGGGCGCCTTCCTATTTTCCTCAGCAGGATTCAACTTCCACTTTTTAAAGGGTGCCTTTTCGCCTCTCACCACCTCTTCTACTCTGCTGTTTAGCCAGGGTGGCATTTCTTTTAGTCCTGTTACTGTTTTTTAATTATTATTTTGCATGTACATTTAGTTTGAGTCTCTGCTACGGTGTTTTAAAATCTTTCCCCTGCAGCTTGCAGGCATTTCACTCTTGCGATGGTTCCCCATTTTTGGGTCGTTCCCCTTTTTGAAGTTGATTTCTTTGGTATTTTCCGCACTACAAGGACGTTACATTTAACTATATCACGGTCAGTATTAATGAGCGCGTCCGCTATATTCATCGCTTGGACCAAATCCAGTGCTTCACGTAGGACTAAATGGCGAATTGATTTCTGCTAGTCCCTTGGCATCAGCAGGCTCTTTCACCACAAGACCAATTTCCTTGCTTTGTGTATCTTTTCAATCACGAGGAGCTATTTTGTCCCTCTGGTGTCTGACAGTGCTGCTGGAGACTCCTAACACGATTTCAGCAGCATCAGTGCAGGCTGGTGATAGGATAAACTCCCCGCACCTGTTGCGTGAGGCTGCCTTGCTGGTCTAGTGGGTTTTGAAGGCACAGTGCAGGAGGCCTGCCAGGCTGTCTCCGAGGCAGAGGTACTTTACAAAAGCACTTTTCTCTGTTCTGAGGTCAGTTGCCCATCTCTAAAACAACTCCCGCTGTCTCCTGGCATGCGGCTTATGTGACTGGAGCTGGCTGGAGCGCCGGCTTGGTGTCATGCTTTCCTTAGCCAGCGCGGCATCACCTAGCGCACATGCTGGCTCTGGGAACAAACTGCCGGTACCTGTAGATACATAAATTCCAAGGCCAGAAGGGACCATTGTGATCATCTAGTCTGACCCCCTGTTTCACACAGGCCAGAGACCTGCCCGCTATAATTCCTAGAGCAGATCTGTTAGAAAACATCCAACCTTGATTTTACAATGGTCAGGGATGGAGAATCCATCCCAACCCTTGGTAAGCTGTTCCAGGGACTAATTAATCTCACTGTTAAAAATTTACACCTTATTTCTGGCTGTATTGGTCTAGCTTCAACTTCCAGCCATTGGATGGTGTTAGACCTTCCTCTGCTAGACTGAAGAGCCCAGTATCAAATCTTTGTTTCCCACTGTCACGTTATTGACTTGAACTGGGACCACATAGATCATTGTTGCAACCAAGGTCCTGTAGTGGCACCAAATCTTATATAAAGGGGGTCAAATAAGGTGTCTAAGACGAGGTTATGGTTTGCTGGTTAGGATCATGCTGTCTATATGTGGGTATCATTTTTATAGTTGAAGTTATGAATATTGGCTCTATACTGTCTATAGTTCAAACTTATGCTCTGCTTCTGGGTGACACCCCAGACAAGTTGGTGTCAGCTCTGCCTAGCCTGCTTGATGGCTCATTAAGGACCATCAGCCACACAACTGACCCATTGAGAGAAGGCAGACACGCCTTGGGACTCAGCAAGGTGTGCGGGGACCTGCCTATGGAGAGAACTCTGAGGTGTTTCCAGGCCATGGGATGGGCAGCTTGTCTTTGGAACAAAGAAAGCAGAGACCACATGGCAAGAGACTATACAAAGCTGCTGCAGCTCCTCCATCTTGTCTTCAGTTCTGCTTCTGACCTCTGGAGGGACTTTGCTACACTGAAGCTTTGAACCAAGCACTGAACGACCCATCCCAGCTGGGGATGTTCTCCAGAGACTTGATTTGAACCTGCCGTTTATTCCATCACTGCTACAAGACTGAACCAAGAACTTGGCCATGACTGTATGTCATTGATTCCATGTAACCAATCCTAGCTCTCATCTCTATCTTTTTCCTTTTATGAATAAACCTTTAGATTTTAGGTTCTAAAGGCAAGGGGGCTTTGCAGTGGCTTCCAGATGAAAGTGGTTGGGGCTCAGTGGGGGTCTGGGTACAATTAGTTGGGGGTCAGTGGCCTGGGGGTCTGGATATGGGGGCTCAGGCTCATCAGGGTGGGGGTTTGAGTGCAGAGAGCTCAGTGGAGGGTGGTCTGCGTGCAGTGGAGGGAGTCCAGGGGGCTGGGAGTCTGGGTGCAGGGGAGCTCTAGATGCACAGGTTGAGGGTCAGTGGGGTGGGGTTTGGCTATGGAGGGCTAGGGGGGTTATGGGTGAGGGTCAGGCTCGGCAGTGCTGTCTGGGTATGGGAGGTCCAGATGCACAGGGGTTGAGTGGATGGGTGAGCAGCTTCCCATACAATGATCCCCCCCCCATCCTCCCCCTCCACAGCTGAGCAGTGATTGGGGCAGGAAGCAGGGGAGGATGCTGAGCTTCCTGCAGCTGGGGGAGGTTTCTGGAGGTGGGTCTGACATAGCCCCAGCCACTCCATGCAGGGGAAGAGGAATTTTTGTCCTCTCCTGCCTCCAGCCCAGCCAGGACTAGCAGCTGATCCCAGCTCAGAGTAGGAGCCACTGGCTGGGGTGTCCCCAGCCCTGCAGGGATTTACCTCTTCGCCGGCTGCTCTGTGCACCTGAAACAATGAACCTGCACAGCTAGGGGGTGCTGCGTGGCTGCTCTTACAGCTTCTCTTTGCTTCCCTATCAGAAAGTCATTTTTCTATGAGGAAACAAAGAAATCTGCAGGGGGCATAAATTCTGCGCATGTGCAGTGGCACAGAATTCCCCCACGAGTAGATAATCCTTATATAAACCCAGAGTACTCCCACACCTTGAATACTGCATGCAGTTCTGGTCACCCCATCTCAAAAAAGATATATTAAACCCAGAAAAAGTACAGAGAAGGGCAACAAAAATGATTAGGGGTCTAGAACAGCTTTCATACGAAGAGAGATTAATAAGACTGGGACTGTTCACCTTAGAAAAGAGACGACTAAGGGAAGATATGATAGAGGTCTATAAAATCATGACTGGTGTGGAAAAGGTGAATAGGGAAATGTTATTTACCCTTGCCTATAGTACAGAAACCAGGAGTAACATGATGAAATCAATAGGCTGTAGGTTTAATATAAACAAGAGGAAGTACTTTTCCACACAATGCACAATTAACCCATGAAACCCCTTTGCATGGTGGGATGCTGTGAAAGCCAAAAGTATAAGTGGGTGCAAAAAAATACTGGATAAGTTCTTGGAGGACAGGTCCATCAATGGCTGTTAGCCAAGATAGTCAGGGATGCAACCCCGTGCTCAGAGTAACCCTAAATCTCTGATTGCGAGACTCCGGCAGGGGTTGATCACTCCAACTGCCCAGTTCTGTACACTCCCCCTGAAGCTGTAGTGCTGGGCATCGTGGGAGACAGGACACCAGACGAGCGTGGCAGTTCTGATCTTCATATGGTTTTACTGGGGCATTGTAAGTGGCTAGTTTTGAAAATTTAGCTGGTGTGCACCCAGCCCAACCGGTTCGGGGCTCTAATCCAATTGTACGGAAGTTAATGGGAGTTTTGCAATCAGCACCAATGGGGGTGGGTTCAAGCCAGCGAAGAGTAACTCTTAGTTGTGTACAGCCAGAGAGCCACAAGGCAGACTTCAGCCCAAGATGGCTGGCTTGTATTTTCAGACCAAAGTTAGAGGATTTCTGGAGCAATCGGATGTCTGCCTCAAAATGATGAATCTCAGTCCTGCAGTAGAAGAGGGACAAAACGCTACTTGTATTTCCTTATGAGGAAGGACTCAGATGGGAGTCGTTACATCTGCAATGCCCCGTCCTTCCTGGACCGGGCTGGAGAAGCATCAGTAGGTCCGTGAAGGTACGGAGCGCTTCTGCTGACTCACCCGGCAGCTGGACACGTGGGTCTCATTATCTCCATTGATCAGGCTCTGACAGCGTGTCAGGGTGAATCTCTCTTGAAGTTCGTTGGGCAACACTGGCGCAGGGAGGTGAAAAGTACGTTTCACTCTTCCAGTTTCAGTGAACTGAGTCCCCCAAATTGTACAGAACTGATGGGGCTTTCTCTAAGACTACAAGCTTTCCATGTGGGCGGGTCACGTGGATTAGGACTGCATTCTGCTCCGGTTTGCTCAGTTGTCTAGTGCAAAGGCAGCACCGTTGTAAAATCCAAGCCACGCCAGTCATCAACCGTTTTTTAGATTGTGAAACCGAACTGTTTTAAAAGATCCTTTACCGCTCTCTGCATTAACTAGCTAATGCAGCCGTGTCAAAATCGGAGGAGAGACAAAGCACAGGGTGTTGCAAGGACCAATTACTGTTTGTTCAAATAAGCTGCAAATCAACAGTGCTGTATATTGGTCATTCTTATATGCTGGAAAATAAGTACTGCCAGAATCCTTTTGCTGAGAGCCAGAATCAAGAGCAAACTGTCTTTGTCACCAAATAAGCAGATTAGTCCATCCCCCGTCCTCCCCCCAACAATCAACCATAACAGCTGACTCAACAAAACTGTTATTGAGACTAAATCAAACACACAAAAAGCCCCCAGGGAAACAAAAGCTCAGGAGACAGGGGGTGCTGACAAGCACCCAGCTATGCGCTCACAGAGCACATGACCCCCACCCCCCACTCCCGCTAACCCTGCAAGCGAATGAAGACATATCAACCCCCTCCTGATAAGCCCAATACATGTCAAACCAGAATGCAAATACCAGCTGAGAACAGAGAGGCCCAGAAGGGTTCTTACATAATACTCAGGTTTGGGGTGGACAATCAGTGGCTCCCCCTTCCAAGATGGGTGCCCTAAACCGCTCCAGTATGTTCTTAGATACCTACAGCACATCAACAGTTGATGCAGAACTGGTGGGGTGTAGGACTAGAGCTCCCCAAACGCCACTGCTGTATGCAGTGTGGGTCACCACGAGATCCCAAAGCTCTTTTCAGCAGGCTTATGATCCCCATTTTAAAGATGGGGCAAGGGAGGCACCAGCTGGCAAAGTGACTTGCCCAAGGTCACAAAGTAAGTCAATGGCAGAGCAGGGGATAGACCCCAGGAGTCCTGCTTGCCGGGCCCATGCTCAATGCACTAGGCCAAAGCCGGAGCTCTCAGAACATGGGGCTCTAAGGCAGCAGCCCAGCGGGGAGGCAAAAAGGCATTAGTCTGGCCCCTAACTGCCTAAAAACAACAAGGAGTCTGGTGGCACCTTAAAGACTAACAGATTTGTTTGGGCATAAGCTTTCATGGATAAATTACCCACTTCTTCAGATGCAACCCCTCTGAGACCTAGTTGCATACAATCTCAGGTGGGGAAAATCCACAAGCCAATCTGTACACAAAACATAACAAACTGGCACCCTGGGGCTGTCATTAGAGTAGTTATCTGTGGGAAGAAACGAAAATCTCGGCAGTTTCTGTTTGTTCAATAGCCACTAGCTTCACTGTCCCCCGCTACACACAAGAGATACTCCCCCCAGGTTCCCGCCTCTTCCACGCAGAGCCTGGCCTGCTACATCGCAGCATCCGATGACATGAGAGCCTGTAATCGTAGCACGGTGAGATCTTGCGCCTTGCAGAGCTGCGCTCTCAGGGGGAGAGGTCCCTCAGCCAGGCACATGCAGCTTTGTTCTGGGCAGGTGTCCGCGGGCAGGAAAGCAACACGGTCCCTGAGAGGTCTGTGCAAACACGCACAATCTAGTCCTCAAGCAGCCCTCCGAAGCATGGGAGACAAGCCTGGTGCAGGGGCGAGGGGCTTGCTCTGCGGGACTCTGTTGCCCCTCACACTGTCTCAGCCATAATGACTCCTCGGACGTCGAAGGCGTTACGCCGAGGTCGAACTCACGGGAGATCAGACTCAGGCCTATCCCAGCCTGGCCCTTGCAGGCTGTGTGACCCTGGGCCAGGCATTCAGGCTGATATTTCAGGGGCTTAGAGACTATGGGGAGGAGTGTGGGGTATAAAAACAGAGAGAGAGAAAGACAGCGAGCCTCCCTTGGCTGTGTTCCAAGACAAGGTGGGTTGAACAAAGCCTCTCTGTTGCCCGCTGTCCCCCCGACATTTAGAGGTGCTGGTTCCCGAGTCTCCCCCCATTTTCCTGGACATGCCAGTGGCCACATCAGCGGCATCTTTCCCCGTCGCTGCTTCAGACTCCGGACGAATTCTGCCCAAGCCTGGCAATCTGTCGGAGGCTGGAAGCCTGGGTTCCCAGTGCGTGCCCGTGGGCATTAGCCCAGCATACGAGGCTGTGCCACTCTGGCATATCCATTGGCTGGGACTGGGCTGCTGTTTGTCAATGCCGCCTGTTGGACCGAGTGGCCTGGGGAGGCAGCAGCTGCAGGATGTACCCAGGAAAGGGCCCGTGCAGCTATCACACCGCTGGGATCGGCGCCGTCAGGAGCTGCGCTGAGACCTGACCTGTTGTCAGCAGGCGCTTGGCCTTCAAATATGTAAAGTGGACTCAAAACCAAACGGCGATGTTACATCTAAACCAAACCGCGGCAGGGACGTAACAACGTACCAGGGAGGGACCAGTTAAAGGGACGCTGTCAGGTTGGATCGATCCACTACTAAAGCAAAAAGAACAAATAAAGGAGAGCTGATAAACTCAAACAAACAAACTCCTCGTTGTTTTTGTGGATACAGACTAACACGGCTACCCCTCTGATACCTGATAAACCCAGGGAGTCTGTGTTTCAGCCTGGCCTTAACTGGACCTCTGTTTTGCGTAGCGAATTTGTGATGTGGTATTTTGCATCGGCAGTGATGTGTGGGTGTGTTTTAGGTCATTCAGAGGTGGCTGTCCCTTGATTTGTGGGCAGAGTCTGAAATGGAGGACTTTGCCTTCAGCCACATTGGCACATGAAAGTTGTGGGTGCAAAAGCCAGGGCCAGTCTTTACAAACCTATCCCAACCGGGATCAAAATGTCACATTGTTTATTTGTATGTCAATGAAAACTTTTTTTACAAATCTAACCCGCACCCTGCAGTGTTGGAAACCTGACCATGTCCACTTCGTGCTACGTTCCTCCAGTTTCACAGGCCACTCTTTTATTAAATACATATTGTTCAAAAATCTGATTGCTTGACATTGTCCCATAATAATGCCTAGCTGTTCGGAGCGACGTCCCATTGGTTCTGGCACTGTATTTCCTGGGTGTCATTTCTTGGTCAGATTAGGGACATGGATGTGTACAGAGAATGCCAGACTTCACTTGTATCCTATTCTATGCCCGCTGAGTGGGAGGTGTCAGTCATCGCCAAGTCTACTGTGCCTTTTCCCATGGATATGAAACCTGTGTTGTGCAGGAGGTCAGACTAGATGATCAGAATGGTCCCTTCTGACCTTAAAGTCTATGAACTGGGCTTGTTTAGTCTGTGGAAGAGAAGAATGAGGGGGGATTTGATAGCTGCTTTCAACTACCTGAAGGGGGGTTCCAAAGAGGATGGAGTCGGCTCTTCTCAGTGGTGGCAGATGACAGAACGAGGAGCAATGGTCTCAAGTTGCCGTGGGGGAGGTCTAGGTTGGATATTAGGAAACAATATTTCACCAGGAGGGTGGTGAAGCACTGGAATGGGTTACCTAGGGAGGTGGTGGAATCTCCTTCCTTAGAGGTTTTTAAGGCCCTGGCTGGGATGATTTAGTTGGGGTTGGTCCTGCTTTGAGCAGGAGGTTGGACTAGATGACTTCCTGAGGTCTCTTCCAACCCTAATTTTCTGTGATTCTGTGATTCTAACGCAACCCAGAAGGGATTGGATTTCAGTGACAGGTGAAGGAGTATCTGTGCCTATCATCAGTGAAGCATTTGGGGTTGGGAATAGGGCTATAGAAATGTGACTCATCTGCTAACAAACATCTGCAGTTCCTGATGTCTTTACCCAGACCCAGCATTTCCTTCTCCATTCACAGCAGGTGAACGTTGTGATTCCTTTTAGGCACTGCCTCATCCTGATATTTCATGAGAAGATCCTGTTCCGAGTTTGGCCCGTCCTCATCAGCAATCAGTGGAGGTAATGACATTTTGCCAGGTGCCCCAGGATCTCGGCACAAAATAAACATAAACTCAGGAGTAAAGGTTCTCCTTTTTTGAAAGACGTTTGGGCACATTAGCTCCTCTAAAAGGGGAGGGAACAGTCAGGGTCCTCCGGCGTGACTATAAATCCAGGCAGCAGGTTTCTGACAGTCCTCATAGGGACTATCTCACCCCTGGAGCCATTTCTTAGCGAACTCCAGCTCCGTCTGTAGGACACTGAAAAGCCAAGATGGTGAGTTGAACTTTCTGCTTTGTGTCATGCATCTCTCTCTCTCTTCTGTCAGGGCTTTCTTTACGATGGAGAAATAATGTTCAAGCCATCATCGGGTTACAGATGATCTAGCTGAACTTGTAGGAATCTAAAGACTTTTCTCCATTAGAATAGAGCCAAGCAAAGAACTGATTTTTCAGTTCAGTGGTGGGCCCGAAAAATAAAAACAAAAAAATTGTTTTGGGTCAAAGATTTGTTTTGAAATAAAAAGTCAAAAGGTTCCTTTTTGACATTTTTGAAATGAAGTGTTTCAGCTTTAAAATTTAATTTATTTTTGGCTGAAACTCTTCACTGAATTCAACCTGAATTTGCCAATAGCTTCAGTCAATCCAAAACAGCATTTTTGTGTGTGAATAAACTATTCCCCCCTGCAATTTGCCCAGCTCTACATTAGATCATAATCTCAAATGCAAATATTACATCTGCTGATGAAAACAAAGAACTTTATGGGGGTGGGGCTGGGGGAAGGGAGAATCAGTCTTTACAAAGGGTACATATGTGTAAGCGGGGGAATGGTCCGGCTACTGGGGAGAACTTTTCTGGTTCGCGAAAGGATCTGAGTCCTCGCTCCCGCCCCCTTTACCCAGAGCCCTGCCTGACCTTGAGGGCTCCCCTCCCACTCTCCCGTGGGGCAGAGTCCGCGGAACCCCAACAAGGCTGGGCCCAGGATTCCTGGGGGCTTGACCCCCAACCTGGTCATGGTCACTTAGGGCAGGGGCGAGGGTGTCCCCACGCCGGGGTGCTCTCTCTGCACTGATCGTTACACACAGTTCAAAGCAAATACAATTTACTAAACAGCAACCAATTAAAAAATAAGAATAATAAGAAAAGGGGGAAAGGCTAAAGGAAAACCCGACACCCCGCTCTGTGGCCCGGGGACGTCACCACCAACCTCTTTGGGATGTCAGGGCAGTTCAGTCTGTTCCTCACACGTCCCAGCCCCTGCCCAGGCCCTGGCTGAGCGGCAGGGAGGCAGGGAGGCTGTGGGTTGGACACTCGCTCTGGCGGTGGCCACACGCCCTCAGGCTCTCGGTGGCAGGACCCTTCTTCCCAGCATCGCTCCCGCCCTGGCAGGGTTACGACCCCCTTCCAAGTCCGGCCTGCAGGGCCTCTGGGCTGGGGGCGTCTCCCTGCGCTGGGCTGGCTGCCCAGGGTCCCCCCCTCGCTCTGTCCAGCTGCTCACCGCACCCGGCTCCGGATGGCTCCAGCCCCAGCCCCCGGGGCTGCCTTTTCTGGCCCCTCTGGGTGCTGCAGTTCTGCTCCCAGCACAGGTCTGCTCCCTGGGCTGCTTCTCTGGCTGGCCCAGCCCTGCTCCCCAGCTCAACTTGGCCCCTGCTCTCTCCTTAGCTCGGCCCCCACTCTGTTCCAGGCCATTCCCGCTCACCCCCTTGCCTCCAGACTCCCACATCATTAGCCTCCCTGCCCTGTCAATCCGGCTGACCTGGAGCATTGGCCTCTCCCCATTGCCCCTGGGGACTGTCAGTCTCAGGGTCCTGATTTCCCATCCACCCTTCCCCTTTCTTTTGGTACTGGGAGCTAACCCCTCCATAAAGCATCCTTTGTCCTGAGTCACAGTCATGGATTGCAAGGTCAGGTTGCGATCATCTAGTATCAGTACCCTTGTCCTTAGTTCTGTACAGAGCTGTAAGTGTTTAGACAGGTTTCTTGGGTTGTTTCTCATCTCATCCACCCTGTCCTGCACGAGGAGAAGAGCTCACACTCTGCTGTGGGGATGGAAATAGGAAGCGTTCGCCAGAGCCAGCTCAGATCTCCCGGTCAATAGGTAGCTCGAGAGAGGGTGTGTGGAAAGGCAGACAGGTAGCAGCTCCACACTGAGAGAGGTTGCCCAGCGCTGTGAGTAGCGTGGCCCGTGGAATGCCCTCCCGGTAGCCCCCGTAGGGTTGCCTATGACATATTGGGCCTGGGTTTAAAGCCCCGATTCTAAGGTCCCTTCAGGTGGAAGTGTCGTAACCAGGCCCAAGCTGTAGCTGTTCAAACATCAGTCTGTCAGGGAAACCTCCAAAGGAGGGAGCGTCCAGGGCCCAAGAACTGAAGTCCAAGCGGGTATGTTTACACTGCAAAAAACGACCCGTGGCAGTGAGTGTCAGACCTGGGTCGACTGCCTCGGGCTCGCAGGGCTTGTGCTGTGGGGCTGAAACTAGCCCTGGAGATGACTGGGCTCAGGCTGGAACTTGGACTCTGAGACCTGGTATGTGGGGAGGGTCTCAAATATCAACTCTGCTACCTTCAGCCCTGTGGCACGAGCCCCGTGAGACTGAGTCACTGACACGTGCTGCCATGGGTCTGCTTTTGCAGTGTAGACCTACTCAGAGAACACAGTTAGGGCCTGATCCTGCGCTCCCTAGTTGAACACAAAAATCTCTGCCCGCCTCAGGAACAAATAGATTCTTTGTTGTGACTCTTCCCCCTGCTTCAGCTTGTAGCTGCCGAGGGCAGCGGGAGTGGGTTTGGAGAAGCCTCTGGCTCACTCTGGCATGGCTGTGATGGGACCCAAAGGGAAACATGCCCCTCACGCAGAAGAGCAGATTAGCATGATGGCAGGGAGGGGTTGTGAAAAAGGGAGGAGATAAGAGGTACTCTGGGAGGACTGTCCTCCAGAATAAGAGAATGATTGGTAATCAACAAGGGATGAGATTTTCAGAGGTTCCCAGTCAATGGACCTTGTGCTCCTTTGGAAAATCTCACCCCGTGGCATTGGGTAGGATCCCATGGGGGCAGACATGTGGGGACTGTTACCTCCCTGCTCCTTTCCGCTCCAGGCTGGGGGAGCCCTTTACCCGTGTTCTTCGTCCCAGCCGGTCCCCCAGGCAGTCTGAAAACAAACGTATCGTTCACCCTGCAGCACTCATTTGAGCTGTGGTTTGACGATGATACAGCTGATCATTGTAAAGCCTGGGGGTTTATTTGAATAATAAACTAAAATGATAATAATAATGTCCCCTCCCATCTGGGTCACTGGTTCCAATCCAGCCCAGGTTGGGAATGTCAGAAAGTTATTGCCACCTTGTGGCTGTTTGGCTGGTGTGAGCTGAGTTTTGTCAAGAAAACACACGTCTGACCGTGTCCCATGCCTCGCGGGCAGCTGTCCCTGCTGCAAAAACTGCCCATCTCACAGCTGGGGTTAATTGATTCTCTACTTGGCAGACTCAGCAGAGAACTCAAGGTTTGAATGGGCCACGGAAACTGGGTTCAGTCTTGGGACGATCTGTCCCCAGTAGAGATACGTTGATTGGGCGCAGGCAAACCATATGCGTTTTAATGTGGCTAGACGTCAATGTAAACATCTAGGAACAAAGATCGCAGGCCACACTTACAGGCTGGGGGACTCTGTCCTGGGAAGCAGGGACCCTGGCAAAGATTTGGGGTTGTGGTAGATAATCAGCTCCCAGTGCGACACTGTGGCCAAAAGAGCTAGTGGCATCCCAGGGTGCATAGCTGGGGAATCTGGAGCAGGAGTTGAAAGGTGATGTCAGCTCGTAGCACAACCATGCTGGGATCTGGTGTCCAGTTCCGGTGCCCACAATTCAAGCAGGATGGTGACAAATTGGAGAGAGGTCAGAGAAAAGCCATGAGAATGATCAAAGGATTAGAAAACAAAGAGAAGGTCAAGGGGTGACTTGATCCCAGCCTATCAGTACCTACACGGGAAACAAAGATTTGATACTGGGCTCTTCAGTCGAGCTGAGGAAGGTCTCACACGATCCAATGGCTAGGAGTTGAAACTAGACAAATTCAGACTGGAAACAAGATGTAAATTTTTAGCAGTGAGAGTCATTAACAACTGGAACAACTCACCCAGGGTCCTGGTGGATTCTCCATCCCTGACATTGTTTAAATCAAGACTGGCGGGGGTTTTTAACAGATCTGCACCTGGAATTATTGTGGGGGAAGTTTCATGGCCTGTGTTGTTCAGCGGGTCAGACTAGATGAGCGCAATGGTCCCTTCTGGCCTTGGAAGCCATGAAAGTCAGAGTTAGTGCACGCTGGCAGGGAGCGGGGCTGGAACCCTTTGTAGAGTGGGGGTGCTGAGAGCCACTGACCCAAACTGTAAACCCTGTGTATGATGGAACCCACTTCAAGCCCGGGAGTGGGGCAGCCCCCCTAGTTCCTGCACCTATGTTGGCAGGGCAGTGTGGGGAAACTCACATGGTCACTGTTTGTGCTGGACCTGCTCTGGTTTGCAGTCTGCCAGGGTTTGCTGGAGGGACACACCGAGAGGATAGCTCCTTGCTTTCTTTCATGAGAACGATGCCCGTTCTTGTACGGCTGCTGGTTAAGGCTGCATGTTCTGAATGCAGCCGGGTGTTGCAGGGCGGGAACTCCAGGGTGGTTCTGTAGGGAGCCTGTGAAGCTGCTTCCATGAATTCTGTTGCATCTTTTGCAGAAGACCCTGCTCTGTCTGACCATGGTCTGTGCCAGCCTGGCTGTCTGCCGTAGAGTCGGCTTTCTGATGAACAACGAGCAGATAAAAGAGGGTAAAGTTATAATTATTACTTCAGGCAAATGTTTATTTGGCACAAGTGGCAGACTCTGGGCTAGTCCCAGACTAGCTGTGGGCCTTGCAGGCCTGGAGAGACGTGCCTTGCTGGAGCTGGGGGTGAGGCGCTCAGTGAGATGGCAGGTCAGGACTCAGATGCAGCATTTGTTTGTACCAAATGTCTGGCTCTAGCCAGTGTTATCAGTCCTTCACTGTCCTGTGTCTTTGTCTTTCCATGCTCTTCCACCTGTACACACTCACAGCCACTCTGCAGAGCAGGTCTCTGTTCTGAGCCACCCCTACGAGAAAGAGCCCAGGAACCAAGGAATTTCTTCTTTCACAAGTCCGTTTACTATATAGTCCTCAGATAGAGGATGTATCAGACATTAAACGGATAAGAACAGATTTAAAAATTTTATTAAGATGATGCTAAAATAAAAAAAAACGGTACAGAGTTTAAGCATAGAAGTTTCTGGTTACCAAGGAATAAGGTACAGATTATCAAGGGGTGCGAAGTTCGATTTAGGATCGGGTGGCATAAGGAATACATAATCTGCAATCTCCCTGATTTGGGGTAAAAGTTTAACCGGTCAAAGTACAGACATTGAGATATGGGGGTATGTTGTTCATATAATGGCTATGTTCAGGTGTGGAGTATAATTACACTTGATCTTAGCCAAAAGGCCGAGGTGAACTTCGTTCTCCTCACAGCTGAGATCTGGCCATTACAGATTACAGGTGGCTCTCCATTACAAAGTAACCTTCAGAAATAAACCAAATCCAATTTATGAAACTCATTACCCTTCTCTTGAGGCCACTCCTCCCAGCAAGTCCCTGGCAGCGTGTGCAGGGTGAGAACACGGCACTTTGACAGCGCTGCTGCCAGGCTCATACAAAGGCATTTGATCAGCAATCTGCTGGGGCTTATTAAAGAGACTGTCAAAAGGCAGAAATGGATCATGGGCATGCGGCTTAAGAGCTGCTGCAGTTCTGGAAAGCCTTTGCAGGAAGGTGAAGCCACACTCCTGAGCGTTTCACTGAGCAAAGCATGTTAATTAGCGAAGTAATTATGTTACAGGACCCTGTACCAAATAGGCTTGGCATTTACCCCCCTGCCAAATGTACAGCATAGACTTTAAGCAGACCTGCGCAAATAATGGATTTGTCAGTTTCTGGCAGTGCAGAAAATTTTTTTAAAACATCGTTTCAGGTCAAATAAAAAATGAAATGTTTGATTAATTGAAAAGTTAAAGAATACAAAAACAAAAACCCAACTCAGTTTTGGGTTGAACAAAATGTTTCGTTTCTGTTTTGAATGTTTTTTAAAGTTTGACTTTTTTAGAATTATTTTTCTTTGTTTTATTCATCATGATACAATTCGGTGAAACCGACATGAACACATGACATGTTTTGGTGTCACGCCTTTTTCACCTGGTGCTCATCCTAATGCACCAAGGGTGGGTAATTACGATGGGTGGGTGAAATGGGTTAGTTAAAAATGCAAGACACTTGAGTAGTAAGTAGCACTTGGCGCATTCCCAGCACCTTCCATATGAGGCTCTAACTCACCCTGCAAAGAAGGCCAGCACGAGACCTGTGAGCCATCTAAGGGTCAGACTGAATTTCAAAGGAGTCTGCAGGAGGTAGCCACTCAAGTCCCATTGAATTTCAGTCCAGCCTAGGTCTTTCAGGACTTACGTGGGGTCGGTGGTGCACAGACCCGGTGCTAGCTCTCCACGTAGGAGTGAGTTTCACTCCTTAATGAGTTAAGACTCAACAGCATCCCAGTGAGGGAGGAACCTTTCCTGAAAACTGAATCGAAACTTTAGATTGGGAGTGAAAATACCTGGTGAACTTTGAGTTTGTTCACTCGTTTTCCGGCCTCATCCCACCTGCCCAAACTGCTGAAACACTGCCCGAAGCGCCAGAGCAGGGAGCTCTGAAATTCCCCAGAGCTTGGTCTGGAGATCCTGCCTGATCTCCAACCAAATAGGGCTTCATGGCGTGCAGGTCCCCATCAGCACGTCTGGATCCTGTTCCAACCTGAGTGGAGCTAGTTCACCTCAGTCTGGGACAGTTCCTCAGATTTGTCACCCCAAAAGAATGGCTCAGCTTTGGGAATCTCCCCCACATCCTCTGCAGTGAAGAACGATGCAAAGAATTTACGCTTCTCTGCAATGGCCGTATCTTTCTTGAGTGTGCCTTTAGGACCTCAATCAACCATGGCCCCACGGATTGTTTGTCAGGCTTCCTGCTTCTAATGTTCTTACATTGTTTTGAGATTCTTTTTTGCGTGCTTCGTTTAGTGGGGCTGATGTAATTGCTCAAACGCCTTGCTTGGGATGATTTTCAATCTTCTTACCCCACTGGCTACAATTAGAGGTGTCAACGTGTTGGTTAAAGGCTTCTGCTGATTGTCCTCAGTTTCAGAGACCTGTATTTATAACCTTAATTGATGCTTAAATAAATGGATGCTTTTAAATGGAACAGCCACTTAATCAGGCCAAATATGAATCCATTGCAGAGTCCTGACTAAGAAGTTTCTACTCTGGACACAAAGCCTCTGTCTGTACAAAGACTTGGTTTGAGATCTATCTCTGTGCTGCCCTTTTCATCCCAGCCGTACCCTTGGGTTGGGAAGTGTGGACGCGCAGGGGATTCTTGGGGTTTCAAGAGCTCCTGAGCTGTATCCAGGCAGTTGAATATTTCAAGTGGATTTGCAATGTTAATAATTGCTTTGTTCATTGACTGTTCTTTGGCTAAAGCATTTCTTCCAGCAAGGTAACTAGGTCCGAGTTGAAGACATCAAGATATAGCTTTGCATTTGGCTGCATTAAAACGTATTTTGGTTACCAAGCAAGTGACCTGTTCTCATCGTTTACCACTCTGCCAATTTTTGTGCCACTCACACATTTATCAGCTGTGATTTACATTCACTTCCAGATCTTTGATGAAAATGGTGAATAGCATCAGGCCTAGAACCAATCACTGTGGATCCCACTAGAAACACCCCCAGTCAATGATGAGTCCCAGCTGACAGTAACTTCTTGAGATCTTAAAGAAACAAGATGGGTGAGGTAATGTCTTTTATTGGACCAACTTCTGTTGGTGAGAGAACCAAGCTTTGGAGCTAAAAGATACGACCTTCACCACCTTGTCTCTCTAATATGCTGGGACCGAGACCGCTACAACAACACTGCAAACACACTGAAAGATTGTTGAGATCTGTCACTTAGCCAGTATTTCTTCATTCAGTTAATGTGTGCTCTCTCGTGGAGCTAATTTTTTATGAGACCGTCATGCGGTACTAAGTCAAATGCCTTGCAAAAGGCTCAGTAGTATTACATCTATGCAGTTACCTTTATCAGCCAAACTTGTGAGCTTATCGATGAATGAAATCAGTCTGTTTATGTTAACCTGAATTTGATGGGCTAGTTGTTATGGCTTGCCACTGATCACATCCCACCAGAAAATTTATAGGTCCTTGTCCAATTCAGACTACAGGGTCAGAGAACTCAGAGAGTTCTATATAGGGAGAGGACTTTTGGGGTGCCTTGGCAAAAACACTGAGGACAAAACCAAATTGATAAAAACGTCATTGAGAGTAACAAAAGAATAATAAATGCTATGAAACTTACGACTGCAAAACAGTAGAGGAATTCCAAAACTCCTGCTGGTAACGTTCCTGTTATAAGTACCTTAACCTAACATACTCGCTCCCTTCCTTGAGGAGCCGGTAATAGGAGGTGAAGGACCAGCCTCACTCCTGGCATGCCCGATAACAGGATGGTGCTGGCTTCCCCAGTAGTTAGGAATGTCGAGTAGTTATACTGTACTGCCCAAGCTGAGCTGACAGCGTGACAGAAGTTAGAGTGATAGGTAGATAAAAAAGATAATCTACAGAATATAGGAGAACAAAGAAAAGAAAGAGCTAAAGACTAAAAGAAGGCTAAAAGAGAGCTCATAAAAGAGAGCTCACCAGACTTCTTCCGTACATGGTATTTTATAGGATCCTGACACTATGTAATTCAGGCCTAACCTACTGTACCCAAATCTTATTTCTGTACCCTAAGAAATGTAGGGGTCCCCTTCTCCGATAGGTTAGTGGATTATGGCACTTACTCTCCATATATTAATAAGGATTATCTCCTTCCAAAAACTGCCAACCTAGGCTCTCTTGGCGACTTCCATGTCGTGGTGTACCCTGTGGTTACTAACCGGTTGCAGACGCTGGATAAACTTGTTCAGTGATGTGTGTCATTCCTCCCTTTGGTTCCCCAAAGTTCAGGGACCATTCTTATCTGTGCCAAAGGCTACCAGCTTTTCTGCTGACTTACTCTTAACTGATTATACTTTTAGCTATATAGCATATCTTACCGGGTACAGGCTGGTAGGCTTCTTGCATTTCAGCAAAACTTATTCTCTGTATAATTATTAGGAAATACATATCATATGCCTCAGCACATCCTAAATTCAAAGGAATTAATACTGATAAAATATAAGAATGAAATGGATTCATTCAGAAAGAGAAACATATTATTTGATACGGCTGGCTGGATTAGTAGGATATAATAGCCAGCAAAATAATCCTATGGGCTACATTTAACAAGACCTAGTTTCCATAAAAATTATGTTGACTGCTATTAATATATTCCCAGCCTTGAATTCTGTATCAGCTGAGTCATGAGATGGATCTCTCTCTCTCTCTAACCCCAGGCCGTGCCTGATGTCATTCACCAGCTTTGATCACATTCAGGGGAGTATCACGATGAAAGATTTTCAGTGGTGTAGCATTTAAAGCTAGTAGTTGCTTTTCCTTGGCATCTTATAAATTGCCCGGAAGCAGCTAAATGTCTGATTCAGTTTGGGGTAGTGCTTGTCTTCTGTTTATAACATGAGGTTCCTTACTCATGTGGGGGAGATTTAGGTTAGATATTAGGAAAAACTTTTTCACTACAAGGGTGGTGAAACACTGGAATGCGTTACCTAGGGAGGTGGTGGAATCTCCTTCCCTAGAAGTTTTTAAGGTCAGGCTTGACAAAGCCCTGGCTGGGATGATTTAGTCGGGGATCAGTCCTGCTTTGAGCAGGGGGTTGGACTAGATGACCTCCTGAGGTCCCTTCCAACCCTGATAGTCTATGATTCTATGATCACAGCATTGACCCATTTTACCTGGGGCTGCGCACCAAATCTTAAATGCTTCTCAGAAAGAAACAACAACCCCTGTACTTGGAAAGTTACAAATGAGGCCGCTTTTCTGAATACACCAGATGAGCAGAATGGTTCTACTTCACCGTTGTTCCACTTTGGGAACCTCTGCAGGGTAGTTTGGATGTAGGTAGTTATTACATAAAACCCCCGAACAATGGCTCCTCTGTGCATGTGATAATGACTCACACGCAGGGGCGGCAGGTTTGTATAATTTTTGGTGGTGCCCAGACTGGGTCTAGTCCCCCCGCTGCCCTGTAAGCTGATATATATTTTATTAAATAATGTAAAAATGGACTGGAAACTGTAAGCGTTTAACAGTTTCCCTTTATTGCACAATATCACTGTCGTAAGAAAAAATTATTTAACCAAGAATGTCAACGTTATTAATACTCTTTTGAATACGGAAACAACCAAGCACTCTTTGATCAACAACCCCCAAAAGCAAATACTTTCTAAAATTAAAACAAATATAGGGTTCGGGTTCGGGTTGCTGGTTGTTAGTGGTCCTACAAATCAAGAATTCGTTGCTGGGATAAAATGAAGCTACAACGCGCCGGCGCCAGAAGATTTCAAGGGTCAATTAAAAGTGGGAAGTCAGATGCAGCACTTGCCTGCTTCAATATAGTATATTTTGTTGTACCTGCTGTGACGAAGTGGGAATGTTCTTCCTGTTTTCTCTGAATACTGTGTGGGTGCCTCAGTTTCCCCTAGGCATTTCTTCAGGACCTAGGTGGTGGGATAAGGGTGTGTGATTGTTGGAGAGCCCTAGAGAGCCAGTGTGATGCTGTCTGCCACACTGTGCACCTCCTGCAGTGTGTCCACCCGGGCGGGGCTCCTGGGGAAGCCAGAGGGCCCTGCCCCCGAACTCCACTGTCAGACGTGACTCTCGGCCAGCCAGTAAAACAAAAGGAACGCAGTATAAAACAGAGCTTGTTGTAGGTACAGAAAACAGGACCCCTCAGTCTGTTCCAACTTGGGGGGTGGGGAGCCCAGACCCAAGTTCTGGGCCTCTCCCCATTTCCCCAGCCAGCTCCGAACGTACACTGTCTCCTGCCCCTCCTCTGGCCTTTGTCTCTTTCCCCGGGCCAGGAGGCCACCTGATCTCTTTGTTCTCCAACACTTTCAGTTGGCACCTTGCAGAGGAGGGGCCCAGGCCATCAGTTGCCAGGAGACAGGGTGTCGGCCATTCTCTGTGCAGACAGCATCACACTGGCCCTCTAGGGCTCTGCAACAATCACATCCCCTTATCCCACCACCTAGAGACTTAAGAAATGCCTAGGGGAAACTGAGGCACCCACACAGTATTCAGAGAAAACATTAAGAACGTTCCTGTTTCGTCACACCTGTATACGACCAATTATATACTTTAAAGGGTGTAATATAATCAAGTATTGTGCTAAACACGATCATACCCCAGACTGATTGCCAAAATTTAAGTTGCGTGTTTTTCCCCTCAGGTGAGGGCTCTGGGATGGGGCTGGGGATGAGGGGTTCACACTGAGGAGGGGGCTCAGAGCTGGGACTCAGGGTTGGGGTGCTGGGGGCACAGGCTCTGGGGTGGGGCAGGGCCGGGGAGCTTAGGCTGCCTACAGGCTGCCCCAGGGCTAGGGTCAGAGAGGAGTCTTCCCCGCCCCTCCCCGCCGGCAACACCGAGCTCCGGGTGAGGGACCCCTCCTCTTCCCCCCCTGACCCCCTCGCACACTCACTCTGCACGTGCTCCTAGGGCCCCACTCAGGTCCAGGAAGCCCCCTCGCCTCCCCTATGGTGGGTACTGGGTGGGGGCTGCCGTCCTGCGTGGCCTCCCATGCTGCTGCCCCTGACCGTAGCCTCACTGGGGGTGGGGGATGGGGCTGCCCCTTGCCCAGTGTGGGGCAGGAGGGGTGGCTGTGCGCGCAGGCAGGCAAGCTTTCCTTCCGGCGGCAGGGGCGCTCCAGGGAGGGGCGCCGGGCGCTCCGGGGGGGTCGCATGGGGGGGCCCGCTCCAGGCAGGGCTGGGGGAGAGAGGGGGCTCTGGGACAGTTCGAAGGAGGGTAGAGGCCAGATGTCAGCCTGTGGCTGCATCCTGTCTAAAGCCATGCACGGAGCACATGGTAGCAGGAAGAGAGCTGAACAGCACACGGCCTCACGTTTTCCCCCCTGGTTTTGGTGTTATCCGTGTTCCTAGTGTTACTCTGCCAGGGGACGCAGAGGCTCGTGAAGGGGCTGAATAGGGCATCATTAATACTCTGTGGTCCCCAAACTGTGGGGCGTGCCCGCCTAGGGGGTGCGGAGGAACATTGGATGGGTGCAGCAAGGCATCACCCAGCCCCGTTCCGCCCCAGCTCTGCTTCGGCCTGGCCCCCGTGCCCCGGCTGCAGCTCTCCTCCTGGCCTCCGCCCCAGCCCTGGTTCCCTGGGGGAGGGGGTGTCGACAGGGATAAGGGGGGGGTCGCAACTGTGAAAAGTTTGGGTTCCACTACTCTAGCCCTTGGTATCCTTAATCAGAAAGAACAGGAGGACTTGTGGCACCTTAGAGACTAACCAATTTATTGGAGCATCAGCTTTCGTGAGCTACAGCTCACTTCATTGGATGCATCCGATGAAGTGAGCTGTAGCTCACGAAAGCTTATGCTCCAATAAATTGGTTAGTCTCTAAGGTGCCACAAGTCCTCCTTTTCTTTTTGAGAATACAGACTAACACGGCTGTTACTCTGAAACCTGTTAATCAGTCAGCAAATTCCTCTGTCTCAGGCTGCTGATGCTTCCACACAGTTAAGAAACTGGGCGTTGATAGACCCTGAGGACCTTAAGGGAAATAGGTGTTAAGCTCTGTGCACTCTCCGAGCCTTTCGCCAGGCCTTTGGGTGGATTGGAGCTTTGGTTTGCCACAACCGTTTATCATGCCCTGGTTCATAGCATCTCCCTCCATCCTGGCTTGATGCAAAGAAATCCTTGAAGAGGCTCCGGACAGTATCGGGGTGGAAACACAACAGTTCCTGAAGCCTCTGGAGCACGGATACGAGTGTGAACGTTGCCATCTAGTGTTCAAGTAAGCACTGGCTTTCTGTCTCCGACTGTCCTTCATGGGGCATGATAAAGTGTGTAACACAAAGTGGGCATGTCTACGCTGCCAGGTAAGCCCGGGCTCAGACTCAGGCTCAAATCCTAATCCCCCTTCTGTCTACACATGAATCTCTCTGACTTGGGCTTGGACTCAGGCTCCTAGGACCCCATGGGTGTGGAGTGGCAAACCCTGAGTCCAGCTGAGTTCCAGGGTTCAAGCCCTATTATTCTGAAGCATGGACCTGGCCACACCAGACTCAGACCAATGCTATCCCACAATCCCATGGGCTGAAATTCTTTGTCCTCTTTATCCCAGGAGTCACCAATCAACTCCCAGGAAACAGAGTCAACCTCCTTTTTTCAAGCACAGTTTGGCGTTTAACAAGCCGTCCATTTTATTCTGTCTGCTCCCTGAGCTGGAAACACAGCGAACCTGCTCCTGTCTTTGCAGCGCCCACTGGCCAGAAAAGGTCCTTTGCCAGGCACGCTGCTTCCTGGTCACAGGAGCATGGCCAGATTTTGGTGAATCTCCGGGGTGAGGCGAGCAAAGCATCAGGTTTAGTCAGAGCTCTGGGAATGATTACGCCTACCCGCAAAGAGGAGAGAAGGTGGCAGCACTGGAAATTTATTAGATCGGTGACCAGAGCAGGGGGTGGCTTAAGCAACTCAAGACCACTTACCGCAAAGCCAGGGACCAGAACGCAGCATCCGGTTGATTCCCCCATGAATTTTGACACAATCCCAGGTGCTGTAGCTGCAAACTTAGCCCGTAGCAGGAATGCCAGATAGGGAGTCACATTTCAGGGAAAGGCCTGTTTTCAGGGCCTCCTCAGTAGCTGTCCGGCCCTCTCTATTCATAGATGAGCTGTTCACTCGCCATTCATTTCAATCCGTCAGTGGCACACGTGGCTGGCTTCCACCGGCAGCTTGGGATAAAACCTCTCTTTGCCGCCTGGGAACCACAAGAACTGGCATGTCTTCCAACAGGTGGAACACCTGAAAGGACAGAGGAGGTTTCTGTAGAATGCTGTGGGAACCAGCCTCCGCCCAAGTCCAAAAGGGTCTGCAATTTTCAGAAAAAGTGATCTCTGACTTACCGTTCTCTGTCACATCTTTCACGGCTGTTTAACCCACCGCTATCCAGGGAGCTTCTGTGGGCGGACACATCCCGCTAACAATATATTGAAGGAGTGTTTTGCAAAGTAACTTTTTATGTCCCTGAAATTCCAAAAGGCGTTTTTCTTGCTCATGGTCTGAGACACAACAACCACCTTGTGTGTCCTGGCTGCTTTCAGGCCCACTGACCTCTATAGACCAGAGTACCTTGACAGCTCGCCCGCAAGCGAGGAGGAGCCTGGGTCACCGTAGAGTCACGGACCGGTCCGAGAGGAAGCATTTCTGTGATGGACTTTTGGCTGGCATTCTGGACAGGGCCAACAGCAAAGAGAGGGGGACTTACAGCAAGTGGCTGTGCAGCCTGGGGGCAGGATTTTTGCACAGGAGCAGACACTTGTTCCCCAGGTCCTGGGAGAGGAATGGCAGTTAAGGGAGGAAGACAGAGCACAGCAAAAGAATCGTTTGAGCAGCCGCTTTCGCTAATGGCTGCCAGACTGCAGATTCCTGCTGCACCTGCCCAGTGGCCTGAGTTCCCTCCCTGGGACGATGGACCAGGAACAGTGGGGGGGCCATGCAACTGGGCCCTATCAGCGGATGGATAGGCCAAATGTGCTCCAGACCGAACAACCCCTCCCCCATGGACACCTCCTGCCCCGGTGCCAATGCGTGTCAAACGTGCAACGAAGGGAAAGGAGAACGGGGGCCCGGGACGTGCTACACTATGGGGTTCTGTCTTGGAAATTGCTTCATTGTTTGCAGGTGTTCGTGCACTCAGTTCCTGATTGTGTTAAGGGTTTTGCTCTGACTGGTGTTTTGGTGTGCTAGAGGCCGGTGGTCTGCCTGGCGAGGGTTAATATTGTGCCTTTCTAAGAAGTGTTCAAAAAGAAAGGTTTTTATTTTATTAAGAAATCGTATTACCCTTATTGCATCACATCACAGAACATGTGTTTCAAATAATAAACACCACGATAAGTGGCCACTTTGAAGTTGTGTGCAAACAGGATGTATTTGTCAGTCCAGATACCTTAATCTGTAGTTTTACCCTCCTTCCCTTATTTCATAAGTGGTCAATTTATTCATAAGAACAATGCATGGCACTCAACTCCCTGCCCCCACTTACCTAATGTACGGCAAACACTGCACGAGCACATTCATAAAGGTACTATTCTCCCTCCTCCATTGGCCCATGCAAGTCGATGATGTGGGCGCACGGAGCAGCCCTGCTCTCTGTTCATAGAATCATAGAATCATAGAATATCAGGGTTGGAAGGGACCTCAGGAGGCCAACCCCCCACTCAAAGCAGGACCAATCCCCAATTTTTGCCCTGATCCCTAAATGGCCCTCTCAAGGATTGAACTCACAACCCTGGGTTTAGCAGGCCAATGCTCAAACCACTGTTGCCCTGGTGCAGCCAGCCCCAGCTGAGTGCACGGGCTCAGCGGGCCCCTGCTGTCATGGGTGACCTTGGGCTTCACAAAGACTGTGAAGAGCGCAGCAAGCCACAGTAATGCAGACAGCGTTGATGACACTGGCATCCAAATGGGTCTCTAGGCATTGCCAGCAGGATTTCAATCTGTCAAACGCACATTCAGTCACCATTCTACACCTGCTGAGAGAGAAATTAAACCGTCCTTTTCCAGGGCCTCTGAGATCAGGATAAACCAAGGTGAAAGAGGGTACGCAGAGTCCCCCAGACTAATCGTGGGGACAGTAACTCCATTTATGACAATGTCATTTGGTGGGAATAGTGTCCCAGCCTGTCCTTGAAAACCCTGGCATCAGGAACTTGTCCAGTAAAACCCACAAGGATATTCATAAACCACCCTCTGTGGTCCATGACCCTTTGTGGTTTATGTACTCATGTGCTCCTTGAGAGGGGCAAACTACGGGCCCATGAGTCCCATCAGAGGCCCTGGCTCAGTTTGGAAACTGCATTTGCTCAAACCCAGCAATTATTTCAGTAATATCTCTAATGCCTGGCACCGGGGGTAAGCCACATGTCTGATAGCCTCAGAAACCTCTGCCACCAAATACACACAGTCTACTTTCCATCCCCAAACTGGTTGGCAATGTTGTAGAAGTAGCAGTGATCTGTATGCTATGTGTAACCTGTATGCTCAAAAGGTCTGTTACACCTTCCTCCCTCCCTCCCCCCTGCTTTTGTCGCCTCTCCCTCTTTGAATACCTGTGAAGTGGCTTTCCCTCTCCCCCTCCCTCCTGGAATGCTTGTGGGATGAATGGGCTGGTTGAACAGCTGGAAGATCAGAAGAGCTCCCAGGTAGACAAGGTGTCGGGGACTCTAATTAGGCAGCGATCACATGCTCAATGCATGGACACTGCCCGAGGTGGAATGTGACCAACCAGACGCAACCAAGACACCTCTAGTCGCAGGCCATGAGGAGCAGGTCCTTAAAAGGGGAAGGGGCCATGTGCTCAGGAGGGTATTCACAAGGTTGTACCTCCCGTGAAGGCCCTTCGCCCGGACCACCTGGCCAGTGGTTCGCCACGTTGCATTCCATCGTGCCTTGGAAAGACTAACCTTCATCGCCCCATCCATCGCTGTGCTGTGGGACACTTACCTTGAGGGTCCTGACATCTCCATTGCCGGGCCTGTCCTGGGCGCGTGAGTATGCGAGTGTGAGTGTGACATCCCCCCACCTCTTCTTTTGAGCTTAGCTATCAGTATAATAAACATGCTGCTTTCTGCCAAACTCTGGTGGGTCATTAGTCCTCCCTAAGGTTACTAGGCAGCCCAATTTCGGGTAACAGGCAATGGACCGGTAGCAGTCTGGGGTTGCCAGCTCCCAGACAGTTATAGCAGCCCTCTTCTGGACCTCCTGTGTGTGTCTTGATGCTGGAGGGTTGGGAAAAGTGTCTCACAAAGCCTGAAGTGTAGCTTTCTGCGTGCAAAAGTTCTGGACCTGCCGCTGCTCACCCCAGCTCTGCGTGATGGGATGAGTCCACCACTCTGGTTCTGGCACTGCTTCTGAAGCACTGGTCCACGTCAGAGGCGCCCGTAGCTATACCGAATGCCATGAGCAGCATCAGGCAGTTTGCGTTGGAGTCTGCCGTGCCCTCCGGCATTAGTGGTGGGTCAGGAAATGCTGCTGGAACATCTACCAGCAGCTCACGGAAGTGCTGTCTGTTTCCTCAAACGAAAGTGAAAGCACAAGCTAGAGAAGTTCTTCAAATAGCAACGCCTCCATGGTGCTGGCTCTGGTCCCTGGAAGCGCCTGGCTTGTCAGGATGTGCTGACAGGCCGCCCAACTTCCAGTGACATGCAGGGGTGGGTACTCAAGTGTTTCCCACGGGGCAAGCGCAAATGGCTAGAGCTACCAGATTTTGGAAGGGTGCTAGGAAGTCTGGGATATGGTTGTGTAAGCAGGGTCTGAATGAGCTCTCCCCTGACATCTAGTGGTGAGCTGTGGAAGAGGACTTCAGGAGCTGATCTCGTTTGCTTGGGCACACCCACCCTGCTCAGGTGCTCTGCATGATGGGATTGCTGGCCCAAATGATCACTTTTGGCTGGTGTTGGATCCCCAGTCTTCTTGTTATTGGGGCAGGAGTAATAAAGGGCTGTCATTCTTGTTGTGTGAATCAAGGGCAGCAGAACTGTGCTTGGCATAGCCTGATGGAAGGACTCGCCCTCAACTAAAAGACACTTGCTAGACAGGGGACAAGCGTTCCAAAGCCCAGTGGGGTACGATATGGTACTTGGTGGTGTGGGTGTTGCTTAAGGGTTGTAGATATCCTGGGGGGCCTCTGTATAATCAAAGCGCTGATTTAGACTCAACTGAGAGTCGTTATATGTGGTAGAACTGAAATCAGTGATCCCTAGGTCTAAGAGTTAGACCTGCTTTGGGACAGTGTCTCTCAGCAGTGAGGCTCCCCCACTAACAGCTGAAATTACTGAGAGCTGTGTTAAGAGGAGGGACCTGAAGACATCTCAGCACTTATCTGGCAAGGTGGCTGCTGGAGAGGACTGGAGGGGAGCCCTGCAGAGTGGCACAGCAGTCAGCCAGCAGGGTGGCTGGCAGAGAGGTGCAGCAAGCGAGTGCCCAAGCAGTGGAGCAAGTCAGGTGCCTTCCTACCCTCTCCGCCGAGAGCGGGAGGTGAACTCTGCAGACGCACCTCTGAACTCTGGGCCTGCACTGACCAAGGACAACAACTGTGAGTGGGGTGAAGAGAAGGGACAGACACACTAAAGGGACTTTTGGTTGCTGGACTTAAGAATCCGAAGGGAAAGGACACTGCCCAACTTACTTGGGGGTGGGTCTTCTGCTCATGGTTCATGTATATGAACCCTGTTTGTGGTGTTTTCCCAAATTAATGCCGTTACTTCCCTCCTTTTATTGAAAGTTTCATTGCTACACTCAGACTCTGTGCTGGCGAGAGGCACCTCAGGGGTGGTGTGTAATTGTCCCAGGTCAATGGGTGGGGGCTCGAGCTGGTTCTGTGTTGCATTGTTGGAAGAAGAACCCCTAGATACAGAACCCAGCCCTTGCTGCCAACTCTGACTGGCAGAGGGGTTACAGTTGGTTGGACTCAGGCCTGCATGCTGTGGTGTGGATGCTGGAGCCCTGGGTTGGGGGTTTGAGTTAAAAAATTCTCAACCTCGGGTCAGAAGGCCATGTATCTGCTTGATCCCTGGGTTCCCAAACCCAAAGTTCGCTGACTTGAGCTCTGCTAACATGAGGCTTGCATGGCAATGAAGACACACTTCGTGAGAGCTGCACAAACGCACACGTTAGGCGCATAGGCAGCCAAAAGCCATTTTAGATACCATGGGGTTTGTTGAGACTGCAATAAAAGACCTGCAGCACGACCATGGCTGGCCAGAGTCGGCTGACGTGAGTTTGCAGGGCTATAAAATCACAGTGTAGATGTTCGGGCTTGGGCTGGAGCCCGGGCTCTGAGACCCCACGACAGGGGAGGGTCTCAAAACCCAGGCTCCAGCCCAACTCCGAATGTCTACACTGCAGTTTTTAGCCCCCCAGCCTAAACCCCACAAGCCCACGTCAACTGACCCGGGCTCTGACCCGTGCTGTGGCAGGTTTTTTATTGCAGTGTCTAAAAACCCATAAAGGCTGAGACACAAAACCAGGAAATTCAGAGTTCAGGCTCCATCACTCACATCGTAAGAACAACATGAGAGCGGCCAGACTGGGTCAGACCAAAGGTCCATCTAGCCCTGTGTCCTGTCTGCCGACAGTGGCCAGGGCCAGGTGCCCCAGAGGGAATGAACAAAACAGGGAATCATCAAATCATCATTCCCAGCTTCGGACAAACAGAGGCTAGGGACACCATTCCTGTCCATCCTGGCTAATAGCCATTGATAGACTTATACTCCATGAACTCATCTCGTTCTTTTTTGAACCCTGTTATAGTCTTGGCCTTCACAACATCCTCTGGCAAGGAGTTCCACAGGTTGACTGTGAGTTGTGTGAAGAAATACTTCCTTTTCTTTGTTTTAAACTGCTCCCTATTGATTCCATTTGGTGACCCCTAGTTCTTGTGTTATGAGAAGGATCAAATAACACTTCCTTATTTACTTTCTCCACACCAGTCATGATTTTATAGACCTCTATCATACCCCCCTTAGTCGTCTCTTTCCCAAGCTGAAAAGTCCCAGTCTTATTAATTGCTCCTCATACGCAAGCTGTCATTTTAAAAAGATGAGATACGGGCAGCGTGTGCCAGAGGGAGTGCTGCCCTGGGTATGTTCGGCTCTCTCACAACCTGAGTGTGCTGTAATTTTAGATATTTTTTTAGGGCTGTCAATTAATCGCAGTTAACTAACGCAATTAACTCAAAAAAAAAATCGTGATTTAAAAAATTAATAGCGATTAATTGCAGTTTTAATAGCACTGTTAATAGCTTACCAATTGAAATTTATTAAATATTTTGGATGTTTTTCTACATTTTCATATATCTTGTATTCTGTGTTCTAATTGAAATCAAAGTATATATTTTGTATTATAAATATTTGCACTGTAAAAATGATAAACAAAAGCGATAGTATCAGAGGGGTGGCCGGGTTAGTCTGGATCTGTAAAAGCGGCAAAGAGTCCGGTGGCACCTTACAGACTAACAGACGTAGTGGAGCAGGAGTTTTCGTGGGTGAATACCCACTTCATCAGGTGCAGGTAGTGGAAATTTCCAGAGGCAGGTATAAATATGCAGGCAAGAATCAGGCGAGGGATAACGAGGTTAGTTCAGTCAGGGAGGATGAGGCCCTCTTCTAGTAGTTGAGGTGTGAACACCAAGGGAGGAGAAACGGCTTTTGTAGTTGGCGAGCCCGTCACAGTCTGTTTAATCCTGAGCTGATGGCTACCTTTAAATCTGCTATTGTGTGTCCAGTGAGATTGAAGTGTTCTCCTACAGGTTTTTGTCTATTGCCATTCCTAATATCTGATTTATGTCCATTTATACTTTTACGTAGGGACTGTCCAGTTTGGCTGATGTGCATAGCAGAGGGGCATTGCTGGCACATGACGCTATATGTTACATTGGTGGACGTGCAGGTGAATGAACCGGTGACAGTGTGGCTGATCTGGTTAGGTCCTGTGATGGTGTCGCTGGTGTAGATATGTGGGCAGAGCTGGCATCGAGGTTTGTTGCATGGATTGGTTCCCGAGTTAGAGTTACTGTGTTGCGGTGTGTAGTTGCTGGTGAGAATATGCTTCAGGTTGGCAGGTTGTCTGTGGGCGAGGACTGGCCTGCCTCCCAAGGCCTGTGAAAGTGAAATCGTATTTTTCAATTCACGTCATACAAGAACTGTTGTGCAATCTCTTTGCCATGAAAGTGCACCTTACAAATGTAGATTTTTTTTTTGTTACATAACTGCACTCAAAAACAAAATGATCTAAAACTTCAGAGTCTACAAGTCCACTCAGTCCTACTTCTTGTTCAGCTAATTGCAAAGACAAATAAGTTTGTTTACATTTACAGGAGATAATGGTGCCTGCTTCTTATTTACAATGTCACCAGAAAGTGAGAACAGGCGTTCTCATGGCACTTTTGTAGCCGGCATTGCAAGGTATTTACGTGCCAGATATGGTAAACATTCATATGCCTCTTCATGCTTCGGCCACCATTCCAGAGGACACGCTTCCATGCTGATGACGCTTGTTAAAAAAAAATACGTTAATTAAATTTGTGACTGAACTCTTTGTGGGAGAATTGTATGTCTCCTGCTCTGTTATACCCGCATTCTGCCATATATATCATGTTATAGCAGTCTCAGGTGATGACCCAGCATGGTGTTCCTTTTAAGAACACTTTCACTACAGATTTGACAAAATGCAAAGAAAGTACCAATGTGAGATTTCTAAAGATAGCTACAGCACTCGACACAAGGTTTAAGAATCTGAAGTGCCTTCCAAAATCTGAGAGGGATGAGATGTGTAGCATGCTTTCAGAAGTCTTAAAAGAGCAACACTCCTATGCGGAAACTACAGAACCCAAACCACCAAAAAAGAAAATCAACCTTCTGCTGGTGGCATCTGACTCAGACAACAAAAATGAACATGCGTCGGTCCGCTCTACTTTGGATTGTTATCGAGCAGAACCCGTCATCAGCACGGACACGTCCCCTGGAATGGTGGTTGAAGCATGAAGGGACATAGGAATCTTTAGCGCATCTGACACGTAAATATCTTGCGACGCCGGCTACAACAGTGCCATGAGATCGCCTGTTCTCACTTCCAGGTGACACTGTAAACAAGCAGCGGGCAGCGTGGTCTCCTGCAAAGGTAAACAAACTTTTTTGTCTGAGCGATGGGACTTGCAGGCTCTAAAATTTTACATTGTTTTATTTTTGAATGCAGGTTTCTTTGTACATAATTCTACATTTGTAAGTTCAACTTTCACGATAAACAGTATTAGTAAGTACTGAATTGCAAAATACTATTTCTTTTGGTTTTTTTGCAGTGCAAATACTTGTAACCAAAAATAAATATGAAGTGAGCCCTGTACACTTTGTATTCTGGGTTGTAATTGAAAGCGATAGATTTGAAAATGTAGAAAACATCCAAAGAATATTTAAATAAATGGTACTGTATTATTGTTTAACTGTGCGATTGTGATTAATTTTTTTAATCGCTTGGCGGCCCTACCATTTTTTTACACGTGCAGTTGCTAAGCAGTAGTAGCTGGTAGCCATCTACTGGCTTTTCAGTGCACATGTAAAATGAGTAGATGGGTCTCAGTCCAATTCCCAGTGCAACAGTTATCCAGGACAGGCCGTAAGTACTGTCACGGGTCCCAGGCTCACGGTCTCTCTGACCCCTGGCTAGTCTCCTCGAGTGTGCCCCGCACTCAAGCTGCACACCGCCCCTTTTCTCCTGGTGCGATCACACGACTCTCCCACTCTCAGACCAGGTACCTGGCCACTGTCCACATGCGGATCCTGGTAGGCCTAGCTGTCTTAGACCCCCCAAGGCCTCTAGGGATTGGGTAGTAGCCCCCTGTTCCATTAGCTCAGAAACCAGTCCAATCCGCGTCTGCTGCTCCTCCGGAGACTCCTTTGGTCACCACGCCGTGGAACATCGCCGCTGGAGCCTGGAAGAATTCTGCTCTCTTGGAATGGAGGCCAGGGGGTTGCTTATCTAGAGGCATTGTGATAATTGCATGCTTGTTTTTCTAACAGCTGCCCATGAAGTCAGACAAATAGATTCACCCAGTGCAGCCCATACAGCAACGTGCCTCGCCGGCCAGGTCATGTTCAGTATTCACACAACTATCTGACAGCCACGTTCTGGGATGAGTACAGGCAGCTCCCCAGCCACCCCAGAGCTCATCCCCACAACTGCTACTTGTTGTCCCCCCCCGAGAGTTGTGGAGCCATTATTTACCTATGACTTGTATGTTTGTAAAAACCCAATAGAGTGCAATAGCTCCTTGATGGTGGGCGATAGTTTTAAATGCCGATTCTTAATTTGCTAGTCAGCGCTCTGGATCGTTACCTGATAAATGCCAGTGCACAGCCACAGAGCATATGTGTGCACTGAAAACGGTGACGACCTCTTCAGCAAATTGCAATTATCAACCATGTGAAGGAAGTTGGCCTCTAAAACAGAATCACTTGCTGCATTACATTGTTCTCCAGCTAGCTTGTGCCGGGCACCTGCACAAGAGAAGCAGGGTTGTCTGGGCAGAGTTTGAATGGGGCTGACGGGGAAGGTGGGAGTGCAAACACGTGGTGGCTCTCCATGTGACCATAGACATGGACTTCAGTGAAACTTGAAGCACCTCTGCCAATCAGACTCTTTCCCTCTGTCTGCTTCAGTGTCCCCATCTGTGCAATGGGACAATAACACCCACTAGTTTTGCCATTACACTGTGTTCACTGAGTGCAGGTTCGTGCCTCAGGCAATGGCCAAGGACTGATGCTTCAGAGAAAGATACAAACCTCAGCCTGTATCTGGCCAACTGCACGTGAGGGGGAAAGTCCATCTCGCCCTGTAGGTGATTACATTACTTTTATCTTTGCATAAATGCATAACTGCAAATGTTATTAGCTGCTGTCAAATTATCCAATCCCTTACAAAAAATCCAGCTAAGTACTTAACTCTGTGACCCTCTGCTCCTGTGAAGTGTCCACGGTGCCTACACAGAATGGGACACTTTATTTCCAAGGAGTTTACAAAGAAAAAGGGGATGGGCTGTAAGGGAAGGCCTTGTTCTTTGGAAAGCCTTGTGCAAAACAGACCAGATTGTTCAAGGGGAGGGAAGTGTCTACTCCAGCACAGTAGACAGCACGACCTGCTTGCAAACTTGCATTGTCTCTTGTCGTGTGAATGGGCAGAAAGGCCTGGCCTGTCAATGTTGCTAGCGGGTGGATTTTCCTCTCCAGAAGGAAGCTCAGAATTATGAAACATCACATGCATCTGATGCATCTCAACCCTGGGTGCAAGCCTTACAAATGGACTTTAGAGGCCTGCCTGACGGTGAAGGCAAAGGGAAGGGCCCAGGAGTGTGTTGGGGAGGGATAGCTCAGTGGTTGGAGCATTGGCCTGCTAAACCCAGGGTTGTGAGTTCAATGCTTGAGGGGGCCATTTAGGGATCTGGGACAAAAATTGCGGATTGGCCCTGCTTAGAGCAGGGGGTTGGACTAGATGACCTCCTGAGGTCCCTTCCAACCCTGAGATTCTATGAATGGCGCCTGGCTTGTTACCGGTGCCTGCCGGTGAGCTCTGTCCCTGCACTGGATCAGCGCACTGGATCAGCTCAGTGGCAGTGTGGGATCATTAGGGATGTGTGGAACAGGCAGCTGTTGGTCACACCTCACTGATTACCAGGCACATTCTTCTACCTTTGCTCAGTCAGGTTAAAGCCTTTCCTCTTCCAGGTTGTAAAGCAACCCTCCCCCTCTATTCTGCGGGTCTCGGGGGGTTTTTCTGAGACACCTGATAGCTCAAAGAACAGGTAACAGTATTGTGACAGTTTCATGGTAACTGCACCTCCTTACTGAAAAGAATGGACAGGCCTGTAACCAGACGTGTTCCCGAGAACAGAAGGGTGTGCTGTCCGCTGGGTGCTAAGATATGGGATGTGGACCTGAGGTTGAAGAGGATCCTAATGGGAGGGGGAAAGAATCCACTGATCGTCCTTCATGTGGGAACAAATGATACCAATAGATTCTCGCTGGAATGTATCAAGGGAAACTATGCCGGGCTGGGGAAGACACTTAAGGAAATCGAGGCTCAGGTGATCTTCAGTAGGATTCTGCCTGTTCCTAGAGAAGGGCAACAAAGGTGTGACAAGATTATGATGCTCAACAGATAGCTTAGGCAGTTGTGCTATAAGGAGGGCTTTGGGATGTATGGCCACTGAGAGATATTCATGGACAGAGGATTGTTCTCTCGGGATGGACTTCACCTGAGTAGGGAAGGAAATAGACTTCTAGGATGGAGGCTGGCACAACTGATTAGGAGAGCTTTAAACTAGGAATTTGGGGGAGATGTCCAGGTAATCTCCACGCTGGATTTTAGCACTGAGAGGAAGAAAACAAAGTAAGAGGGGATACAGCCGTGGGTAGGAGAATGGACATAAGGAGGAAGGGCAGTGTGGATACCAGTCTAATAGGTTATACTGGCTGCAGAATGACCGTGCCTAATAGGGTACAGAATGTGAGCAAGGCCAAACAGCAAAATTTAAGATGTTTGTACACCAGTGCAAGGAGCCTAGGTAACAAAATGGAGGAACTAGAGCCACTGGTGCAGGAAGTGAAACCAGATATTCTAGGGAGAACAGAAACATGGTGGAATAGTCGTCATGACTGGACTACAGGTATTGAAGGGGATGTGCTGTTTAGGAAAGACAGAAATAAAGGCAAAGGTGGTGGAGTAGCATTGTAGATCAATGATGAGGTAGAATGTAAAGAAATAAGAAGCGATGGAATGGATAAGACAGAGTCCGTCTGGGCAAAAATCACATTGGGGAAGAAAACTACTAGAGCCTCCCCTGGGATAGTGCTTGGGGTGTGCTAGAGACCACCGGGATCCGATGTGGATATGGATCGAATCACTGAATATCAGGGTTGGAAGGGACCTCAGGAGGTCATCTAGTCCAACCCCCTGCACAAAGCAGGACCAATTCCCAATTTTTGCCCCAGATCCCTAAATGGCCCCCTCAAGGATTGAACTCACAACCTTGGGTTTAGCAGGCCAATGCTCAAACCACTGAGTTATCCCTCCCCCCCAAAACCTCTTTAATGTTTTTAATTAAGTAAATACTAGTGGGAATTGTGTGATCATGGGAGACTTTAACTTCCCAGATATAGACTGGAGGACGAGTGCTAGTAGTAATAATAGGGCTCAGATTTTCCTGGCTGCGATAGCTGATGGATTCCCTCATCAAGTAGTTGCTGAACCAACAAGAGGGGATGCCATTTTAGATTTGGTTTTGGTGAATAGTGAGGACCTCATAGAAGAAATAGTTGTCGGGGACAACCTTGGTTCGAGCGATCATGAGCTAATTCAGTTCAAACCTAATGGAAGGATAAACAAAACCAGATCTGTGACAAGGGTTTCTGATTTCAAAAGGGCTGATTTTCAAAAATTAAGGACATTAGTTAGCGAGGTGGATTGGACTGAAGAACTTACGGATCTAAAGGCAGAGGAGGCCTGGAATTACTTTAAGTCAAAGCTGCAGAAGCTATCGGAAGCCTGCATCCCAAGAAAGGGGGAAAAATTCTCAGGCAGGAGTTGTAGACCAAGCTGGATGAGCAAGCATCTCCAAGAGGTGATTAAGAAAAAGCAGAAAGCCTACAGGGAGTGGAAGATGGGAGGGATCAGCAAGGAAAGCTACCTTACTGCGGTCAGAACATGTAGGGATAAAGTGAGACAGGCTAAAAGTCAAGTAGAGTTGGACCTTGCAAAGCGAATTAAAACCAATAGTAAAAGGTTCTATAGCCATATAAATAAGAAGAAAACAAAGAAAGAAGAAGTGGGACCGCTAAGCACTGAGGATGGAGTGGAGGTTAAGGATAATCTAGGCATGGCCCAATATCTAAACAAATACTTTGCCTCAGTCTTTAATAAGACTAATAAGGATCTTAGGGATAATGGTAGCATGACAAATGGGAATGAGGATATGGAGGTAGACATTACCATATCTGAGGTAGAAGTGAACCTCAAACAGCTTAATGGGACTAAATTGGGGGGCACAGATAATCTTCATCCAAGAATATTAAAGGAACTGGCACATGAAATTGCAAGCCCATTAGCAAGAATTTTTAATCAATCTGTAAACTCAGGGGTTGTACCATATGACTGGGGAATTGCTAACATAGTTCCTATTTTTAAGAAAGGGGAAGAAAAATGATCCGGCTAACTACAGGCCTGTTAGTTTGACATCTGTAGTATGCAAGGTCTTGGAAAAAATTTTGAAGAAGAAAGTAGTTAAGAACATTGAGGTCAATGGTAAATGGGACAAAATACAACATGGTTTTACAAAAGATAGATCGTGCCAAACCAACCTGATCTCCTTCTTTGAGAAAGTAACAGATTTTTTTAGACAAAGGAAATGCAGTGGATCTAATTTACCTAGATTTCAGTAAGGCATTTGATACGGTGCCACATGGGGAATTCTTAGTTAAATTGGAAAAGATGGGGATCAATATGGAAATTGAAAGGTGGATAAGGAAATGGTTAACAGGGAGACTACAGCGGATCATACTGAAAGGTGAACTGTCAGGCTGGAGGAAGGTTACCAGTGGAGTTCCTCAGGGATCGGTTTTGAGACCAATCTTATTTAATCTTTTTATTACTGAGCTCGGCACAAAAAGCGGGAATGTGCTAATAAAGTTTGTGGATGATACAAAGCTGAGAGGTATTGCCAATTTAAAGAGAGACTGGGATATCATACAGGAGGATCTGGATGACCTTGTAAACTGGAGTAATAGTAATAGGATGAAATTTAATAGTGAGAAGTGTAAGGTCATGCATTTAGGGATTAATAACAAGAATTTTAGGTATAAGCTGGGGACGCATCAATTAGAAGTAACGGAGGAGGAGAAGGACCTTGGAGTATTGGTTGATCATAGGATGACTATGAGCCACCAATGTGATATGGCCATGAAAAAAGCTAACGCGGTCTTGGGATGCATCAGGCGAGGTATTTCCAGTAGAGATAAGGAGGTGTTAGTACCGTTATACAAGGCACTGGTGAGACAATAGAGTGCGCAGTTTAAGAAGGATGAACTCAAGCTGGAACAGGTCCAGAGAAGGGCTACTAGGATGATCCGAGGCATGGAAAACTTGTCTTATGAAAGGAGACTCAAGGAGCTTGGCTTGTTTAGCCTAACTAAAAGAAGGTTGAGGGGAGATATGATTGCTTTCTATAAATATATCAGAGGGATAAATACTGGAGAGGGGGAGGAATTATTTAAGCTCAGTAGCAATGTGGACACAAGAACAAATGATAAACTGGTCATTGGGAAGTTTAGACTTGAAATTAGACGAAGGTTTCTAACCATCAGAGGAGTGAAGTTCTGGAACAGCCTTCCAAGGGAAGCAGTGGGGTCAAAAGATCTTTCTGGCTTCAAGATTAAGCTCAATAAGTTTATGGAGGAGATAATATGATGGGATAATTTTGGGAATTAATTGATCTTTAACTATTCGTGGTAAATAGGCCCAATGGCCTGTGATGGAATGTTAGATGGGGTGGGATCTGAGTTACTACAGAGAATTCTTCCCTGGGTATCTGGCTGGTGAATCTTGCCCACATGTTCAGGGTTCAGCTGATCGCCATATTTGGGATCGGGAAGGAATTTTCCTCCAGGGCAGATTGGAAGAGGCCCTGGGGGGTTTTTCGCCTTCCTCTGCAGCATGGGGCACGGGTCACTTGCTGGAGGATTCTCTGCACCTTGAAGTCTTTAAACCATGATTTAAGGACTTCAATAGCTCAGACATAGGTGAGAGGTTTATCGCAGGAGTGGGTGGGTGAGATTCTGTGGCCTGCGTTGTGCAGGAGGTCAGACTAGATGATCATAATGGTCCCTTCTGACCTTAATGTCTATGAGTCTATAGCTCCACGTGTTCTCATCTGCTCCCCAGCCCAGAAATGGCTGTTTAGAAACACCCTTCAATTTCTCTCAAAGTTTTGTGACCACTCAAACAATGGGTTATGCTGGAGCTTGTCCGGGATGTCCTGGGCAGAGCCGGTAGCTGTTCAGAAGGGTTTTGCCAGGTGGAGCGAGTGGCAATGCTCTTCCTTTCTCCCCAGTCTTGCATTTTGGTCTCCAGAGGTGTACGGGCCCCGACCTGCCAGCAGTCTGTGCCAAAGCTTCCCTCAGGGCTCAGCAAGCCCTATGTGAATCCAGTGGCCGTTAGATGGGTCACTTGGCCCCCTGCCATCCCAAAGCCTTAGTATGAGGGAGAAGGGAATGAACAGTGATGGAGGCCTGGACTTACTCTCTGGTGAGGAGAAGGGCTCTGCCACCTCTCCGCTGAATGTCCGACAAGACAGTCTGAGAAGGAAAACTCCCTCCAGCTCTCCTATTGAAGTTGTTCCCTTTAATTGAATAATAAAATATTAATTGGGGCAAAGAAAGCCCCAGAATCTCTCTATAGCCTAGGGTTGCCAACTTTCTCATTGCACAAAACCGAACACCCTTGTCCTACCCCTGCCCCGAGGCCCTGCTCCCGCTCCGTCCAGCCCCACCCCCTCCATTGCTCGCTCTCCCGCACCCTCACTCACTTTCACTGGGCTGGGGCAAGTGGTTGCGGTGTGGGAGGGGGTGAGGGCTCTGGCTAGGGGTGCGGGCTCTGGGACTGGGCCAAGGATGAGGGGTTTAGAGTGCAGGAGGGGGCTCAGGGCTGGAGCAAGGGGTTGGGGTGTGAGGTGCGGGCTCCAGGAGGAAGTGTGGGTGCAGGAGGGAGCTCAGTGCTGGGTTATGGGGTTAAGGTGCACGCTCTCGGAGTTGGCTCAGGGCTGGGGTAGGGGGTTGGGGTGTGGGTGGATGTGCTGGATGCAAGGTCTGACAGGGAGTTAGGGTGCGGGAGTGGGTTACCACCTGGGGGAGGGGATTTGGGGTGTGGGCTCCGGCCGGGGGCAGGGCACTAACCTCAGGCGACTCCCGGTCGGCGGCGCCATGGGGCTAAGGCAGGCTCCCTGCCTGCCATGGCTCCGCGCTGCTCCTGGAAGTGGCCTGCATGCCCAGCCCCTAGGTGGAGGGGCCAGACAGCTCTGCCTGGTGCCCGCAGGCGCTGCCCCCATAGCTCCCATTGGCCGAACTGTGGCCAATGGGAGCTGCAGGGATGTTGCTCCAGGTGGGGGCAGCACATGGAGCCTCTCTGGCCTCTCCGCTGCTTCTGGCAGTCACAGTGCCTGCCCCCCATTCAGTTACGAGAATTCCAGGCTGCAACCCCAAGAGCTTCTCCAAATGGAAAGATGGCAATTGGGAGCACTTGTCCTCTAGGGAAGGCTAGCTTACACACAGACCAATGGCTGGCCTCCCTGGGGGAGGGGGGGGGGGAGAAGGGGCTGGCTACTTCCTGCGGGAAGTGGAGTGATCTGGCCCCAGCCTGGAGGCTTGGGGGCTTCTCTGCTCCCCTGGCTCCCAGGCTTGGGGGAAGAGGAGAACCTGTAGAATTGATCAATGAAATTGTTTACTTTATTAATATCATAGAATAATCAGGGTTGGAAGGGACCTCAGGAGGTCATCTAGTCCAACCCACTGCTCAAAGCAGGACCGATCCCCGACTAAATCATCCCAGCCAGGACTTTGTCAAGCCTGACCTTAAAAACTTCTAGGGAAGGAGATTCCACCACCTCCCTAAGTAACACATTCCAGTGCTTCACCACCCTCCTAGTGAAAAAGTTTTTTTCCTAATATCCAACCTAAATCTCCCCCACTGCAACTTGAGACCATTACTTCTTGTTCTGTCATCTGCTACCACTGAGAACAGTGTAGAGCCATCCTCTTTGGAACCCCCTTTCAGGTAGTTGAAAGCAGCTATCAAATCCCCCCTCATTCTTCTCTTCTGAAGACTAAACATCCCCAGTTCCCTCAGCCTCTCCTCATAAGTCATGTGTTCCAGTCCCCTCATCATTTTTGTTGCCCTCCGCTGGACTCTTTCCAATGTTTCCACATCCTTCTTGTAGTGTGGGGCCCAAAACTGGACACAGTACTCCAGATGAGGCCACACCAATGTCTAATAGGGGGGAACGATCACGTCCCTCGATCTGCTGGCAATGCCCCTACATATACATCCCAAAATGCCATTGGCCTTCTTGGCAACAAGGACACACTGTTGACTCATATCCAACTTCTCGTCCACTGTAACCCCAGGTCCTTCTCTGCAGAACTGCTGTCGAGCCATTCGGTCCCTAGTCTGTAGCAGTGCATTGGATTCTTCCATCCTAAGTGCAGGACTCTGCACTTGTCCTTGTTGAACGTCATCAGATTTCTTTTGGCCCAATCCTCCAATTTGTTTAGGTCCCTCTGTATCCTATCCCTGCCCTCCAGCGTATCTACCACCCCTCCCAGTTTAGTATCATCCGCAAATTTGCTGAGAGTGCAATCCACACCATCCTCCAGATCATTTATGAAGATATTGAACAAAACTGGCCTCAGGACCGACCCCTGGGGCACTCCACTTGATACTGGCTGCCAACTAGACATGGAGCCATTGATCACTACCTGTTGAGCCCGACAATCTAGCCAGCTTTCTATCCACCTTATAGTCCATTCATCCAGCCCATACTTCTTTAACTTGCTGGCAAGAATACTGTGGGAGACCGTGTCAAAAGCTTTGTTAAAGTCAAGGAACAACACGTCCACTGCTTTCCCTTCATCCACAGAGCCAGTTATCTCATCATAGAAGGCAATTAGATTAGTCAGGCATAACTTGCCCTTGTGAATCCATGCTGACTGTTCCTGATCACTTTCCTCTCCTCTAAGTGCTTCAGAATATAACTTCATAAGCAAAGTTTTATGAATGAAACAACATTCATTCATAAAACCGGTTACCCCAATAACTGGCTAATTGAGTTTCACTTTCAACCCAATTGCTGCTTAAATCGCTGAAACTTGCACGGCTTCAACATTGGAACTTCTGCTCCCTGTTTGTCGTTCCTTACACGTGTCCATGGTGTAACTCAAACTCCATTTTATCTTGTCCCAAACTCCATTTTAAAATGCTCACTTCATTTTGTAAACCCTGCTGCAACCTTCATTTTGCAAAACCTGGCTGTAATCTGATTAGTGTAGTTTAGATGTGGGAATGAGGGATGGATGGATGATGGACTCAACCTCCAGCCCCAGCCTGTCCTGATGAAATAAGTGTAAACACTAACGGCTGAAGATGCAGACAACAGCCCTGACAAAGCAAGAAGAGTCCACCCTCAAAAGAAAAGGACAAAAGTACAACTGAAGAAACATCAAAGCTGAAAGTCATGTCTGCAATTGATGGGTGATCAGTCACACCGACCCCAGAGGCAGCGTGACACAGCAAGACCTATAGACTCTGGATTCAAACTGAAGCCTACAAAAAGGATGGATGAGATGGAAGACTTTGGAGGGTAACATTCTGCTGCCAACATGGAAGGGGATCGGTGCATGCCCCACAGAGACCCAGCCCTTCCTTGTGCCCAGCTTTCCTGGCCAGTTAGCCGCCACAAGCTACGAACCCAAGCCACGAACTCAAGCTACATTCAGGACTGGTAACTATACAGCGGCTGCAGAACATTTGGGGGTGTGTGTGTGTGTGTACACTTAGGTATTAGATATTAGTTATTGGTCATAAATCAAATTGTGTTATAATAAACGTGACATCTTGTCTTGTCCCCTGAAACGATCCTGTGTAGTTTTGTCTGCATAACAACCCGCCCCACAGCACTCGCTGGTGGTGCGGCTGGGAGCCAGGGAAATGGAGCAGGCTGGGGCCAGGCCGGGGCGGGCCTGGCTACAATCTTCGGGAGGGGGGGGCTGGGGTAGAGCAGGGGCGGGGGCCTGGGGAAGAGCCAGAGCAGGGGCTGGAGCAGCACGCAGCTGCTCAGGGCACCAGGAAATTTGGTACCCCAAATTTCCTGGTGCCCTACGCAGCTGTGTGCTTTGTGTATGGGTAAGGACGGCCCTGGGCAAGCGGCAGCAGGAGGCTGAGCCGCAGCATAGAAGGTCAGCATTAAGCTGAAGCACCTGTGTACCAAGCAACATACTCCGGAAGCTGGAAAATTCAAAATGGGGAACCAATCCAGCAACACTAAGAGCCACCCTCCTTGCACTTTGCTATTTGATGGCTGAATATGCATGGCCAGTGGGGGAAAGGTCGGTTCACACAAAGCAGCTGGCTCGTGTGCTGAATGGACAGCTGCCGGTCCATCCTAGGATGTCTAAAACCAACAGATGTGAGCAGCCTGTAGTGGCTTGCTGGAATTGCTCCACCAGACACTAGCAGAGTGGTCACTAGCAAGATGGAATGATTAGGACGAGTTGAAGATGCCAGACAACATGGCCACGCTATGGCAGTTTGCCACCTGAAATCGCAAAAAGCTTCCTAGTTGCAATGAAACTGCTCAAAAAAAAAAAAAAAATCAGACAGGTGCATGGCTGGAAATGTGATGCCCACCGCTCAAAATACTCACCAAGGACATCAAAATGCACATGGACTTTACCTTCCCGCAGGTGCGGAGAAGCATTAGTTGACCTGGAGATGTTTAAATTGCCGCTGAACAAGAGTTAGCAGGCCAAAAGCCAATATCCGGCAGTGGGATTATTCCAACAACTCACACACTTGTGACTGTGGTGAAACACAGACCTTGGAACATCTGTTGGTCTGCTAGTTCCTGGAGGAACCGTACACCATGGGAGATCTCACTAGGGCTACAGACCAGGAAGTATCATGTGCCCAACACTGGGATATCAGCCAGTGGTTTTACCTGCAATGGAATTGCCTCCCTCTGCAGTCTGCTCCCATCAGAAATAAGCTTGGCCATGTTTAGAAAGATGGATTGATACAGCTGTTTGCCTACCACTGCTTTGTGTGACTGGCAAGGTCTCTCTCCTTTCTCTGTATTTATAACTGCAGGGGAGCATCGTGGTTTTGCTCCTCAAACTCAAATGTTAAATATCAAAATTTAAGCAATGCCATGAAATGTGGGTACATGATAACAGGCCCCTTAAAGGTATGCAATGGTCCACAATAAAATAAGCTTGGCAGAAGCATGAAGGAGAAATTGACTGTCAAATATTTTTGTTGGAAACCTGTGTTTCGAAATAATGTCCTGTCTGCCTTAGAGAACTGCTTGGGATCAGAAAGTTCCTATTTATTTTTTAATACAAAAGTAATCTGTTCTCTTGTTTCCACCAAGAGCAGTTGCTATCCTACTGCCCCACTTACTGGCCTCCAACTGCATCAGCACCACAGGGTCCGATTTCCAGCTAGTGTAAATCGGCGGACTTCAGCAGAACTATGGCAAGGTACAGCAGCTGGCCTGGTGCTCTCAGATGAGAAGGAAAAGAAAATAGTTCTGATTCTCTAGTGCCCTGCACCTTGGCCCCACTTTTCAGAAGGGCTTTCTCAGCACCCATTTATGCCCCCAAAGTGGTAGCCAGATTTTCAAGCTCATTTGTTGAGCACTGAGCTCTTTTGAAAAATCTGACCATGTGTGTCAAAATAGAGGTGCTAAATGCAGGCTCTTTTGAAGATCTGACCTCTTGCATGGTCATAACCACCCGTGGAAAAAGCAGAGATTCAGCTTTAGCAGCATTTTGCATCCACTCTGCACTTGTGTAAACGCCTGCACATGGGACGTGGCAACGGAGAATCAGGCTCAGTGACCTGGTGCCTAAACATTCCCTGGCATGTTTTTAGAAGACAGAGCAGCTCTCCCATCCCAAATTCCAACGTGAGTAATATATCTTGCCCCTACACTCTATCATCCCAGCTGAAAGAAGTGCTTTCGGTTGCTATTCCAAACATGATGGGAGCTGTTACACATCTCCTGTGGTTTAGTGGTGCATGAAGTGATTACTGTATATAGCAGTTTGCAAAGAGCTTTGGTAAGGCAGTGTTAATTATTATACATAGACCAACAAAAACAACATTTCACAATTGCAGTAAGACTTACACTTCATTATATGCATTCGCACTGCACTTCCCTGCTGCCAGGAGACTTCGGTAACACATTACAATTCATGCCTCGTCACACCTGTTAGTGTTTCCTAAATGAGACCCTTAAGTAGATCTAAAGGAGCCAACGTGTTTGCCCATTTAGCCAACACAGAGACGATATTTAATAGATACTTTCTAAGGCTATAAACCTCTAGTCCAATGGAATAGGAAGCACCTTAGACAAATACATAGGAAGAAAGCACAACGTGTCCCCAGGTTCACATTTTTATTTTCACGTGATCCTCAGCCTCTCGATTTATACAGCACCAAGGGACATTTCATCACAGCACCGTGCACCTTTCCCTTGTTGGGCTCAGAGCGAGTGAATGACAGAGTAAAACAGCCTGCCTCCATGAGGCTAAGATTTCCAGGGGCTGACTGTTTACTTGCTAATGCCAGACTCAAAGCTGCCAGATTTTACCTGCTTCTCCACTGGACACTGATGGCAGCTAGTCTCTGCCAAGGAAATCCTGCTATGCAGGTGGGTAAGGTTGCATGTCAGCATGAAACTGGCATCTCCAGCGCTCCCCACCTCACTGAGCAAACACACAACTCCAACATCTTCAACAGGAACCAGCTCCTGATGCAATGGGTTTACCAGAACAATGGGCCAGGGCACGTGATTTGCCAACAGAGGTCAGCAAATGAAAAAAGGGGAAAGATTAGAAAAAGCGTTTGGAATGGAGGAATACCCACCTCACCCCACCACAGCTAACAAACACCACCACCAGAGATTATGACTGGTGTGACTTGGGTACTGGAGCAAAGGTTTGGAAGACCAGAGAGTAAAACCAAAGCTGTAAGTGAGAAAATTAACATTCTCACCTTGGATACAAGAGAACAAGCTGGGTCAGAGCTAGAGCACACATTCAGCAAACCAGTGAGCCCAAAACTGCAACAGAGAAATTAGATGATATGGATAATCAGACATACATAAGAACACCTCGATCTCCAAGTAGACAGACAGGGAAACTCCTGTACATATCTTGCACAGTGGATGCTCAGAAACCAGAGAATGAGACAATTCAAACTGAAAGGACACACTGGCAAAAACAAGTGTGAGACTACATAACTCCCTCGACAAATAGCGGGTTCTGGTGCCACTGTTCCAGTCTCTGCCTGAATCCTCTTTCCATGCAGTATATGTTTTATATATATATATATATATATATTTATTTGAGAAGGGATCCCAAGGAGAAGAGCAGAGCTTAGTATGCAATGCTTGCCTTCCTACACGACTCCTGTGAAGGCCACAGAGGAAGAAGCAAGAGCAGGATTTGTTGGCGCTGGAAACCAAGGCATGGCAGCAGCTGGAAAAGTAACTCGTGTCCTTTGATGGAGTCGTTAGGCTCTTGTAATGAATTTGCATACCAGGATGTGGCAGTAACATAATTCAGTAGTAAGCTTCAGAACAAGAAGTTGTTACTCTTGACTAGCCACTTGGGGGCGTTGAACACCTGCAGGTGTTTCAGAACACACCTGATGGGATTTTCATCTAGGCTGACCAGTGACCAGACAGCAAGTGTGAAAAATCGGGACAGGAGGTGGGGGATAATAGGAGCTTATATAAGAAAAAGACCCAAAAATCGAGACTGTCCCTATAAAATCGGGACATCTGGTCACCTTAACCATAACATACTTGCAGAAGGTTTCTTTTTAACCCTGTTATGTCAGGATTCTGCCAGGAGAGAGACCCCATTACAAGTGGGATTCCTCAGGTTAGAGTAGTGGTTTGTAGTAACTCTGCCAAACTAAGCCCGTGCTAGATGACGTAGCATTCACCACCTCCCATTCACGTCACCCGAGGCTTTTCTGAGCCCCAGCTAAGACCCTCGGTAAATCGGAGCATGCATGTGTAGAGCTGGTGGCCAGAGAGAGACACTGACCTACTACATGAGGGTCACTGGTGTAGCACTTACAGCAGCAAAATCAGTGAGCATCCCTGCACTGATCTTCAGTGCTTAGCGAACTGGCCTCACGTTGTCCAGCTGCAGGGCTATTGGAAACCTAACCCTGAACTGCAGTTAAATACATTCATTCAAAATAATAGCTTGACAAGGAACCTTAAATACTGCACTGGGGGACTGAAAACAGACAAGTCATTTTCAAGTAACTTCTAAGAACAGCCTAAAAAACAAGTCTAAAGCCCTCTCAGCCAGTCACAAGTTCCTCAAAATAGCATGTTATTCTACAGTCTCTAACATCATGCTAACTCACAAGACAACTCTCACCTTTGTGCCCAATTTTCTCCACCTTCATAGCCCTCAGCAACTCCCATTAGCAGAGCACGTGAGTGAGCAGGAACGCTGGCCACAGGTCTGGGTGAAGCTTGCCCAGGGCTCTGAAGAGTAACCGCTGTATACTTTGACCCATACCTAATTATACAGTGGCCATAAATAGATCCAGTGCTGGAGCCTTCGAATTCCACCTGTCCTGCTGGGAGGGAGCTCTCTGGTTTGTTTTCACAGGGCCTCAGGGCTCCATGGGGAAGTTTAGAACTTGTAGTGCTGTAATGGGATGTCTATATGGAAATTTGTCTACAGCGCCCTCTCAAGGAAAGCATCTTGAGCTACTTCAGTGCATCTACACTTCACCAGCGGGTGTGCTGGCACCCAACAGTTACAGTCAACTCTTCTGGAGCTAGAGCATGTGGGTCTGGCCATGAGAAGTTGTGGATCGGCTTGAGACTAGTGTGTTTTCCAACTTGTGTTCTTTTCAGCTCCAGAAGAGGTGTGTCAAACCCAGCAGAGAAAGCAGCACCGTGGAGCAGGAATTAGACCCAAGGCCAGGAGAAAGCACATGAGAATGGAGCAGCTTTCTCTGAAACACATGGGGCTCACCTGAATAAGGCACTTGTTTAGGATGACCACAGGGCCCCTTAGGGTGGAGGCCACCAGGGCTCCTTGGACTCAGGGTGGGAAGCATGCCACTCAGCCAAAGGCTGCCCAGTCTATTCTCCCGGCAGAGAGAAGGCTGATTTGCAATGAGGTGAAGGCCCCTGTTCAGTGGAATTAGCAGATAGCTCTAAATGGGTAAGAAAGTGGATAAAACAGTGACCATGCCCCCTTATGCAGCGAGAGCCAGCTTCCCCAAAGGTCAAGGGACATTTGGGTCCATATCTAGTTTAGACATGACCCCTTGAGTGCATGCAAGGCATAGTTCAGAGTCCTAGAAGCGCTGCGCCGTGCCTCAGGCAGCATGGTATTTGTGCAGAAATAAAGGAGGGGGCAATGCAGGCAGCATTCCTGCAGCAGGAATGCTTCACAGGAGACACTTGGGGGCCGACCAGGGGAGGGAATGCCTTTCATCTTTAGGGATTTAGGCCAGTCTGCTGGTAACACGATCCTGCAGAATCGGATGAGCCTGAGAAGGCTGAATACAAGGCCGAGTAAGAGACAAATAGAGCTTGTCTCTTTTGGGAATGCGTGGCTAGGTCACCTGTCCATCTGGACACAATTTGTCTATCCCTTACCTACAGCAGCATTTGTTAACACTCCCATCTCTACCCACTCCTGATCTGGAAGGCTCAGATCCCACAGAGACTGTGCTGCTAAAATAGTCACCAAAATTGCCGGTCCCACTCCCTGTTTCCTATCACAATATGCAACAATGACCTGCCTGCTTTGAGAACCCTGCAGTGAAAAGCTGCGCTCTTCTGTTACCACCCCAGGAACGGGCAGTGCTGGCATGGTCAGCGCGAGAGAAGCAGCCTGTAAGCCTAAGCTTAGCCCCTTCAGTCCCAACTCTAGTGGGGGGGGAAAACAGAGCCTGAATTCAGATTTTTTTTTAAAATAAAAACCAAAAAGCAAAAAAAGCAATGGCTGCAGTCGAGAGAGGATGGAAGTTGGAATCCCTGGGCTTGATACTCCTCTTACAACAGTGACTAGTGTTACTGACCAACACAGGGGTAAGGTCCAAGTCTGGTTTAACTTGTACTCCCACAACAACTTGGTACATGTATCTACTGTCCCATCAAAGGACCGGAGAGAAGGGTGAAGTAAAATGGCAGGTGATTCTCTCTGCCACCTTTGTGTTGATGCTTTTCTTGCTTCCTTCCTCTTTTCTAGTCTCCGGCCACACGAGCCACAGCATCTTAGACTCAGGCCTGGCCTAGCCTAGGATTTAAAGGGGTGCTGTTAGCTAGATGGGAGCCAAGACCTAGGTCATGTGAAGGTACAACTTGCCTGGTCTTGATTAGGCTTTCAAAGATGCTGGTTAGTCCGAGCCAGCTGACACGATCTGATACTGCACCTTTAAATCCTGGTCTAGCTGAAGCCTTGTGGGGACAGATGCAGATGAGCTGCGTGAGGTGAGCTGCGTAAGTTACATGTTGGTAAGCGGCTGTTTGAACTAGTGCAACACACACAAGTGGAACGGAAAGTATCAGTCACACCGCTTCAGACTCTTGGACACTCTCACCTCCGAAGTTGTCCCTGCACTCCCGAGAGCTCTGTGGGCTGCAAAATCCCCAAAGGCAGAAGTTAGGCAGCACAGGACACTAGCCAGAGTTCCGGGGGCGGGGGCGGGGTGTCACTGAATTAGAGAAGAGGGTTTGTTCGAGGAAGCTGAACCAAGGATTAGAAGGAGAGTCCAGATATGCCCTTCACCAACACTACACAAGGGAAGGATGGCCAGAGGGGCAGGCAGAAATTCCCATTTCTAACATGCAGGAGGCATTGCAGTCGGAGCAGTAGTTTTGAACGCGGCAGCACTTGCAGAAGCTGAGCAACTCCCAAGATCCCACAGCTGAGGTGGCAAAAAGTCTTAGTTTCCTGCCAACTTTAAGATTCTGCATCTTTAACTCTTTCAAGGCCTTGAACTTGCTCCCACTGAAGTCAGTGGACAGGTTTGGCATTGAAACAGACAGGAGCAGGAGTCAGAATTCACATCTCCTAGTCCCACCAGTGTGATTAACCCCGCTGAAGTCAGTGGAGTTGTACCAGTGCTTACACCCTATGTGAGGACAGGCAGTTCCGTTTGCTGCTCACTCCTGCAGCAGCATCCAACCACCTTCTTGCAAGGTGGTGCCAGCCTGTTCCCAAGAGAGCTATTCCTCACCAGCCCTGGACATAGTGCCGGATCAGCAGGTCCCCATCACATGTGCTTCCTTAAGTGACAATGCAATCATCACAAAGCATACGCACCGCACACACTATTTGCTTAGTATTGACCACTCTTGATGGGCCTCTTCCTCCTCCCGCCACAGTCCCAGAGATCACACAGACCCCAAACACTCTACCCATTTTGCACCATCTTGGGCAGTTTTATTGTAGACCACCTAGATGCTTCCAATCAGACCAACGCAGCCTTTGGAGAGATCCACAGGAGCTTCCACAGACAGTGTCACGTTGGGATGGGAGTAGCTTGGGAACGTCTCAAAGCATTTCAGGGCTCTGCAAAACCAATGGGTGTTTTAACTCCCTTCCCCCAAGCCTCTGGAAATTTAAACCCATGATTCCTGTCCTTGAGGCGACTCAACTGAAATAAACTCGCACTGTTTTAGATCAGAAGAGCTAGTGCTCTGTAACATGGATCATAGAGCACCCCAAAAACTCAGCTGGCATACTGGGATACCCTAGAAACAGTACTGGTTAGTTCATTTGAATTTTTCTTCTCTCCCTATCTTTACACTCCTATTTTCAGTCCTGCTATTAAGGATCATGGACTGACAACATCCACGTTCGCGCTGCACTTTGGAACCTACTTGTCTGAGCGATTACAAGATGGATGGGGTCACCTCTGGCATTAAGAGGAATCTCCAGAACCTATTTTGCTCCCATTTTTTTTTTTTTTTAAAAACCCACAACACGTGTGTGTTGAAGTCCCCAGCGTACGATGTCAGTTACAAATAAAGCTCAAAGATCAAGAGTAAAAATGATGTGGTCCACACTGTCCGTATATTCTCTGATTGCTTTGCAATACAAGGCCACGGGACTGGGGCAGCTCCAAAGGCGAGATGCAGCACAGCTGCAGTGTTACTGAGTGTCCTACTCCTGCGCCATGGCTGGCTGGGACCCACTCCCATCAGTAGAAACCTCTCTCTCCACAAGTGACAGGGTCCATGCCAGTGGCTACAGCTTGTTGTTCCGGTGAAAGGTGGTCCCGTGAGGGGAGGCGTACGTTGGCTGATTGTGCCACGTCGACACAGGGTACAGCCTCTGGCGCAGCGAGCTGTCGTAAGACGTAGGGTAGTGCACTAGGCTGGCAGCCAGCGGCCGGCAGAGGTCTGAGGATTGAGTGGAGGCAGCTAATAAGTGGCCTGGAAACGCAGGGATGACAAATGGGCTGACAGAGAGCGAAGGAATCAGTGAAGAGGACTGGCCCTTTAAATGGTCCGCGGGGGTGCCAAAGTTCACCGGGAACCTCAGCATCGTCCCTTTGTAACTATCCTGCCCTGTAGCAGAGGGGAGCGGTGCTGGGAAGCTGGGGCTTGGCACCACGGCCTGGGGCTTGGCCAGGCCCTGCTGGAGGCTCGGCGACTCGCCGCGTTTGTCCTTTGGCTCCACTCCCTTGATGAGAGGCGAGACAGCCTTTAGCTTCTTCCCATGAACAAAGCCCTCCTCCTCCAGACTGCGCTTGCTCCTCGGCCCGGGGCCCAGGGCAGGGCTGCCCACCTGGTTCTGTGGGATGGGCTGGACGAGCCCGCCATTCTTGGGCAGCGGGGGACTGGCCTTGGCAAAGCTGGCCATGGGTGGGACCCAGCAGGCTTTCACACTGGCAAAGGGAGAACCTCTGCTCCCCGCAGAGCTGCCTTTATAGAAAGCAGAGGGTCCCTGGCTGTCTCTGCTCCAGGAGGGCGGGGCCTGGCTCGCTTTGCTGCGCAGATCTTCTGGCTGCTCCACACAACCCTCCTGCCTCTTCCGAGTGAGGTTGGCTGGCTGCAGGTCCTTGCCTGGCTGCTGATAGATGGAGAGAGACTCTGGGAAATCCTTGAAGCCCCGAAAATACTCCATCGGGCCTCGTAGGGGGTGGCAGCTCACGGGTTTCAGAACCTCACTTCTGTACGCATGGAAGTGGCCAGTGAAGATGGCAGGAGCAGGGGAGAGGTGGCGCCCTGAACTCCCGTCCTCTGTCCTCGGAAATATCTGGCTGCCTCTGGGGCTCAGAGATCCCTTTGGGCACGGTGCCCCCTCCCCTTTGTTAGGGGGGAGGCACGCTTGGGCTGGGTCATTGGCATCATCCCCCTCTGGCACAGGGCTCCTTCCCTCTTTGCTCTGATGAATGACTGATGGCCTGTTGGAGTCGAGCTCTGGGCTGGGGCAGGGGAGCCCTGCAGACCTGGATTTCTTGCCTTCTGGGCAATGGCTCAGATGTCTCTCATGACAGTGCAAGGATTCAGCCTTGCTCACTTGAGCCAGCAGCTTCTTCTTGGCCAAGGGAGACATGATGCCATGGTTCCCCTTGAAGTAAAAGCTGGAGAAGAGCCGTTTGTAGGCCTCAGAGCAGCCGTGGGCCCTGCAGTTGCTGTGGCAGCTCATGGATGGCTGGCTCTTGGCCAAGTCCTTGGTGTTCGAAAGGGGGAGCCCCTCAGCTCGGTCTCCTGGTCGGCTCTGCTCGGGGCCATCTGTCACAGTCTCCCTGCCCCGTTTTGGAATGGCAGAGGTATCCAGCTTCACCTTCTCAGGCAAAACCTGCAACCCAAGGGATGGTACCATGAGCGCTGGGAAAGGGCTGAGCACACTCCTGTGAGCAGAGCCAGGGTAGGGTCAGAGGGGGCACAGGACACAGCCCCCACTCATCTGCTAAATGCAGAGGGGCGCTCCCAGGCCAACCCCTGACCTGGGTGAGCAGCTCCCACTCCTCCTCAGCCACTATAGTAAGAGCTCCCCATTCTAACCTGAACTTCTAACTACAGCTGTCCAGATCCACCAACCAGTTGGAGTCCCCCCTGAAAGCCATGGGGGGCCAGCTGTCCAGCTCCCACACTTGCCCACTCCTTTGTTCTCTTCCCCCAGGCGTCCAGTCACAGCCTCCTCCTCCTCCCTGCTGCTCCACAGCCCATTGCAGTTCTGTTCTCTCAGAAGCTTTTCTCCCTGCCCAGTCCCTCGCCCCAGCGTAGCCCCCAGTATCTCTCCTTGCAGCATGAGCACTGTCAGGAGCAATGGTCTGGAGGCTGCTGTTGAGAGACCCTGAGGAGGGGTTGGCCCAGCTTGGCCCAGTCCTGCACCTGATCTCCGCTTTTCTCCTTCTTGACTCTCTTGCTCTTTTCAGCTGCGTCATCGCCCTGCTCCCCACGGGGCTCCCTGGAGACCTTGTACTGCTTCCGGGGCTTGGCAGGGGGCAGGGGCTTGTCATCCTCGCCCTTCAGGTGTCGCACATACGGGAGGACCAGCCTGCAGGACAGAGAGGCCAAGTGCATGAATCAGGGACAGTGGCCCAGAGGAGCCCAGTTCCACTGAGACAGGCAGGCCCTCCCCACCCTAACCATGACCCACTGCAGAGGACTTGGCTGGGCTCGGGCAGAGCACAGCAATGGCACTAGGCCTATGCAGCAGTACCTGTGTTCCTAGGAGGAAGCACCAGATTCCGGCACTGCTACATCCTAGCAGGTGCAACCAGCATCCTCAGGGACCTGTATGTCCGCCAACAATTGGGCTGCTCCCCCCACCCCACTCTTCTCTGGTCCCTTCCATCGGAGGATCCGCAAATACCTCAAACATGGTTGGGTGCATCCCTGCCACAACCTGCAGAGTAAGGGTGGTACCACACACCATTTTACAGATGGGGAAACTGAGGCACAGAGCAAAGGGCAGGACTTGCCGGGGTACCCAGTTTACACGTAGGGTGGGCACAAGGTGGGAAGCAGCAGATGTAGGGTGATGTTAACTGGAAGCTACTGATCTGGGGACCCAGGAGTGGAAGAGTGACCTCAGCAGGGGTCAGACCTGGGACCACTGGATTGAGGAGCAGGAGTTTCTGCTGCCTGCACGAGAGGCACAGTAACCAGCTCAAACCTCATGTGCCGCAGAGGGAGCAAGCCCCCTGCTGTGCTAGTGTGGGCTCAGCACCACAGACAGTGCCGGGCGCCAGGACAGACCTCACAGCCTGGCTGGCAGGGCGGACACTCAAACCGAGGCCTCAAGGGCAGCCGTCCGTGGCTGCTCCTGGTGACACTGGCAGCTAGCTGAGGTGAGGCACTCCAGGAGGGCTGGCTGCTCTTCCAGTTTGTGCCTCCAGGGCTGTGGCATGGGCAGGAGGGCCAGTACCTCTCGTAGTGCCTCCGGGTGCAGGTGGCCGCGCTGGTGCTTCCAGGGCTGCCCCCCAGCTCATCATACACGTTCTTCCAGAGGCGTCTTCCTGTGACCTGCAAAAGGAGGGGAGAATGAGACCTACTGGGGATGCTGTGTCCACAGCATCCAGGAGCACCTTGCACAGCCTGCCTTACCCCAGCGATGTGCCCTGCTGCAGAGCAGGGAGAGGCCCTGCCAGCACTGGAATCTGGGGTGCCTGGGCAGGGCTGGGATGGCGACAGCAGCTCCCCTCCAAAGCTCAGGGTTGGGGAGCACCCAAGGAGCTGACCACAGGTTCTGTGTTAGAGCTGGCATCCTTGGGCCTAGGTTCTTGGACCTGCTGATGGATGCTCATTGCACTAACGCCTGAGACTACATCCAGCCCTCCATGGAGCCTCACGACAGGGCCATGGCTGAGGACAGGATACCAGCACACAAATCACGGGACACCTGTTGGGATCCAGCCTAAGGCTGTGACCGTCACGTTTTACAGCAGGGGAAACCGAGCCACAGAGCAACAACGGCACAGCTAGAACAGAACCCAAGCTTTCCAGTTCCAGCGCAGTACTGGTGTACAGAGGCACAACCTGTCAGCACCAGTGCAGGCCCTATTGCTTATGCTGGGACCTCCTGCTGTCCTGCTTTGACCCCCAAGCCATCCTTCCCCTGAGCAGCAATCAGCACCGTGCTGCACTGGGAGCCAGGAAAGAGTTAAGTGATGGGCGCTAATTAGATCCATTCCCCTCACCCCAGGGTGGGTCATCTGCAGGTGGCAGGGCTTTTGGTCAACTTGCTGAAAACACCACATGCTCCATCCCACTGGTGTCTGGAGCTGGAGAGCCCCCTTGCGGGCTCCAGGCAGCCTCCCCTCCCCATGGCGCTCCACACAGGTGCTGGCGCCAGCAACTCTCATTGCTGCCGTTCGCAGGAACAGATGGGGCGACGGGGAGGAAATTAGCTGAGCCAAGCAAAGTGCCAACATGAAGGAAAACGTTCATTCTGCAGCAAAGTCCCCTCCCCCTTCTGCCCGTTAAATCCACCAGGGACAGGAAGAGGCAGCAGGAGATGCCAGCGCTGCTCTGCTCAGAGAGATAAATCACCAGGTGCCTGGTTAACTCTCTCATGCCCACCAGCCTCAGCAGGGCAGGGCCTTTAAAAGGCCAGCTCCAGGACTCTGCACACCGCTCTAGCTCTACGGGGCTGAGCAGGGTACCTTTCCCTTTCCCCCAAACTCTCTTGCCCTGGCTGCCAATGTCCCAGGGACTAGGTTCTCCACCCCTCTCCCTCCAGGTCCAGCACTGTGCTTTGCTTATTGCACTGCACTGTCTGTCCCAATCAGCAGCTGTGTGCGCTGTCCCTTGCTCCAGGACCTGAACCATGAGCTTCACCAAGACGCCCCTGTCCCTCCCCCTCTAACGCAGTGGATTTGCTTGTTGCAGGGAGGCATGAATCAGCTGGGACACCCCAGCGATACCATCTTTGCAGTTCTGCTGCAGAAGAGCCCGAAGCGAAGTCTACACCAGCTTCTGAGCCCCTTCCCTTCGTTCCGAGTGGGGTCACTGGGGCCGAGATCAGCACTAACAGCACGGATTGGCCACCACAGCTTTGTGCACCAGGGACTACCTTCAGCCCTCCGGGCATGACTCTGGCTGGAAGCAATGGCAGTTCCACCTCAGCTGAGAGACTCTGGGAGGTCTCTTCCATGCCAAGAAGCCTTGCCCCAGCGCTGCAGCATTGCAGCTGAGACCTGTTTGAACAGGAGTTTGGCCACAGGCTAGGACAGTCCGCCATGATCCTCTAAACCCTGTCCTGCTCCCAGCTGCTGCACATAGCAACAGATTTAGGCTCCAGAGGAAGTTGTGTCCCACTTTGCTAAAGAGATGACCCTGCAACAGGGCAGCAAAAGGGTGATGGCAGCGGGGTCCCTGCCCCAGTAATTCAGTTCCACGCTTCTTACCAGCTCATATGCTCCCAGCTTCTCCACAGCTTTGTAGATCTTCCACAGGTTAACTAGACAAAGACAAGGAATGGGCAAGGAGTGAGGACAGGTCAGTGGGCTAATGTTTCATGACACCTGTCCCAAGGCACTACTCACCCTTCATCACCAGCAGTCCTGTCAGTCAGACTCTTGGAGGTTGTGTGAGAGCAGCCCCCATTGACTTTAATGGGAGCTACAAGATGGGCCATTAGCAACATGACGCAGGGTCGTCAGCCAGGGCAGGGTTCCGTACACAGGATGTATAGGGAGCACCGCAGCGTGTCATGCCTGGAGACCAGCTGCTGTGCTGCCTTTTGGGGAGAGGTTAGTGCTGAGACACTGGGTGGCTTGGGCAGGGCACTGCCACAAGGAAGATTAGCAGACTGTTATGGTCCCAGTGAGCACAGAGGCACTGTCGCAAGGAAGCTGCCCGCCTGGCCGGCATGGCCAAGGCACTGACAGAGATCAGAGCAGTAAGCTTCACCACATACGATGGCTTTCTCCTTTTGCTCTCTGCCATTAGCACCCCCCACACCCTGCTCCAGAGGGCGCAGCATAGATAACACCCCCATCCATTTAGGGCCTGGGAAGGGGAGTTCTGGTCACTCAAAAAGCCACCCTTGAATTGTTGTGAGCCACCTGCACAAGGATCTCACGAGCAGCAACAGTTTGCTTCCTTTGGGCCACTGAGTGGTGCTCATTGCTTGTGGTGCTGGCAGGTTACTCAGCCAACAGGCCTGGGCCTGCCAGTCGTGGAGGGGGAATCACTGGCACTTGTCCTGGGGTAGCCCCACTTCCTGCCCCCAGTCTATGGCTGGCTGTTACATGGATGTGTCAGCCTCTCATAGGCCGGCCCTGAAGAGGTGGCTGGCATGTCACTCCTAAACCCACTCCTGCAGTGCCACCTGGGCTGGGAACCAGCAAAGGATTCTGGAATTCTCCCCCCCCCCAAGACACAGTTATGAGAAGCTGAGCAGTAAGCTGTGACAGGAGAAATGAGTGGACGCGTGCAAGGTAAATGGACGCACTCTGCTTGAAGCCAAGATGAGGCACTCTCTCGATGGGCGTGTGACGGTCCTTCATGAACTTGTAGAGATTGACCAGGAAGGCCTGCTCCTCTTCCTTCTCCCTGCTCAATGCCTGTTCATCCCCCATCTCCTCCACCAGCCTCTTCTGCTCCTCTTCGGAGCTGCTGTCTGGCTTCAGCGCTGGAGAGTCCTGCAGAGAAACACAGCCAGGCAATCACCAAATGAGGTGGGGAAGCCAAAGGACAGAGAGGGAGGGGACCTGCCTCAGCTCACACAGAGAGTCCATGGCAGAGCCAGGAATAGAACCCGGGAGTCCTGGCTCCCAGCCCGCACTCTACTCACTGGACCATGCTTCCTATCAGAGCCAGGAATTGTACCAGGAGTCCTGACTGCCAGGCCATTGCCACTAGGTCACCCAACTTGCATGCATTTGCCACACAGAGCTGGCTAAAGCCATCCTGAATCCAGAGAAGACTGCATTTGTGTGTGTGTGGGGGGGGGGGGAACGGACGGGGGGACTGTATTAATTCCTTAACCCTCCTAGATATGCACAGCTGAGGAGCAGCAGCAGCTCCCACAACCTAGCTCATGTTTGCTTCAGAACAGCTGTGCAGGCTGGAGGGCCAGGATCCAGGACCAGTTGCCCCCAGAGTCCCTCAGCAAGGAGGGGAACAATGCAAGGCAACTTACAGAATGGCAGGGATGATAAGAGAGTTACTGAAGCTTCACATCTTCTTGCCTCTTTTCAACCTAATCTTGGACACCCCCAAACACATCTGCACGACTGCCTGCTGGATACACACTTGCAGCAGTGAACTGGGAGTCAGGACTCCTGGGTTCTATTCCCACCAGTGGGGTTTTCACCGAATGCCATGCTGCATTGTACACTGCTCTAAATACCATCGAGAGGCGTTTTGCGGTCGGAGGCATTTTATTAGCTCCGGAGAGTAACAGACTTGTGCAACTAAAGAGTGAGAGCCAGAGTTTATTATTCTCCCGGCTGGGAAGGCAGCCAAGTTGGTCAGAGCACTGGAGCTGTGTGAGAACACGAGGAACAGCTTCCAGGAAAACAGAAGGGCAGAAATACTCGCTCTCATCCTCTCTCTCTCTCTCTCTCGGCTAAAAATGTTTCTCGTTTGTTTGTTCTACATTTTCCAGAGTTATAAAACTTGTTGCTATTTTTGGGCAAAGCAGCTGCTCAGCTCCCAGCACTTTTTCTTCTTTCTATTCTTTTAACTGCTTGTGACAGTGGTGTTATTGTAGCTGCTGAGCTATTTCTGGGCCTCCTTTTCCTTTTTTAAACCGCAGTGAATTCAGTGCAGGGGACTGGTGCATGAGCGAGAGTCCTGGCAATTCAAGGCCTCTGCCACAGGGCAAGTTTCTCAAACCCACTCAGCACCACCACAACCTACTCAGGCCTGCCCTGATGGGACAGGCCTCTCCTCTAGGGCACGAGACATGCTTTGTACACCATCTGGTCCTCGCCCGCTCTCCTAAGCCTACCCACTCAAGTTGGCTGTGGCAGTGGTTTCGGTGAAGCAGCCACCTGTCTGTTGGAAACCAGACTGAGTGAATGAACCACTTCACCAAACTCCTTTCACCAGAACAACTCTCAGCGAGGAACAATTTTTCCTAGATTGGATCAACACTGGTGGCCCACAGAGCGAGAGGCATGGTCTGCCATTATTGGTCACCTAAGACATCCAGTGCCATTTAATGGGAGCAGGGTTATGGTGTGTCCTGCCATGGCTGTCACAGCAGCTAGGCCCACGGCAGGGGACTGCTGGGGACACTTTGTCTCTAGTCCCATCTTTAGCAATCACACCAGCCACCCAGTGCTGAGGACTCACGCAGTCTACACCCCTCACTCTCAGCACCAAGGGGTAGGTCTCTTTCGTATCCATCCCATCTCTCTCCCCACCACGATGGAAGTGGCAGGTGCCCCTTAAATGTGTCCACAAAGGCACAAGGCATCATATGTGAGTTTCCATAGTGCTTGGGGAGATAATGGATTGACAAGAACCAGTATAACCCAACACTCGACCCAGGGAGGCTGTACGACTTACACCCACCCCATGGCTGCAACCTAGAAGGACTTTAAATTGACAGCGGAAGTCGATGAGGAGGGACACATCAGTCTCACGCGACAGTCCTGTGGAAGGTTCTGTGGCCAGGAGCCATGGAACAGGCCCCGCAGGCAGGCAGATGCCTACAAGCAACAGGAGGAACAGAACTCACTACCTTCCACAATGGAGAAGCCACAGGCCTCTGGTAAGCTAAAGGGGCATCTCCCCCAAAAGAGAGAACAGACACGCTTCCTACGGCCCACATGCTCCATGCAGTGACCTCCACTGGGCTGGGTGCGCTCCCGCAGGCCTTTCACAGAGCAGCATTGGGCCACGTGCACCCAGCAGCATACATAACTATGCAACATGCTCCATGCAGCAAGGGCAGCAATGCTCAGAGAGAGACAAAGGTGGACATGACTTTCCCGACTGCCCTTCACCCATTTCCCCCTCACTAGTTCCTTGGCCCTGTGGCTCCCCTCTCAGTTTCACGTGATGCAGACGGACAATCTGAGCATCTGCTTTCTCTTTTGGGTTGTCACCATTCCTGGAAATGGTCTCAATTCCATAACTGCACCGATTATTCCAGAGGCCTGTAATGTGCCTTGCCCCAAAACACTCTCAGTGTCTCAGTCACAGCCTGGCTTCCGACTCCCTGCTGCAGATGGTGCACACCTGTGTGTGCACAAACTGAGCACCGGGCAGGTTTGCACACCTAGGAGTGCAGCAGCATCAGAAGTCTGTTGCACAACTGCTTCAGCAGCACAGGTTGCACTTGTCTGGAAGTTCAGGAGAACCCCTGAGTCTTATCTGCATCCAGCAGCCTCAATCAATCATCCCCTTCTATTTATAAAAACCAAGTTCTGAGTCTTCTCTATGGTAAGGGACACACCTTTGCTGCATGTTGCAGGTGCAAATAAGGGATTGATGCAGGTGCAAGTCAGCCCTGCCCAGGCAAACAGGCCCCATGCAGAATTCCGTAGCCACTCTATGGAATGGCTCTGCATCCAAGGAGCCTGGCTTCAGGGGGAGCTAGCGACGGAGGCCAAGCTGAGGCAGCAGGTTATAAAAGCGATGCACACAGTCTCCCCCATAGTCCCTTCATCTCCGTGTCACTTCACATCTACCCCTCCAACCCTCTCCCCCTCACCCCTGTCCCTTTTCTTTCCCTTTAGCTGATCTTAAGAAAAAAAATCCTGGCACTAACTTGCCATTTGCTTGCATCCCATGGTTCACTCTGCTGGTGCGTTCTGCCCCTTTCCCCACCCTGTGTCTGCCCTGCCCAGGTAGACAACACTGTCTCATTGCTTCCTTGTGCTCTGCCTGTCAGCTCTCATCATGTACTTTGGTGCAGGTACCCTCTCTCTGTTCTGGGGCTGTACAGCACCCAGCCCAACGAGGTCCCAGGCCAGGACTGGGTCACCTATCATAATACAAATAAAACAACCCTCTCTTCCCTGGAGGCTTGACTTTATAATTTGTTGTTTTCCCTTCATCTAGAATAAGAGTGAAACCAACCCAAAGTCCAGGGCTGTCTTTTCATACAGACACCTATCGGGGTATGCTGGAACAGCGATGAAACAGCCTTTAACAACTGTTTGCCGCCAAGGGAAAGAAGAGAGATTCCCCCTGCGCTAGGCTGCACAGGAATTTCAGCTGTTGTTCCCGGAGCATTGCTGTCAGTTGCTGCCTGTCGAACAGCAATGCAGCTATGGACACAGGTACCCAAATAACAAAATGACAGCATCCTTTACACACCTCCCTCAGAGGTTTCAAGCTCCCCATTCTCATCTCACGGAGAAGGCTGAGTGACTCAAGAAACTCCAATGGGAGACGAGGAGAGAACTTCATGCTGTTTCTCACTCACCACCTGGTCCAGTGGGTCCACAGTGCTCTGGCTCCCCTCGGGTCCAGGCTTCACAGCATCAGCCTCTTCCACAGGTCCTGGCCCAGCAGCCTCCATTGTGGATGTCTTCTTCTTCCTCTTCCCTTTGAAGCTGAGTGCTGTGGCCAAAGAAGAAGATGGAGAAACCACTGAGAAGCAAAAGGCCCAAACAACCATGCAAATCAAGGGGAGGTTCTCTCCATACTCTGTGCACACACACAGCAGAGTGAGACACCAGACAGATAGATACATGTACTAGGGAATACATGTGATCAGTCCCTCAAATGCTGCAGGGCCCCAGTTTCCAGCATCAGTAACCCAGGATCCAACCTTCCCTCCCCTCAAACGCAGGGTGCAGAGCTGGATCTGGATCCAGACTTCCCAGTCCAGACTTCCCAGGACTCTCCAATGGATGGAGACCCGGATGCCCAGATCTGCACAGCCCTGAACTCAGGGAACAGTTGGGTCTCTCAGGATTTCATGCGTGGACCCATGGTTCATTGCTACACGCCACCCTTTCTGAGGGAGGTCCCAGCTCTGCACAGGGGGCCAGCCCCAGCTGAACCCAGTCAGAACTCCAGAGAGGGACACTCTTCAGCCTCAGACATGCCAGAGGGACCCATTGCCCCGGACTTGGCCCAAGGACAGGCAGGCTTTCCAAGAACAGAGACCTCTGTGACGCAGGTATCTGCCTTGCTTCCTGTTCAGAGATATGCATGTTTGTCAACAGCTCCTGATGGTGGGCCGTCTGGCCACTGCTTTCGCTTTCAGGGTGGCTTCCTGGAGCCGTGGGAGCCAGTGCAGAGCTGTGAACGCTTCCCCACCTCAGCCACATCCGTTCCTGCCAGACGCTCGGCTAACTGCCTCTGGCAGGTGGCTCACTCTCCCTTCAGTTGCTGAGGAGGGATGGGAAACCCCCCCCCCAGCCCCAGCGAGCAAGTGGAGAGACCCTTCCACTTCCCCAGTCATTTCCTGAGACAACGCAAGACATGGAGACCTGCCTTAGGTCTCCTGCAGCCCCTAACCACTCCTGCTAGTTCTGCCCTGTCAAACGTCCTATCCTTCACCCCTCAAGCTCTTCAACAAGAGCCCATAGACAGTGAGAGCCGAGTAGAGGCCACCTCCCTCTACCGCCCAGCAGTTAAATAATCCTAACCAGTTCCCACCTGGCTCATAGAAGAATCCCAACCCCTCCAAGTCAGTAGGGGGGTAGAGCTGGGCAGACTGCCCTGCAGTGTCCCCATTAGGCCTAAAGCAAGTATTTGGGTCTGTGCTGCTGCCAATGCAGCCCGAAAGTAACTGACAATTGAATAATTACAAAAAAGTATGCCCACCCCTGACCAGAGAACCAGCAGGAAACTCCTGCCCATGGGCCAGGCCAAGGGAAGCACAGCCGGGACACTGTAAGAGGTGTATTACTGTAGCGTCTAGAGGCCACACTGAGATCAGGGCCCCGCTGTGCTGGGTGCTAGACAGACGCCTACCTGCCCTGAAGAGTTTACAATCTAAATTGAAAGAGGGGAAACTGAGGCACTGAGCAGAGCTGTGACTTGGCTAAGATCACACAGCAGGACAGTGGCAGAGCAAGGTTCCAGTGCCAAATTCCAGTCCTGAGGCCTCTCCTGAGGAGGGCCCCTGATTGCCATAGTGGGGAGCCACCCCCAGTCAGAACCTGGGACATAGCTTGTCTTTGGCTGTGGTCCAGCAAGCAACCTTGCTGAGCGACTCCCACACAACACAACGTTTCTGGAAATAAGGGGCTTGGAATGGTACATGATCTGCTGTGAATTCAGGGCAGAGGCCCCGCCCCATCCTTCTTCACTTGTGGGATTCATTCCATGTTGCATAACTGCTTAATATAGATTCTGTTTACACAACAAGGAAGGAAGAGAAACAAACAAACAAAAAACCCCTCCTACTCTGCACTTTTGCTGGTGCCAGAGCCTGAGCGAGCAACATCTGTTGGGCTGAGGTCACCTATTACTCCAACAACCCCTGTTTCCAAGCTGAGGGGAGGGCAGATCGGAACCAGAGCCAGTGGATCAGAACCAGGCCACATCAGTCTCTCCTTCTGACGCTAGTGAAATATCCACCTCTCCTTCTGGAGCCCTTCGAACAACAAGCATTGATCTGTTCCCAAGGCTCGGACGCCCAGCCTACTCCAGTTCGTGTTTGCTGTGTCGTTCTCAGCCCCACAGGGTCAGCGAGCTCATAAAACGCTTTCACATACTGTACAAAGGGGAGAGAAAACTGGCCGGTTTAATGTTCTCTGGGCATGAGATCACCACGCACGGCAGCCAAAACAAGCCCGGCTTCTGAGAGGATTACTGGACATGATGACAACTTTGGGAAACAGAGCAGAGAACAGCTTGAGTCTTTTACCCAGCTTATGGCAGGAGCTACTATGGGGGAGGGAGGAAGGCGGCGAGTCAATTCTTCCCCCCCTCCCCTCAACTGCCTGGGCTCATCAACATGGCACAGAGAACAGGCAGGGAGAGGAAGGGACAAAGACACCTGAACCCCTCACTGAGGCAAGAGCACAACTCCCAATAAACAAAGGAGTCAAGTGCAGGTGTTTTTGTTAATTACAACGCAAGCCGAACACCATTAATTAGGGAGTTCTCCTAACAGTTATACTGGATGGATCACGGCTTGTTGACAAGCTGTGCCCTCCTCTCCTTATATAAACAGGGAAGACCCCTGCCTGTGCTGACATTGGAGACATGGGGGGGGGAGGGGGGTTGCATATGGAGGAGTGAGAGCACAACTTGGCTCTCCTCACATGTAGGAATCTGCCCCTCTGCTCTGCAGAGTCCTGCTGCTCGCGCTTCATTCTTCCTATGCAGATCCCAGCAGTTGTTCCTTCCCCCCACCCTCATTTCCTATCCTGAGGATCCAGTATTATACTGTTCTTTGTTTCATGCCAGTTGGGATGCGTCTTATCTGGGTTGCAACACTGAAAAGCACCTGTTTATTTGCAAGGCAGCTGCGCGCAGGACCCTGCTTGGCAGTTTTACTGGGATGGCAAAGTGCCTGTTTCGGGGCTGCCCTTCTGCACAGTTGGGGGCTCACACAGTTTATGGTGGTGTCCCTTCCTCTGCCAGCACTCTCCTTTCACCAGTCCAGAGAGAAGAGCTGGACATGCTGCTTTAAACCAGTTCTTTATCCTCCCATCATTAGTGGATTAATGTTGATACCACAGCATCAAATGTGATGGGGCAATATCATAACCATCATTTTACAGGTGGGGAAACTGAGGCACAGAATGGGGAAGGGCGGGACTAACCCAAGGTCACACAATGGCAGAGCAAGGAATAGAAGCCAGTTTTCCAGGCTCCGACCCTTGTGCTTCAGCCATGAGATTACCCTGCTACAAAAGAAACCTTAAAACAAAAGCACCCCAACCTTGCTAACAAATCAAGGACTCAGTACAAACAAGAGTGAGAGAGAGGAACCAGTAGGGTGCCAATGCCAGCAAGGAAGAAAGTGCAGCAAATCCATTCCCAAACTTCAGGGAATCACAGAAATTAGAGATGCCAATGACCCACGAGCTCATCTAAACCCTACCCAAAAGGGCAGCGGGGGGGGGGGGGAAGGGGGGTGCTCAACCTCATACATATTCCAGCGCATAGAGAAAGGGAGAGTGCGATTTAACGAAGCCCCCAAGGAAGGACGACTCCAATCTAATCTGGAGCAGCAGAGTCCTCTGGCATTTTGGATTTTTGGTTCTGCCTTTGCTAACCATGACAGTAGATGTTTGTATTTCACAGCAGCAATCTGCAATTTCCAGAGTCACTCACGCACGCACCCCCCCCCTCCCCGCCCACTACTGAACATGTATCTTGTTCACACTACCAAGGCGCGGGAGCGTGCTCGGGTGAGCAGGGGGGCAAATGGGAATAGCTCAGCTTCATTCCTCTCCGCGGCCGTAGGGGGGTGAAAGAAAGAAAGAAAGAAAGAAAGAAAGAAAAAAAAAAAGTGTTCTTGAAAAGGTCAAACCATTTCTTGGCTCGGAAGGAGGGGCCGTTAGCATCTTCAAAGGAGGAGAGCGAGCCGCTTTCGGGAAATGACAGAGTACAATGGAACCCGAATTCTGCGTACACACTGTGCCGTACCTCCGCTTAACCCTTTGGGGGCCGCGGCGGGGAAGGGGAAAAACAGGCAGATTCTTCTGGGAACCAGCGAGAGGGAGGGAGGGAGGGAGGCCGGCTCTTGCTGACAGCTGTCACAACAAATTAGCTGCGAACTGCTACAGATCGCAAACCGCAACAGGAAGTGGGATGCCAGAGCCCGACGCGGCGCTGAAATTTACCAACTAGAAAGAAAAGTGTATTGCGAGATAAAAAGTGACTGGGAAGCCCCCGGCAGCCAGAAACTTTTGAGACAAGGAGAAAAAAACTCCCCCCTCCCCCCCGCCGCCGCCGCCGCCCCGCCTGAAGAACCTGCCGCCGAGGACAACTGCGGCCCGGCCGTGCGGACAGGGCCGGCGAGCCCCGGCCGCCGGGCAGGGGCGCGGGGCAGGAGCGGGAGGTTTTACCGTCACCGGGGTCGGAAGCCGGCTCCCGCCCCAACCCCGAACCGGTCGCAGCTCCTGGGGCGCGGGCCCCCCCGGGCCCGTAACTTGCCCCCCCCCCCCGCCCAGCCCGGCGCCCCCCCGACTCTCCCCCTCAACTTACCCCCCCTCCCCCGGCCCGCCCCGCGCGGGGACACGCTGCCCGGCCAAGACCCGGCAGGGCTGTTTCTTACCCATCGCCCGCAGCGCCGAGGCCTCAGCGCCCGCCCGGCCCCCACGCCGCCGCCCGCCCCATGCGAGACTCCGGAGTGTCCGGGCTGAGAAGGCAGCAACTCGCTCCCCTCGCCGGCCTGGCGCCCCGCCCCGCCCCGTCCCGCCGATTGGGCAGGGGTGGCCGGTGGGCGCGGCCGATAGGAGAAGGGCGCAGTCAGTTAAGGGCTGGACCCGCCCCGCGCAGCTCGGGCCCCTGGGAGTTGTAGTTGGCCCGGGGTGCGCGGCCGCTGTGCCGCGCGCTGCTCTCCCCTCAGCCCGCCAGGCCCGCGCGCCGCTCTCCCCTCGGCCCGCGCGCGCCGCTGTCCCCTCAGCCCGCCCGGCCCGCGCGCCGCTCTCCCCTCAGCCCGCGCGCGCCGCTCTCCCCTCAGCCCGCCCGGCCCGCGCGCGCCGCTCTCCCCTCAGACTCCTTTCTTAGTCCGGAGTGACACCGGTGTAACCCGTTCACATCACTAGGGTTTGACGCCGGTGTAACCGGGGAGGCGCTGTGGCCCTCTGGGCACGTGAGCCGGGCACAGGGCAGCAGAGAGCCGGCTAACGCGTACCCGCGCCAGCACCCTGGAGGGACAGGCGGCACCCCAGAGAGAGACCCTCCCCTGAGAGGGGTCCTGGGGCCGTCCGCGGCCTGCGGGCAGGGTACATGCCCTGCGGGCGGGGGAGGGAAGTCCGGGACCCTGGTGGCTTTGCCGGGCGGAGACGTGCCGTGCCAGGCTCGTTCATAGACTATCAGGGTGGGAAGGGACCTCAGGAGGTATCTCGTCCAACCCCCTGCTCAAAGCAGGACTGATCCCCAATTTTTGCCCCAGATCCCTAAATGGCCCCCTCAAGGATTGAACTCACAACCCTGGGTTTAGCAGGCCCACGCTCAAACCACTGAGCGATCCCTGCCCCCTATCCGGGCATGACCAGCCGGTGGGACGGAGTTACCGAACCAGAGGCTTTTCTGGTCGGCTCCTTTAAAGTCCAGCTGACACCAGTGCAAGCCCTGGCGGTGACTTCAGCGGGCTTGGGCTCCGGCCCCGCGGGCAGGGCTGTGTTCACAGCGCAGCCCCCTCTGGGCATGAGATGTCTGTCCCTCCAGAAGCACTGGTTCTAACATTGGCGTGTTACTGTTATTCAACCCTCTTTCCAGGCTCCAGGCTCTAGTTCCAGGGGCCTGTGCATGGCCCATCGGTCACGTTACATTCTGCACATAAATTTGCCCTTTTTTCCCCCCCTCTGGCTTCTGCTGCCTTGTGGCGAGGACTTAATTTAAAATAAAGCCGTGATCTGCAGTCGTGGGGAATAGGGCTTAATAGGGCAGCTTTTGAATCAAATGGCAACTAGTGAGGAGCACGTAACCCTGAAAAATTGGAAGACTTAAAATAAGGGTTCATTGGGTGGAAACAAAAAACTAATTGATTTTAGCCTGTGCTGAGGATCCACTAAACCGCATGGCCCAGCCAGTGGAGTGACCAGGGGGGTCTCAGGTTGCCAGAGCCTGTTATATACAGTGTTGCTAAAATGCTCTGTAACATTCTGGAGTTTTGCAATGATCTTTAAATTGTCTTGGAATCTCTGTTATGAAAGAACATGGCAATTCTCCACATAGGCTTCATTGCCTTCACAGTGGTAGCTGCTGCAGTTAAAAAAAAAAACAAAGTACATTTCAAAATAAAAAAAATCTAAGCAGTAATGATGCAGCTAGGTGTGAGGCTAGGTCTCCACTTCAAAGTTTTGCCAGCAGAGCTATTTGAGTTTTCATGACATTGCTGTGCCAACCAAAGCCCGAGTATCGTCACAGTTATACTGGCAAAAAGTGCTTTTGCCACTGAAGCTTATTTTGCTCAGGGAACTGGTATAATCTATGCCATCGAAACACCCCCCCCCTTTTGTTTTTGGCCAGCATAAACTAAGAGGGGGGCTGGTGGTCTGCCTATACCAGCCACGCTTTGAAATGTGGACAAGTCCTGAACAAGTACCTGGCTGACTCAGGGCCGTAGTAGAGAGGAGTCTGGGGAAGGGAAGGGTAAGGTGAGTGTCACGGTCAGAGATAAACTGGAAGAGGCTGTGATGATGAGGTGAAGCCGGGGGAGGCCAGCTGGCTTTATATAACATTCCAGCTATGATTGCACTGTTGTCTCACATTTTGTTGTGTTACTGTCATTGCAAAAACTTAAAAGGAAAGGGTTGCATTATTTCCTTTCTTTTGTGAAAAAACAGGAAACTGGAGTTGTGCTCCTCTCAGTGCCATAGCACAGGAGAGGAGGGGGAGGCTGGAAAAATATTCTACTATATTGTTGTAACTGATCAGAGAGAAAGGACAGCACAGGAAGGGCTGTGGTGTAAGGTACAGTGAGTGATTCATACTTTTTATGACTTCCTTCTCTTGGTTCAAATAATCTCTTCCAAGAAACTTTCCTACAATAATCCCCCAATGAGTTGATAAGATAGATAGACAGAGCTAGAGACAGAGACAGAGAGATGGGGCTTGATTTTCTGTGGTGCTGCACACCTGAAGTTCCAAATGAAACCAATAGGAGAGGTGTCTGCTCCATGCTACTGAACATCTGGTCCGTAGATGACCTAGATAGTACATGATGGGTCATGTGGGATACAGGTTTTGTTGGACTGAGGTTGGCCACATTACTCATGTGAGGCAATGCAGCTGAATACAATGGTTCTGCAATTCATTACATGGTTCCTCAATTTATTATGAGTCCAGTCCTGCTGTGTGACCTCAATTCGTATTGATATTTCTGGGAGTTAAGGCAGTCAGTACCTCGCAGGATTGGGCATTACAGTATGTGAGTATCATCCACATGTATGAGATTAGATAGAGAAAGAGAGGATGAGTGAGGTCCCAGTCCCTAGAAAAGCCACATAGAGTTAGCTATCTAGCCCTGTGGGGACTCAAGCTAAGGATTTACTGGAAATCTATCTCTGACTGGCACAGAAGGCACTATCAGTAAAATATTGCTCGGTGTTATACATAGTTCTTGTGACTGTATGTATTGCCCAGAGCCATAGCTATTCAAAAAATATAATCATGGACAGTTTTATTTGGCTTCATAAGGCAGTGGGATGTAAAACTGAATTAGCAGAGATTTCTGTCTGAGGAAGGGATGTGGGGTAAGAGTGGGATAATGTAATAAGTTAACTGTTAGAAATGGATGAACTTACTCTGAATACTGTGTAGGCCTTGAACTGAGAGCTACGTTGTCTGAGATATAGTCTGTATTGTCAGATGGAGACGATGATGGTTTCATGCCTGAGTGTTAACTATTCTATTAATATAATAAAAATTAATGAACCCTGGTGCTTACATGGGGTTTACAGCTTCCAAAGGATGTGGAGCTGTAAATTAATTGGAGACACTGTGGTAAGAAAGCTAATATAGGTCTTGATCCAAACACACTGAAGTCAATTGATTGACTCTCACTCATTTAATTGGACTTTGGATCTAGGCCATATTGGATAATTGTATCTTTCACTCTGTATTCTGTCCTTCTGCCTGGAATAGCTGGATTGGTTTCCAGGCCACAAAATAGCTCTTTATGGGCGTCTGTGATCACAATCAGTGTTGTTTAATCTCAGCCAAGCACTGAGATTTTAGAGCAGAGGGGATGGTTTCCCATGCCTAAACCTCAACTTTGAAATACCTGGACTCCTAGGAATTTCAGGCTTGAATACCAGAGGGACTGAGTCACCCTTTCCTCCTACATGTGTGAATTTCCTTTCCATTTGTTATGCGAGTGTGTTTAGGACAATGGTTCAGTGGCTCTTTTCAGTAATAACCTAACTCAGTATTTATACTGTGCTTATTGCTGTAGTATCTGAACAAATAATAACAATGCGGCTTGGCATGGGTAGAGGGCCCTTTATCCAAACAAAATTGAACCAAGCCAATCTCAGGGTGTGGGGAGCCCCTGGATGAAGTACCTTTTTGTATGGTGTGAAAGAAGATGTGAGGGGCTAGCAGTTACAGTCATGCTGTAAACCACCAACTGCAGCCTATATTTCTGCCCAGATGGACTGAGCCCTTGTTATGCTCCTGAAGAGGGTTCCTGCAAAGTGCTGATCTTAAGAACAGTCCCCCCACCCAAGTCCCTGCATGATGTTTTCCTACTCCTGGGGGTTTGTGTTGTCATTTCTGTTTGAGGTTAAAGCTCCACCGAGAATATTATTTAAATGCATCTCCTGTGCAATCAGAGGCTAAACCAGCCCCCTCCTCTGCACCCCTGGAGACGCCTCTGCTGCTGTTCTCCTGCAAAGGTGCTGTGATTGGGGTGCATAACCCTTGCATGGCACAGAGCCCAACTTCACAGGGAGTCTGCACAGCAGTTGGCAGAGAGAGGGGCAGCACCAGAGTGTCCATAGGGGCATGGATTGTTTATCCATTCATCCACAGGAGGATCCTTCCTTCCATCCATAGGAAGATGGATGTATGTATCTATCCATCCCACACAGCAGCATGGTATCTGAATGCATCACAAGAAAATTAACTGGTAATGGTAATTAACTCCCTCTGCTAAGATCACATTAGGGGGCTCAGGAAAGCTGCTGTAGCTGGCGTAAAGAAGCCTTCATGCAAAGGATTCATCCTTCTCTTTCTCCCTCTTCCCCATTATGTATCTGCTCAGCACCTGGCACAGCTACTTGTGGTGGGTGCTGGATGGAGGATGTAGCTCTCAATACTCAGAAGTGTGCAGTTTGCTTTTCAGAGCTGCCCTGTTACTTTAATGCAGATATACTACATTTCCCAGAATGCAGTGCTCATAAAAGGGGAGGAGTCAGCCTTTGAAAAACACACGAGTGTAATTTCTCGTTAAAAAAAGAAGAAGAATCAAAGCATCAAGCGTCATGTCTAGGAATAGAACGGGAGCATTGCCAAGTTATTACAGAAGATGAGTAATCCACTTAAGTCATTCCTCTAAACACCATTCCTTGTAAGAGAATTAAAATATCAGCTTACATCACCAAGTGCAGCTCTTAGCCTGGATGAGATGTGCATACACAATGTGAAAACGTTACACTGGGATTGCAAATCATGAGTAAGATCTGGAGGGCAAATGAATGGCTCATTCAGGGTACAGATTTCAGAGCAAAATATGTGCTCGCTTCCAAGCAGCAACAGCTGGACATAAAACACAGATGAGAGATCCACAACTCAGGGAGAAATTAGACAGGGGCTTAAAATAATTAAAAATATGTTTATATTGCCCCTTCTCTTGGCATTTTGGAGACCTGCACCAGGTTTTGTAATTAACAAGGACAAAGTCCACAAGAAGCTGAGGCTGAGTTGGCTCAGAGGCAATAATAACTTTTAGAATTTACATAGCACTTTTCATCGCTAACCTAAAGCATTTCATCAAGGTCAGTTTCATCATTAGTCCCAACTTTACAGATGGGGAAACCAAGTCATAGAACACAGAAGTATTTTACCCCAGGTCAAAAATCAGCAGAGCCAGGACTAGAACTCACATCTTCCAACCCCTGTTTGGTGCCTCATGCATTAACTCATGTTTCTTCTTACAGTGTAGCTGTAGAGCAAAGGAAGTCTTTGTGGATATTCTTGGGATTCAAGCTCTTTGCTATGCACCTCACTGGTGTGCACTAGTGCCCATAAGTCACAAATGTTCAGGCCAGCAAGTCTCACTCTCATCCCTGTTGTCAGAAAGCAAAAGCCTTGTGAATACTAGTGCAATGGTTATCGTGATCAGGAACTGAACCAGTAAGCTCCAGGGCTAAAAGCACAGGGCACGACAGTTTGATGACTTTTGACCTGAGGTTATGGCTCCTGTAGCTAACAGCTATAACAGAACTCATCCTCTCTGGATTTGGCACAGAGGGTGACAACCCACTCAATAGTGACTTACACTGGTATGTATATCCCAAATGTATATATGCTGGATATGCCCAACGCAGCTCCCTCCAAAATCTCTTCTTATTGCCTGTGTAATAGATTAATTGAAAAGCTACCAATTTTCATGGATGAATTGCAAAACAGACCAAAAGAGCCACCTCCCATTTAATAAAGCTGCCTTAGATCATCCAGTCAGAACCCAGAAACAATGCCTTGTGACTCAGCTCGCCGAAGATACCATGCAAACAGCAAATATTGGTAACCACTGGCTGGTGTACTAACCATCCTGTGATCAAAAAGTAATTTTTGCAAAGACTAGAAATGCTTGAGATGCGCGAGTGACCTTTTCACTCATGTCACGTACCCCACCGCTGGGACTGCACTCATACAAGAATCCACACAAGCCCTGGAGGAAGCACAAACTCAGCAGGCCAAAGCTACCTTCAGTTACACCCAGGCAATTTCACTGACGGCAATTGTGCAGGCCCAGGGGATGCTGCCAAATTCTGGCCCTGTGATTCTATAACCCACAGGTCAGTGTGTGACAACTCCTCATCAGAGCTTAATCCACAGAAGACGTGAGCCTGCTACAGTCCCAGCAGTAAAGACTCCTGCATCTAACTGAGGAGTTGTCTAATGCTGGAGTCCCTGCTTGGCTAAGATGGTGCCCATTACATGTCTGTTTAGGAAGTGACTCTTCCCTTTATGGCTGGGCTGCAGATGCTGTAGTTTAGTCAGGGGCGGCTCTACCAATTTTGCCGCCCCAAGCAGTCGCTGCCGAATTGCCACCACCGCAAGAGCGGCGGAGCTGCCGCCGCAAGCTGCCACAGCGGGAAGAGCGGTGGAGCTGCCGCCGAATTGCAGCGGCGGGACACGGACGGCCGCCCCATTCTAGATGCCACCCCAAGCACCTGCTTGGAAAGCTGGTGCCTGAAGCCAGCCCTGTGTTTAATTAACAGCATAAATTGTTAACCAGGTACCAGAGGAGAGGACAGACATGGCCTGATTTTCAAAGGTGCTCAACACCATTAAAAACCAGACAGTCAACTCCTCATTCTCCTGTTCTCAGTGCTCAGCTGCCACGCACACCCCTGGCACCATCTCTGCCAAGGCCTTAAGAACATAAGAACGGCCATATTGGGTCAGACCAAAGGTCCATCCAGCCCAGTATCCTGTCTACCGACAGTGGCCAATGCCAGGTGCCCCAGAGGGAGTGAACCTAACAGGCAATGATCAAGTGATCTCTCTCCTGCCATCCATCTCCACCCTCTGACAAACAGAGGCTAGGGACACCATTCCTTACCCATCCTGGCTAATAGCCATTAATGGACTTAACCTCCAAGAGCATCACTACTAGTCTCACTACTGCACAGAGGGCTTATGCCTCATACAGGTCAACCCCTTGTTCTGTCCAAGGATCTTAGTGCTCCTGACAAACATATATGAACTAAACCTCACAGCAGGCAGGAAAGAACCACTATCCCCACCTTAGAGATGGGGAAAGGAGGCACAGGAAGATGAAAGGACTTGCCCAAGGCCACTCAAAGAATTATTAGAGAGATGAGAATAGAGCTCAGGAGTCTGGACACCTGGTAGGAGCCGTGCTGTAGATTTGCATGTCTTACATTGTACTTCTCTGAATGTCAATGGCATTCAAGGCCGAGCCTTGTTCAACCAGACTATTTCTATCTATTGTACTGAAACAGGAAAAGTTACCGTTTCGGCCACAAACGACCTTCTAGACACACTGAAGGAGGGCTCTGTCCTCGAAGGAGGGCTCAGAGTTCAGCTGGACGGTCCTGCTACAGATGTTCCACTGAGCTGGCTGTCCATGCTTAGCCCAGATGGTCTTCGAGGTCCAATCAATGGACACTTGCTGTGTTTTTCCAATAGGTGCCTTAGCTGGTTAAGCTGGGTCCAGAATGCAAGCAGAAGATGGAGGAGAGTGGTGGTAAATACCGGTTCATCTCTGAGTCCAGAGGAAGAGCTCTGTGGTTGCTTGTGTTAATTCTACCAGCGGACAGAGTGGTGGGTTGTGAGTCATCCCAAGACTCAGGGAAGTGGCTTGTGTGTGTATATATATGTGTGTGTGATTAACTCTTTCATTACTGGAACATCTGGGCTTTTTGGGGCTGTTGTAACTGTGGCTCGGGGTGGCTCGCTGAATGAGTGTGCCGTACTTTCCAATAGCAGAATAAAAGCTTCCTCTCCAGCGAGCTGGGTGTGGTATCAGCACCGCTGCACCAGTGAGAGCTTGGGAAGCGGACAGGCAGGGCAACCAGCAATCTGAACTCCGCCCTCCGATGGCCCCTGCCCTCCGTGATGGGACACTGAACCATTCATCCTCCAAAAACACCAGCTCTAGCTGGTAGGCACCAAATTATTTCACCACCTGTTTGCTGCTTTGTGCCTGATACAGGTTTGGTGGGTCTCAGCCTAGGGGTCATGTGGACTAGTTGGCCCCTTGCTGGCAGTCTGAGCCGAGAAGCCCATGAGACTGCATGCCCCCTCTTCCTGCCCAGAGCAGTGGGAATAGAGGAATTTCTCTGCTGGGTCTGTCCCAGGATCCTGCATTTGGCAGTGATGAATGCCTGATGCTTCAGATGAAGGCCAAAGCCACCATGTGCCCTGGCCAGTGGTGCATCACTCTGAGGGGGAAACCTCAGCAACAGAGCAGCCTACCACCCAAATTCCATGCAGAAATGAGGGGGTCCAGTTCCGCCCCGCCCCCTGCCAGTGCAGGACTGTTCCCTACCGCACATTGCGAGGACAGTGGTTTTCAACCTGTGGTACACAGACCGCTGGGGATCTGCAGAGTATGACTAAGATTTCCAAAGGGGTCCACACCTCCATTTGAGATTTTTGAGGGGTCTGCAAATAAAAAGAGGTTGAAAACCACTGTGCTAGGGCTTTGTGAGGCCAGAGCTCTCCCCCTTCCCACAGCAGATGGTTTTACAGCCTCAGAGACCTCACTCTGAGGCAGTTTTCTCTGATAGTTTCAGGTCCCTTTATTTAAATCTCTCTCTCCTATTTACACTCCTTGGTGCCCTCCTCAGTGAACCCTCTCTCCCTCTCCTCGGCTATCTGCGGCTGCTATCACAATGCCCTGTCTCAGCACTTAGCCAGCCCGGTCGTTTAGTTCTTTTAATCTTCTTCCACAGGTCAATCCGCACTGACTGCTCACGTTGCTCTTCTTTTAATGGCCTCCAGTTCACCAGGATCCTGCTGGTACCCAGGGACCCAGACCTGAATGGAGCATTCTAGGAATGGCTGCACCAGGGCCACAGAGTGGGGGACTTTCACATGCCTGTTTCATGCTGAGGCTGATGAGCAGGGAATAGATAATTTCATTAGCCTTTTTTCCTTCCCTCTTGCATTGCAAACGTATGCCTTTCGTGCTATCCACTCTCACTTCCATGTCTATTGGAATTCCTACTTCCCCACTGCCTCTTCCCCACGGTGCATTTGCCACTGTGTCTACATTGGTGCTATGGGATGTTATTCCGAGCTCACATAGATGTATACATGGTAGCTGTGCTCGAGCTAGTGTGCTAAAAATAACAGTGTAACCAGGTAGCGTGGGTAGTGCCTCGGCTGCATGAGGGGTCTGGGAGGATATGTACTTGGGTGGCTAGTCCAAGCCGCTACCAGTGCTTCTCCAGCTATGCTGCTATTTTTAGCCTGTTAGCTCGATCAGAGCTAGCGTAGGTACATCTACACAACCTGGGATTCACACCTGCCAGCTACAATGTAAACATAGCCTGGGTTTCAGACTATTGCATATTACCTGCACTTTTCCACATTGAAGCTCAGATTGTTATTTTTCTGCTCAGTTCTCTGTGTATATATCTTCCTACTGTATTTTCCACTCCATGCATCTGATGAAGTGGGCTTTAGCCCACGAAAGCTTATGCTCAAATAAATTTGTTAGTCTCTAAGTTGCCACAAGTACTCCTCGTTCTTAGTCTATCCATGTGATTTCTCTACCCTCACAGATGTTGGCAACTCCTCCCAATTTAGTGTCATCTGAAGAGCTGATTGAAACTCAGAATCCCCATTCCATAGGTCCTTCCCACATTTCAACTTTGTTTTCATTCCGCTTCCAAATTTCCTGTGAAACCAATTTTTCATAAATATTTTCTTTTGGTCAATTGCAATGTTTCATTCTGATAAAATCCAAAGGTTTTATTCCAATTCTGACTTTTAAAATATTTTAGATTATACCATAATTTATAATATACTATCAAATACAATACATTTCAAAACAAAAAATTGCTTTGAAACAAAAAATGGAAACATTCCCTTCCAATAAGGTCAAAATGTCCTGTCCCCTCCCCGCCTGAAATCACTATATTTCCATGCAAAGGTTCCATTTCAACACAACAGCATTTGCTGATGGAAAAATGTTTTGTCAGAAAAGTTCTGTCCAGCTCTAGCTGTTTGAACATTTCAGGAACATGCCGAGTGCTCTCTTCTCTGAGACATACCATGAAGCACCGTGTCTAACAACCCTTCTCACACTCTTGGCTTGCTCAGCTCCACATGATGACACAATGGTTGCTCCCACAATCCGCTTGGTTTTAGCAGCTCCAGAGATTATGTCATTTCCACAGAGCTGCCCCGAAAAGCACAGAGGATTGTGGATAACACTATGCACTGGGGGCACAGGGAGATTCTTTGCCTTAGCCAGGCCCCCTCGCTTTACCAGTCTTTCGCCACTCTAATCCAGGACTGCAGGGATATTATCCTCCTCTCCTTCGTCGGTGCCTCTGCGCCCAATTCTCAGAATGCACCAGAGGACACTTTCAGGAATGTATGAGTCAATACACATCGCAGATGAGAGCAACAACAGAAGGGGTTGACGACCAGCAAACCGCAGTATTCGACACATAGAGCAGCCAGAGACTTCCTACGTGCTTCTAAGCTGCTGCATCATGTTGGGAGGAGAAGACCCTAGAGCAAAAGGTCTTAGCCACTTAGTTTCCCTCAAACCTGGTATTGATAACAAATTCTGGCAGGGATATTAAACCTCACGCTTCAGTGTTTAAGCCAGACTCCGACGATTAGGATGTGTCTACACAGCAAAACCCCCATGGCAGAGAGTCTCAGAGCCTGGGTCAACTGACTCATGGGGCTCCTGCTACAGGGCTAAAAATAGCTGGCTGGAGCGCAGGATCTGAAACCCAGCGAGGGGGGAGGGTTTCAAGTGGAACGTGACTATTTTTAGCCCTGTACCGTGAGCTTGAGTGTGTTGACCTAGACTCTGAGACCTGCTGCCAAATGGCTTTTTTTGTTGTGTAGACATACCTTCAGAGCCCAGAATGGGACCTACATGGGGACCAGGTTATCCCCACATCTGCTACTGCAGAGTTCTCACACCTTCCTCTGCAGCATCTAGTGCTAGCCCCTGTTAAAGATCTTGGGATACTGGGCTAGACGGACCTTGGGGCTGAGCCAGTCTGGCCATTCTTATGTTCCTGATACTATTCTATTCTGTTGTAGGCATTTCTAATGTGCCCATCACTGGGATGTTCCCCGTTCGCACATGTCACAAACCACCAAAAATTTAGCACAGCTGGTACTCTGAGAAGACTACAGGGCTGGAATAGCAGGGAACCTGCAGGCTGTGATTGAGGGATGGACAGACAGCAACGGCAGTAGGTATCCCTCCCTGCACTGGTCCCACAATTCTGTATGTGGGGAGCCCAGAGCTGGAATAGCAGGGGGCTGCAGGTCAGGATTGAGTCGCACTGGCAGAGCAACATGGGTGGAGAGTAAGGCCTGTTCTACACCTGCTGATTGTTCCAAGTTAACTATGTTGGTTAGGGGTGTGATTTTGTACTGATATAGTGTTACCACTACAACCCCTACTGTGGAACCAGTTTTACCAGTGTAAGGTGCCATATACCTGTAGCTTATTCTCCTATATTTACCATTATACCACTAACCTAGGTCCACACTAGGGGCTAGCATCAGTTTAAATTATAGCAGTACAAACCCTGTGCAGAGGCAAGTGGAGAATGAGCTGTACTGTTCGACTGGTTTAATTCATCCACGCTGGGGCTGTAGCCTTGGACTGTACTGGTTTCAGACGGATAAAGTGGCAAATAGCCTGTGTCTGGAGCAGCTCCCACTGCACTAGCAGGAGCCCTTCACTTTTACTCACACTAGATTTACTCACAAACTTAAAAAAGCTAGAGAGAACTTTCCTGGCCCCTTTTGGGTTGCCTTATGAAGCCCCCTCCACTCACTCCTTCAAGCCCCATTAACCCATTCGGGGTGGGGGGAGTGGGGAGAGAGAAGCTTCTGACATGTCTCCAGAGAGCTCTGTTCTTTTTATAGCCAAGAATCTGCTAATATTCTGGTAGAAGTTTTGAAACAGCTCAAAAATCCCCCCTTGTGACTCAGCCAAAGCCAGCAGCAGGAGCAGCAAAAAAGCAGAACTGGTATGTGATAGGCAACAAAACATAGGCCCAGTAACAGCAGGGTGAGAAAGGAATGACGAAAGGGAGTTGAAATGGGAGTTCTGAGATTATTGTCTTACTCCCATAACAGGAACAGAGGAATTGCCTGACCTGCTCAGACCTGGGTCTATCCAGCCCAGCCGCTGACTTGAGCCAGCACCAGCAGCTTCTGGGCATAAAAGTAGGAGAACCCTTCTAATGGGCAATTCTGGAATAACCTGGCCCCATGGGGAGTTCCTTCTTGACCCTGTCACTTGAGGGGGTTGCTCATGCCCTGACGCAGGAAAGTTACTATCCTCTCCAGTGTGACTGTGTGGCTGTTCTCATTCACAAGGTCAGGGGGGAAGAGGGAGAGATGAAAAGAGAAGAGAGGAAAGGTGCAGGGTCTGTTTCTCCCAGTGAAGTGCCAGAGGAGAGAGAGCTGGTAGGGCCAGGCAGGGGCACTCCCCCTGTGTGGGAAGGCAGGGGGCTATGCGACACTGTGCCAGGGGCCCTTAGGGAGCTTGGCCATGGAACCGGAGAACATGGGATGACTCAGGAGAGTTTCTGTGGTGAGATTAACCCTTTCATTACAGGAAAGCTCTTTCCACGCCCCACAGGGTCTGACTCAAAGCAGGGTCTCCAGTCATAGTGAAAGAGAAATCCCACTTGCAAAGGGCTTTGAATTTCTCCTCTGTTATGAAATTATTAAAGGAAACAGGAATAGCAGGGTTTGCTGAGGCCGCCAAGTGAATGGGCTGAGGGGGGTCGGGGGCTGTTGGGAACCTTGTGGCTCAGCTACGGGCAAGCCCGAGCACCAGCAGGAAGGGGAGGAGGTATGAGGGAGGAGAGGGGAATTTTACACACTTGCTACAAAACAGTAAATATAGTTTAGGTTCTTTTTCTAAAAAATTCTTGGTAAATTTAGTCCTTGTGAAAGTGAGTTAAAGGCAGGCATAGCTTGGGGTCCCCCTGCCAATGCCCCTCATTCCCAATCTCCAGACTCCTGCTATCTCAGCTCTTGACTTCCCTACAGTTCTGCTGGTGCCCCTCAATCCCACCCCAGAGCCTCCTGCTATCCCAGCCCTGCATCTCTCCAGAACGAGGATGGCCTGCCATTCTAAACTGTGACAAACTGTGTGAAGAGTTAACTACATGGACATCAGGGTCCCTGGGAGAAAATCACCCAAGTCATTTCATCTTGAGGCCTTGCGATGGTAACAGTATCACCATGGTTCCCCAAAGGCCATGTGGCACCTGAGCCAGGCGTCGCGCGTGAGAGAACGTGAATGCACAGAACCCTCCTAGTATCTCTCTCTCTGTGCCAACAGCAAATCACGCTGGCTGGTCTACTCAAACTGCGAAGAGAAGCAAAGCACCCCAAGCTGATTAATCACGGTAGTCGATACACAAAATCAAAGGCAGCAGAGGTGCGTGTTAGCCTTTTCCGGACTGGGAACGTGATGAGCCTGTTTGGGTCCCGCACGCAAGCTAGAGGGAGTGAGCTGGCTTGCTGCACAGTGCTCGTGGAGAGGGTGCACTCGCAATCCTGCTGCTGCAAAGAAACCTCAGCAGGACGAGGCTTTGCTCAGCGCCATCTCCATGGAAGGCTAAGAGCGTTGGGGACAGTGTAAATCAACCGAGGCCATGGGTTTGAACTGCTGCTGTCCTGCACCTTGTGCAGTCCTCTCTGTCATGCAAGGTGTGTGTGAAATGCAAATCAGAATGGGAACACTTGGCATTAGAGTCAATGAATGCGACTAGGCTTGTGCTATCGTTGCATTGTTTCCTTTGCACCCCCTGACCACCCTAAACTGGCCAGGCCCTGGGGAGCAGCAGCCTCCATTAATTCCCATTGTCAGTATTTTTACTGCACTAGGTCTGGACACACATAGGAAGCCCCTGCCTGGCAGAGTGGACAGCCTCCCCACACCAGGGAGGGGCTATTCTCACCATTGCAGAGATGGGGAGCTGAAGGGATTGGGCTAGGGTCACACTATTGCAGTGCCAGACATTGAACCTAGCTCTCCTGAGCCCCAGCCCAGATTCAGGGGTTGGGTTTAGTGTACAGGTGTGGGGAGTTGGGGGCCTGGGATAAACAGGGGGTCAGACCAACAACCTGGAGGTCCCTTCTGGCATTAAACTCTGTGACTCTATGATTCGTGGCTCCAGCACAAAGTCTCACGTCTGGCAGGATTCTCACCACTATTCGTAACTCCTCGGACACTGAGGTTAAAACCCTTCTCCCAGAGGGCTGGCTGCCTGTTCTGCGGCGGGCGATGGGAATGGCCGGTATTAATTTTATTGCTTCAGCACTGAGAGAGGAAATTCTGCTAAGAAGCAATAGCTTCAGGGGGAGCTTTGAGCCCCAGAGAGAAGCTGGGGAATGGGGGGACACAGCTAGGGTTGTACCAGCCACAGAGGGGCTTTAAGGCCTTCTGCTGGTGCACTCAATGGCCCTTAGTAACAGGATTCGCCTTGGACCTCATCTGCAGATTTCAAATTGCTTTACCAAGGCAGAGCAGTGTGATTGCCCTGAGTGTCCAGGTGGGAAACTGAGGCACAGAGGGGTAGGGATTCATTCCAAGCACACACATGCTTACACACATGTGCTCACATGCACACTCACTATGCACACACAGCACACTCCCACACAACTACTCAGCTCCCAGCCACCCACTGCCATTCATACACACACACATACACACACAGTCCTTCATTCACATCCACCCGTGTAGCCAGCCTGCGTATTGTCTCGTATTATGCAGTCCCTTTCTCAGCTCACTGTAACCTCACCCAAAGGGGAAGTGGTGACAAGCTGTGTGTTGAACCTGGAGGCAGCGATGCTCACACTGAGTACGTTCCGGCTGATACTGTACTGGCTGGGACCACAGGAAGGAAGCTCAGAGCAGCAATAGACTAATAATATGCATTGTTATAAAGAGAAAGAAACAAAACCACCCTGCTTTCTATTTTTGACTCCGGTTTCTATTAAAGCAGATCAGGGACTTTCTTAAGAACATGAAGAAGATAGTTAATTAGCGGCAGCCAAGCTGCAAACGACAGGCCCAGATTCCAGGAATGGTGCCATGAGCAGGACACCAGCCTGGGATTCAGGGACCTAGATGCAATTCCCAACTCCACTGCAGACTCCCCACTTCACTTAGAACCAGTTTCACACGGGGCATGTAAATGCCAAAATCACCCTGTAGACACCACTGACATTCACAAAATCACTGCTCAGCTGCTGCTGATCCCTGTAAGTGTCTAAATTTCTGCTCGGGAAGGGCAGGGGCGCAGATCAATGTATTAAAGATTGTGAGGCGCGGAGATACGACAGTGATGTGGGCCCAGACAGATTTATCGTCTCTTGCCGTCACCTCAAAGTTAAATGGGGCCTTCCCCATGGCCTTAGTCCCAGACAGTATTACCAAGTGGCTGGAGTGTACCTGGCAGGACTGGCTCCGAGCTGTGTTTCTGTCTCCCGTGGCCGGGCTCTGCACAGCGGATAAGCCTTGTTATAGCTACTGCTCAGGGGCGTTCTCCTCTTGCTGTGGGCTTGGAATTCCATGGGCAGGGAAACAGGTTGGCTTGTATGGGATGGGAGGGGCGTCAGGCAGTAGCTATGAATGACATCACAACGTCTGGGCCTGAGCCAGTTTGGGATCCAGGGGCTGAGCCAGGTCAAGGCCCCACGTATTGGAGGACCCCAGTCCCAGGTGCTCACACAGTAGAGCAAAGGGAAAATACAGACAGCTAACAGACGGCTAGAGAATCCAGCAGACTGGCAGGGGCATTCGTGGCATATCTCTGTGTGACCCTCATGTCCCTGGGTTAGGAGCAGGATTTGAAGCCAAGGCCTTCAGCACCCAGTGTAGACCTTGGCCTAGTAACTCGATTGTAGCAGGCCATTTTCTTCATATACCAGGCCCTAGAAGGGGCCATGACACACCCTGTAAACATATTACGGAGGCCCCATGGGTACCTCTACGCTGCAGTGAAAGACCTGCAGCATGGGCGTGGCTGGCCTGGGTCAGCTGACTTGGGTTGCGGGGCGGGGGGGCGATACAATTGCAGTGTAGACATGAGGGGATTGGGCCTCCTAGCTCTGACTCCAGCCCAAGCCGAACATCTGCACTGCAGTTTTTAGCCCCGTGGCCTGTGAGCCTCAGTCAATTGACCCAGGCTCTGAGGCTTGGTGCCCCGAGTTTTTTATTGCAGCGTAGATGTGAGCCATAGCAGCAGACCCTCCAGCCCCACGTCATGCGGGGGGATCTGGACAGAGCCCCTGGCCCTGTTTCGCCAGAGCTGCCTTGGATTGCCATGGTGCTGAGCCTCCTCAGCTGCTGTGATTCATCTCCCGACTACAGTCACTCAGAGCTGAGTGAAAATGGAACGTCCCGCAAGCTACAGCTCTGACCCTCGGCATTTCCCCCGCAGCCTGGCCCCACTGCACTGAAGGGAGGCAGTTATCAGAAGCCGGGGCTCTGAGTCATCTCACCTCACACTGTGGTTTGCAAAGATTCTTTACATCAAATTATGTGAAATTTTGTTTCATGATATTTTGGTCTTTGACGCAGTCAGGGGCACGACAGAGCCGGGAGGCTGGGGCTTCCAGCCCATCGCAGGGCACCGTTCATCCAGGGGTCTTTGGAACCCTGCACACAGCTCAGAAATCTCCCAGGCTCCAGGAACAAAACTTCAGTTGCAGATATAAACATCCAGGCCTAAACAGACAGACGCACAGCTACACGCCCACACTCTGTGCACCCATTGACACACGAACAGGCACAGCAGGAAGTGAATGGTTAACTGGTCGGAGGAACAGGACGGCTGAAAGTCCAGGATCCCACCCCCAGCCAGGCTGCCCCCGCATGCAGCAAAAGACCAGGATGATGGGGCCCTCTGCTGTGCGATGTCGTAGTGGAGATCTGTCATGCTGCCATGGGCTATAGGGATTGACTGGAACTGCAGCGTGGTGATCAGACTGATGGAATGGCTCATCCAGGCTTTGGCTTATGTGGACCTATGTCAGTGTCTACACTGCAGCCTTGCTCCCGCCGAGGTAAGAGCCCCACTACACTGACGTAACGACGAGAGGCGTAGGACTTATGTTGGCGCAGTTAGGGCGGTGCAGTTTCCCTGTAGACCCTGTTCCTTACATCGCTGCCACTGTTCCCTCTAAGCTGTGGGCGTGCGCACACAGATCCTAAATCCCACGCACATGGTGAAACACTGTGCGCACAAAAATTTGCACAGAAGAAATTTTTTGCGCACACAGCCTGTCAAAAATGAGAGGGAACATGGATTGCTGCTGGCTAAAATTCTTGTCAGTTTCAGGGCTCTAGCAGGGAGCCCTGAAATTGACAGGGAAGGTTGGTAGGTTCCCTGCTGTGAACCCTGCACCTGGCTCACAGCTCCGGCTGTCACTCTGGGCACATGGGGGGCTCCAGCTGTGAGTGCCCCACAATGCCCCACTTCAGTCGGTGGAAGTGCTCCTGCTGAGCACACGCTCCACCGGCAGAAGGAGGGTAGTGTGGACACCAACGGCTGATTGAATTACTACATTGGCTGTAGGTCTACCTAAATTAAGTCGACCTAATTTTGTAGTGTAGACAAGCCCGAAACAGAGCTGCTCCCCCAGAGGATCGCTTGGTCTGGATTTGCACGAGGGAGCAGTCACAGGAGCGACTCATAGCATGAGCGCACTAAGGCTTCATTGCAATGAACCTGGTCACACTTTCTAGTGAGGACCCACTTATAAAGAGTTTAAAAAAGGTTAATAAATTATTCATAGACATGTTAATAAGCCGTTAATAGATTATAATCAATTCTCTGCAGAGTCCAACGTGGCAGATAACCATGTACAACACACCCGCCTCCTGGCGGTGTCCTGCTTGTAACGGCTATTAATCATTGTGCAGCCCTTTATAAACCATGTAGAAATATAAAGGGGAAAGCAGTGGACGTGTTGTTCCTTGACTTTAGCAAAACTTTTGACATGGTCTCCTACAGTATTCTTGCCAGCAAGTTAAAGAAGTATGGGTTGGATGAATGGACTATAAGGTGGATAGAAAGTTAGAATCATAGAATATCAGGGTTGGAAGGGACCTCAGGAGGTCATCTAGTCCAACCCCCTGCTCAAGACAGGACCAACCCCAACTAAATCATCCCAGCCAGGACTTTGTCAAGCCTGACCTTCAGAACTTCTAAGGAAGGGGATTCTACCACCTCCCTAGGTAACGCATTCCAGTGTTTCACCACCCTCCTAGTGAAAAAGGTTTTTCCTAATATCCAACCTAAATCTCCCCCACTGCAACTTGAGACCATTACTCCTTGTCCTGTCATCTGCTATCACTGAGAATAGTCTAGATCCATCCTCCTTGGATCCACCTTTCAGGTAGTTAAAAGCAGCTATCAAATCCCACCTCATTCTTCTCTTCCGTAGCCTAAACAATCCCAGTTCCCTCAGCCTCTCCTCATAAGTCATGTGTTCCAGTCCCCTAATCATTTTTGTTGCCCTTCGCTGGACTCTCTCCAATTTCTCCACATCCTTCTCGTAGTGTGGGGCCCAAAACTGGACACAGTACTCCAGATGAGGCCTCACGAATGTTGAATAGAGGGGAACGATCATGTCCCTCGATCTGCTGGCAATGCCCCTACTTATACACCCCAAAATGCCACTGGCCTTCTTGGCAACAAGGGCACACTGTTGACTCATATCCAGCTTCTCGTCCACTGTAACCCCTAGGTCCTTTTCTGCAGAACTGCTGCTGAGCCATTCAGTCCCTAGTCTGTAGCGGTGCATTGGATTCTTCCATCCTAAGTGCAGGACTCTGCACTTGTCCTTGTTGAACGTCATCAGATTTCTTTTGGCCCAATCCTCCAATTTGTCTAGGGCCCTCTGTATCCTATCCCTACCCTCCAGCATATCTACCACTCCTCCCAGTTTAGTGTCATCTGCAAACTTGCTGAGGGTGCAATCCACACCATCCTCCAGATCATTAATGAAGATATTGAACAAAACCGGCTCCAGGACTGACCCTTGGGGCACTCCACTTGATACCAGCTGCCAACTAGACATGGAGCCATTGATCACTACCAGTTGAGCCTGACAATCTAGCCAACTTTCTACCCACCTTGTAGTGCATCCATCCAGCCCATACTTCTTTAACTTGTTGACAAGAATACTGTGGGAGACCGTGTCAAAAGCTTTGCTAAAGTCGAGGAATAACACATCCACTGCTTTCCCTTCATCCACAGAACCAGTTATCTCATCATAGAAGGCAATTAGATTAGTCAGGCATGACTTTCCCTTGGTGAATCCATGCTGACTGTTCCTGATCACTTTCCTCTCGTCTAAGTGCTTCAGAATTGATTCCTTGAGGACATGCTCCATGATTTTTCCGGGGACTGAGGTGAGGCTGACTGGCCTGTAGTTCCCAGGATCCTCCTTCTTCCCTTTTTAAAAGATGGGCACTACATTAGCCTTTTTCCAGTTGTCCGGGACCTCCCCTGATCGCCATGAGTTTTCAAAGATAATGGCCAATGGCTCTGCAATCACATCCGCCAACTCCTTTAGCACTCTCCGATGCAACGCATTCGGCCCCATGGACTTGTGCACGTCCAGTTTTTCTAAACAGTCCCGAACCACTTCTTTCTCCACAGAGGGCTGGTCACCTCCTCCCCATGCTGCGCTGCCCAGTGCAGTAGTCTGGGAGCTGACCTTCTTCGTGAAGACAGGCAAAAAAAGCATTGAGTACATTAGCTTTTCCCACATCCTCTGTCACTAGGTTGCCTCCCCCATTCAGTAAGGGGCCCACACTTTCCTTGGCTTTCTTCTTGTTGCCAACATACCTGAAGAAACCCTTCTTGTTACTCTTAACATCCCTCGCTAGCTGCAACTCCAGGTGTGATTTAGCCTTCCTGATTTCATTCCTACATGCCTGAGCAATATTTATATACCCATCCCTGGTCATTTGTCCAATCTTCCACTTCTTGTAAGCCTCTTTTTAGTGTTTAAGATCAGCAAGGATTTCACTGTTAAGCCAAGCTGGTCGCCTGCCATATTTACTATTCTTTCTACACATCGGGATGGTTTGTCCCTGTAACCACAATAAGGATTCTTTAAAATACAGCCAGCTCTCCTGGACTCCTTTCCCCCTCATGTTATTCTCCCAGGGGATCCTGCCCATCAGTTCCCAGAGGGAGTCAAAATCTGCTTTTCTAAAGTCCAGGGTCCATATTCTGCTGTTTTCCTTTCTTCCCTGTGTCAGGATCCTGAACACGACCATCTCATGGCCACTGCCTCCCAGGTTCCCATCCACTTTTGCTTCCCCTACTAATTCTTCCCGGTTTGTGAGCAGCAGGTCAAGAAGAGCTCCGCCCCTAGTTGGTTCCTCCAACACTTGCACCAGGAAATTGTCCCCTACAGTTTCCAAAAACTTCCTGGATTGTCTGTGCACCGCTGTATTGCTCTCCCAGCAGATATCAGGATGACTGAAGTCACCCATGAGAACCAGCATGTGTGATCTAGTAGCTTCTGCGAATTGCCGGAAGAAAGCCTCATCCACCTCATCCCCCTGGTCCGGTGGTCTATAGCAGTTGGCTTGATTGTCGGGCTCAATGGGTAGTGATCAATGGCTCCATGTCTAGTTGGCAGCCGGTATCAAGTGGAGTGCCCCAAGGGATATTTTGTTCAATATCTTCGTTAATGATCTGGAGGATGGTGTGGATTGCACCCTCAGCAAGTTTGCAGATGACACTAAACTGGGAGGAGAGGTAGATACGCTGGAGGGTAGGGATAGGATACAGAGGGCCCTAGACAAATTGGAGGATTGGGCCAAAAGAAATCTGATGAGGTTCAGCAAGGACAAGTGCAGAGTCCTGCACTTAGGACAGAAGAATCCCATGCACCACTACAGACTAGGGACCGAATGGCTCGGCAGCAGTTCTGCAGAAAAGGACCTAGGGGTTACAGTGGACGAGAAGCTGGATTGGAGTCAACAGTGTGCCCTTGTTGCCAAGAAGGCCAATGGCATTTTGGGATGTATACATAGGGGCATGGCCAGCAGATCGAGGGACGTGATCGTTCCCCTCTATTCAACACTGATGAGGCCTCATCTGGAGTACTGTGTCCAGTTTTGGGCTCCACACTACAAGAAGGATGTGGAGAAATTGGAAAACGTCCAGCGGAGGGCAACAAAAATGATTAGGGGTCTGGAACACATGACTTATGAGGAGAGGCTGATGGAACTGGGATTGTTTAGTCTGCGGAAGAGAAGAATGAGGGGGGATTTTATAGCTGCTTTTAACTACCTGAAAGGGGTTCCAAAGAGGATGGAGCTAGACTGTTCTCAGTGGTAGCTGATGACAGAACAAGGAGTAATGGTCTCAAGTTGCAGTGGGGGAGATTTAAATTGGATATTAGGAAAAACTTTTTCACTAGGAGGGTGGTGAAACACTGGAATGCGTTACCTAGGGAGGTGGTGGAATCTCCATCCTTAGATATTTTGAAGGTCAGGCTTGACATAGCCCTGGCTGGGATGATTTAGTCGGGGATTGGTCCTGCTTTGAGCAGTGGGGTTGGACTAGATGACCTCCTGAGGTCCCTTCCAACCCTGATATTCTGTGATTCTACAGACCTGTCAAGGAGATGCTGACTATCAGGAATGGTGGTCGTTGGTTCCTTATGGGCATTTTTAGCGGTACACTGAAGATGTTGTCTGAGCACAGGCCTCGAATGCCTGGGATCAAGCCCCAGCTCTCTCGCTATGTGATCTTGGGTGAGTCCCTTCCCCTCCCCATGCCTCAGTTTCCCCATCTGTACAATGGGATTAAAGAGGCTTTCCCACCTCCTGGGGTGTTGTAAGAGGTAATTGATTGACTCATGTTTGTGCAGCGTTGTGAAAATGAACAACTTTGTGGACGCTAAGTATGACAGTCCCTCGTGCGTGTCACTTGTCAAACCAGCGGGGGAAGAGTTTGACTTTTCAGCTTCCCCGGCACCATGGGAGAACATGAGACCCCCAGGTGCCCTAGTCCTGATCGAGGATATGAATCACTTCTGCTGAAACTGGGCCCCAGGAATCCTGCCCCAGCATCCTCTTTGCCCTGGGACTTTCGTCCTAGTTTGAGGCACAGAGCAGGAAGACAGCTGGGCATGCTCACCCCAACAGGGGAAAGGGTGAGCCCCCCTGGCATGGAGGAAAATGGCTCTGAACATGTAACTCTGACTTGGAGAGCTCAGCTCCTAAATCTGTCTGTTTGCTGCCCCCACTGTCACGACTCTAACACTTAGCTGACATTTAAAGGTTAACCCCAGCATGTTGTCACTTCCCCACCAGGCCTCCCTCTCTGGTAACATTTCCAGGATGTCACGAGACACCATGACCCACAGGAGGGGGCCTCTGTGCCTCCTTTAACCCCCAACCAAGAGCTGGGCCTCTGCACTGCTCCCTGACGGGCATTGGCAGTGATGCCCTCTGGAAGCGTCCACAGTGTTGGCACTGGGACCATTGAGCTCCTCTGGATGGCGCTGTGCAAAGGGGCTGCCATCCTCACAAGGTTGCAGCGTGGCACCAACGGCCTGGCTCCTCGCTGCCAGGCCTTCCCCACATCCCAACAGGGGCCCCAAGCCCACAAGACCGGAGTGGTGCTGATGGATCCATCCTACTCCAGACAAACCTGGCTTGCGGGGCAGCTTAGGGTATGTCTACACGGCAACGTGAGCCCAGGCTAGGTTTGAGCCTCACGCCCTGTTCCGTCTACAAACACATCTGACTTGCATCAATAGGACCCAGGTCTGAGCCAGGTCTGAGCCGAGTCCCACTGGGTCTATCATTTTGCAATGTGGATGTAGATTGAGAGTCTAGGTCCCCAGCCTCATGTGCTGAGAGGCTGCTAACACTCTCTCACGGTCCCAGGGACCCGTGTTTCTTGGCCTTTCTAATCCAGGACGGGCTAAGTGACTCCTAGGAAACCGCCCAGTTCAAACAGAACTGCTCAGCATTTAACCCTTCCATTCCATTCTGACCACTGACTTGGAACCCGAATCAGACTTACTTGTCTCCTGCACTAGCTAGACATCCTTTGCCAAGCACGCTGCTCCCTGGCCATGGGACCACAGTCAGCTTCGAGTAAATCGCTGCTGTGAGGTGAGCAAGACAGTTGACTACAGTACCAGAATGACCATGTGTCCCAGGAAAAATATCAGGTAAGCTGGCAGCGTTGGCTTTCAACAGACCAGTGGCAAATGGAGAGAGCGGCTCAGGTGGCTCAGACCTGACCGTCAGAAAGCCAGGGATGAGAGCCGTATCTCTGGGAACTCCCTGTCACCCTGGCTCTTCTGCAAAGTCCTGTGCTGAGCACTAAGCCTCCAGCAGCTCATGACAGTCTGATCAGCAGGGACAGCCACCTTCTAATCCCCGAACCTAAGCACCAGAGTGGAGCCAGCAGCTGGCTGCATCAGGCTTGCAAAGTGACTCGTGTTCACACGGGTCCCCGAGGAGGTTTTGTTCCTGGAGCAGCTGTTGCCTGGCCTGGGTCCATACTTGGAGGAGCTGTTTGATGCCCCTGAGGGTAGCAGCCTGCCGCAGAACCGGCCGCAGAACGAGAAGAGGCAGAAGTAGCCCTGGTGCTTGGGAAATTTCTGTTTGTTGGTTGATACACAAATGGGACTCGGGATTTCTGGTTTATGACCCAATTAAATCATTATTCCAAGCCGCAGGCTGTGACCGCTAACGGTGGAACATATGACACTGCTTGGCACCCCCACCTGGAATTCAAAACAGGTACCAGGAAGCACACACGAGGGAAACAAGCAGGTTGATTAAATTCACACATGGTTACAAAGACACGTGGGGCTGTCCCAAGTCAGAGCCTTTGTAACGCGGCCCCGACTCTGTGCCTCCCACTGACTTGCTCTGGGAAATTAGCTCATTCAGCTGTGGAGAGTCCCCTGCAGGTGGTGTCTTGCCTGTTGTCTGCTCGGCTGTGTTGTCTCCACCTCCGGGACATGTGTTGCTCTCTGGTCCGCAGTGTCCTCTTCAGGACACTGCCCTTCAGCAGTGGCCACTACACCATTCTCACCCCCTTCCGGGGCAGAGGGGAAGTCACGGCAGTCCTTCGGCTTGCCCCTGCCTCAGTGGCCAACCACAACCCAAACTCTAGCCATTCACCTCGGGAAAAGTTGCAGTCTGCATCGGCCACGCTCCTCCACGGCCAGGAGCGGTGGAAGGGCGGGGGGAGAACCCAGGCCCACTCACTACTCTGGGTCCCGACACAGGGAACCACTAGGAGCAGCCTCTCTGCCCTCCTTCTCTCCCTTTGTCCAACTATAGTCCCTGAGCCACTTCCCCTTGCATCTTCTCGGCCGTTCTTAGCAGGGGCCGCAGCCTGGCAGGAGCCCTCTCTCTCCTTCGGCCCGGCCCTTTCTCCCAGGAGCCAGTCCTCCTCCCTTGCTAGTCAGGGAGAGACTGCGCTCTCCTCTCTGCTGCAGCCTTTATATAGGGCTCAGCCTGGTCCTGATTGGCTGCCTCTTTCTTGGCCCTGATTGGCTCCCCACAGGCCCTTGCTGATTGGCTGCTGGTCTGCGCAGCCTGTTCCAGCCTTTTTCTCATGGAGTGGGGCAGCCGCCCCACGACAGCCTTAAACTTGCGTTCCCTGACAGTGCATGGCACAGTACAATCAGCTACACCAGAGTGCACTGAGCCTCCTTTAAAACTGTACCGGGGGGGGACACATTAACTGTCTGTAATGCACTAGCGGGCGGTGTGTAGTCCAGAAACGTGCCAGGGGTGGGCGGTGCTCGGTAGTTCCTTGTTACAGAAGTATGCTTTGGGCGGGGCGGAGGGAAGGGAATTTCGGCGCTGCATTCCCGGTTAGGAGTCCAGGCAGTCCCTGTGGTGCGTATGGTCCATACTGTCTGGGCGTGTTTGCATGTAGCCCACAGACAGGTGTAGTCCATGCAGGCTGCGTCCTAAGCTGTAGCAGCGCCCGCGACGGCAGAGACCTTGCAGCCGCTGATAGGGAGGCAGCAAGCCACGTGGAAGCTTGGTGGTTTCCCCAGGAATTTTGATCCAATCCTGGGTGCTGAGAGCTGCAAACTTTCCCCAGGGTCAGGACTCCAGCAGGGTGGGCACATCTTGGGGCAGGGTGTACTTTCAGGGCCCTCCTCCGTAGGCCGCCAGCTCACTGCATTCGTAGCGGTGCGGCTCGGTCACCGTAGCCGGCATAGCTGGCTGTCCGGCCCACGAGAGCTCGGCACAGACCCTCCCTTTGCCAGGCAGGAGTCTCCAGAATTGCAAAGGCCTCCAGAAGGCTGAATGCCTGAAAGGACCGGGGAAACAGAGGTGGCAAAGCACAGCGAGTGGCAGGGGTGGCAGGTTTGTAGAAATTTTGGTAGTGGCCAGAACCCGCCCCCCCCAAACTCCGCCCCACACCTGCCCAAGGCTCTGGGAGGGCGTTTGGGTGGGGGAGGAGGTCTGGGGTGCAGGCCCTAGGCTGGGGCAGGGGATTGGGGTGCAGGCTCTGGGAGGGAGTTTGGGGATGGGGGTGCGGAGGGAGGGGGTGCAGGTTCTGAGAGGGAGTTTGGGGATGGGAGGGGGTGCAGAGGGAGGGGGTGCAGGTTCTGGGAGGGAGTTTGGGGATGGGAGGGGGTGCAGAGGGAGGGGTTGCAGGGTGAGGGCTGTGGGGTGTGGCTGCAGATGAGGGGTTTGGGGTATGGGAGGGGCTCAGGGCAAGAGTAAGGGTGTAGGGGGTGAGGGCTCTGTCTGGGGCTGGAATGAGAGGTTTGGGGTGTGGGAGGGGCTCAGGGTGAGAGTAGTAGTGTGGGGGATGAGGGCTCTGTCTGGGGCTGGGGGGTTTGGGGGATTAGAGAGGCTCAGGGCTGGGGCAGATGGTTGGAGTGCGGGGGGATGAGGGCTCTGGCTGGGGCTGGAGATGAGGGGTTTCTGGTGTTGGAGGGGGCTCAGGGCTAGGGCAGAGGGTTAGGTTGTAGGGGGATGAGGGCTCTGGCTGGGGCTGGAGATGAGGGGTTTGGGGTATGGGAGGGGGCTCCGGGCTGGGGCAGAGGGTTAGGGTGCGGGGGGGATGAGGGCTCTGGCTGGGGCTGGGGATGAGGGGTTTGGGAGGGGGCTCAGGGCTGGGGCAGAGGGTTGGGGTGCGGGGGGATGAGGGCTCTGGCTGCGGCTGGAGATGAGGGATTTGGGGTATGGGAGGGGGCTCAGTGCTGGGGCAGAGGGTTAGGGTGCGGGGGGACGAGGGCTCTGGCTGGGGCTGGGGATAAGGTGTTTGGGGTGTTGGAGGGGCTCAGGGCTGGGCAGAGGGTTGAAGGTGCAGTGGGGGGGGGTGAAAGCTCTGGCTGGGGGTGTGGGCTCTGGGGTGGGGCAGGGCTGGGGATGAGGAGTTTGGGGTGCAGGCAGGCTGCTCCGGGACAGGGGCCAGAGAGGAGGACTCCCACAGCCCTTTCCCTGCCGGCAGCAGCGAGCTTTGGGGGAGGAGCCCCCCTTTCCCGCCCCCCCAGCAGCACACTCGCCCCCACCACTGTCAGTTCACGTGCTCCTAGGGCCCCTCTCAGGCCCAGGAATCTCCCTCGCCTCCCCGTGGTGGGTGCCGGGGGGAGCTGCGTGCGCCTCCCCCTTGCTGTTGCCCCTGACTGTGGCCTCACTGGGGGCGAGGGATGGGGCTGCCCCTTGCCCGGCATGGGGCAGGAGCGGTGACTGCGGGCGGGGGGACCCCTGTGCGGGTGGAGGGTCCCGCCGGAAAGGGAAGGGTCCGAGGTGGAAGGGCCGGCTCAGGCAGTCTGCCCCGGCAGTCGAGATGGGGGGCAGCAGGGCTGCAGGGAGGCAGCATGGAGCTGCACGGAAGAGGCAGAGGCAGGGATGCTCTGCTCCGGGGCCTGGGGAGGCATGCGGGGGCCGGGGGCAGCAAGCAGGGGTTGGGGGACACTCGGGGGAGGCGCGGGGGGGGGGCGGCAGGTGGGGCCACCCGGCCCCAAATATGAGTGAGGCTGGGCCCCTGGGCTCTCAATATCGCTGGTGCCAAGGCCCCACGTGGAGACAGACCTGGCGAGTGGGTGTCCGAGCCTCAGCAGAACGTGGCTTTGGTTAGCCCCCAGCCGAGCCCTGGGAGCCCTGTCAGCTTGCCGGGCTCTGAGGCTCGTTGTCACTGGGTTTCCTTTGACTCCTCTTAGAGTCCGGGAGTCATGAAACCCTGACTCCAGTGTGATCAGCTCCCGCCACTCGCTGTTGCCCCCTTCTGACCAGCATGGGCATGGCCGGGACGACGGCATGGCTGGATGAAACCCACCAGCCTCTAGGAGAGGGAGGGGCCAGAGGGCTGCCAGATATCCCCCCCCCCCACACACCCGCGTGCCCCAGCTCCATATACCTTGAAACCCTGCAGCTGCCTTATGCCACCGCCCCAGAACCGCTGTCCTGCGGGGGGTCAGGGAGGGGGAAGAGCGCAGGGAGAATTATTACAATTCATCCTCTACTTCACTGGGACAGGGACAGTGCTGGACTGAGTGCCCCCTTGCACCCCACCCCCGCGGTATTCTCAGTCCCCTGGCTCCCGCCTCCACAGCCCCCCCCCAGCCATGCTCAGGGCACCGCCCTCCATTACATACGCCCCGTGAGGGCACCACAAAACTCCTGGGCAAAGCGGGTCCCTTGGGATTAGGAGATCCTACAAGGCCTGGTGAATCCTCCTGGGATGGGATCCTGCAGCGCCACCTGCGGATCGCAGATGAGTCGTGCTGGGTGGACACGGCCTCCAGCCTGGATTCCTGGGTCCCTTCCCCGCTCGCTGTGCCCGTCCCCTCCTCAGATCGGGAGTCTCATGCTGCCTGTTTATCTTGCACGCTGGCAAGGCCCTGACCAAGCCACACCCCAGCACAGCCCCGGAGATGGGGGTGCTGAGCCCCAGCTGCAGCTGAGTGAGTTTCCAAAGAGCTGAAATAGTCCATTAGAGAGAAAGAGAGCGTTCAGGAGCTGTGGGCAGAGGAGCCAGAAGCTGCACCTCCATCTTTCACCCACCCCACTGGCCAGTGCCAATGACCTTTTTCACTCCACCCCCCAGGGGAGGGCAGGTGTGGTCCAGCACATGCATGTGACAGTTGCTGTCATCATGGGGGCGCCCCCGTCTCAAGGCTGCCAGTTATCTCCATCACAGCCCAAGGAGAACAGAGAAAGCCAGGGTAAACCCCTCTTTATTCCCCGCTGTGGCTTTTACTTTGTGTTCTTCGCCTCCCCACTAGTGATGCCTAAGGAGGGGTTAAAAGTGATTTGTGCTGGAGGGAGGGGTAGGAGTGACAGGCACCCCAGGGAAACCGACCGCACGTTAAATAAATAGAGAGCACAGTTAGGCTGGGCCTGATTTGAACCTGATCGGCTCATGCTCCCGAGGGCTCAGGCTCTTTGGCCCGTGCAGCCTTTTCATGTCCTCCCAAGTCCTGCGGCTGAATTCATTTTCTGGGAAGAAAATTGTTCCTCAATAATCGAGCCTGAGAGCAGCAAAAACCCGCGTGGTCTGGAGAGTAAAGTATAGACAGCCCTCCCTCGCTCCCTGGTGGAGTGCAGGGTACAGCAGGGACTGGGCTCCACACGGCACAGGGAGTCCACAAGGACTCCTTTTCTTCTTACCGCACAGGGGGAAGCTCCTCACTGGACTCGGCAGAGTGTGGGCCTTTACCACTCATGGTGGAGTCTCCATCGCTGACCATTCGTAAATCAAGGCGCGATGTTTTTCTCACGGAGATCTGCTCTAGGAATGACGGTGGGCAGATCTCTGGCCTGTGCTATGCAGGAGCTCAGACTGATGATCACAATGGTCCCTTCTGGCTTTGGACGCCATGAACATGCTGTAATCTGACCTCAATGTCCCTGCAAGGCGCTTGGGGGCGGGGGCTGCAGGGCTGCTGGAGGGGTCATCTTCTGGTGTCATCTCATAAAGCCAAGCTCCTGGGCACATGTGTTCTGGGGAGGTCCCAATGTGCCGTGTGCTTGAGAAGGGTCGTGAATCCTAGTGCCCTGGGCAATTCCAGTCCCTACATTCCCCCATGGGACATGGGAGTTTTCTTCACTTCCTGTTTTAAACAGCCCCAGTCCAAGAGGGGCCTGGCTGAGCCCTGACATCCCACGGAATTGCAATTGTAATACTCGCTTACAGAATCACAGGGATGGATGGGACACTGCTCGTCCCAACTCCAGCACACACACACAGGACTGAACTTGCTGCTAACTCCCCCCACTCAGGTCAGATCAACAACATCATAGTGTTAAGCTGTTGTATAACATACAACAACTTAACACTAAGATAAAGATACAGCCCCATCTACTGGTGGAGATGCTGCCTACTCTAATCTTTACAATTCCCCTCCACCCCCCGGTTAAACAGTAACTCCTAGGACTTCTGGCCATCCACACAGATTTTTGGATTGGTCTACCCCCTCGAGTCCTGATTCAGTCATGGCCACATCACTTTTGGTTGGATCTAGATTGTCAGTGAAGTTCAGGTCCTCTAGGTCAAGCCTATCGTTGTGGACAGAGGGTCACAGGAACCTGCCGGGTACTTCCAAATCCTCTTTTGCCGCCCTCTCTTGCTCATCCTCAGTGTTTACCCTCCCCTTTCTTTCAATGAATCTGTGCACCCGTTCTCGATGCATTACAAAGTGGCGAGATCTTGCTTTTTGGATAAGTAGGTTAGTTTCTTAATTGCGGTGTGAGGTCCCCTCCAGAAAGGAGTCCGTTTGGGATATTTTCCAGTTGCATGGTCACACCTGCTCTCCTTCCTGGATAGGCATTTTGCACCTGGCGTGCTTGCTTCTGGCTCATCTGTTCTTCCACCTTCTGGAATGCTGGCCTCAGGTCACTGAGATATCCACCACATTACACACCGGGGTAGGTGCAGGGGACAGTTCTTGCTGCCTGACCATCAAGTCTCAGGGAAGCATCAATTTGCGGAGTCACAAAATAATCAGAAGGAGAGTGATGGGTTGTTGAGTGCTGGCTGGGGCTTACGTGCAAAGACGACGGGAGGTGACTTTGTAGTCCAGCCTCGTTGGTCTTCCCTGACGAGACTCTAAGCACAGAACCGGTGGTGTGGCTCACTCTCCCCGTTACTCACAGGGTAGGCAGCACTGCTCCTCACCTTGGTTCTCTGCAGACGTTGGCAAACCTCACGTAGCAGCCGTGCCTCCCGGTCCTTCCCCTGATCACCGCAGATGCACCTTGGTGGGCCAAACAGCACCACTGCTTGCTTCATCGACGCACGTGCAACAGTCTCCGTCCTTTTATCCGCCACGTGCTCTGGAAAGGCGGCAGCGTCAGGCACCTGCAACCATGCCATTGCTGGGCCCCCCAGGCAGCAACGGGGCCCCGGACATGGTGGCTCAGCCCTTGTCCATGGTGACAAGCACAGTGGTCGGGGAGCTAGAACGCAACCCACCTGTGTGGAGGATGCCATGTTGCTCTACAAAATGCTGCGTGACCATGTGCACATGGCGTGTGCGAGCTCACTCCGTGAGGAGGATGGCATTTTTTGGAGCAAAATAGCATCCTTCTCACAGGTAGCAGCCCCAGAAGTGAGCTTTGTAGGGGACCCCACAGGCCAAGAGCTGCCACAGATGCTCCCAGCAAATACTGATTTCCAGCTGGTGTTGCCGGTGGGGGCCTGTAGCAGGTGGCAGACTCGCCGGCACGGCACCTCCTGCTGGCCATCTTGGGAATTAGCTCTTCAGCCTCGGAGCGCCCTCTGCTGGCCCGTGTCTCGCCTGCCTCAGGCTCTGCGTCCCTCCCTTACCCCGGTGCCCCATACCTTGGGGTGGTGCCCCACTGCAGTGCCCTCATGGTCTGGGTCGCCCCTCCTAGGGGAACCCCCCCACCCTCTAAGCCCACCTTGCCTCAGTGGCTATTGCCAGTCATCATCATCTAGCCCCTTTTCCCTGGGGCAGACTGCAGCCAATAATGGCCACTCATCATTGGCAACGGCGTGGGACCTGCTGCCTTTGCCTATCCCCGGGCTACCCCTCTACCTGCGGCCTGGGGGTTTACCAGGCTGGAGCTCCCCAGCTCTCTTTGCCCTTCCCCAGCCCTGCTCCACTCCAGGTACCTTCCTCCCAGGCAGCCAGCCCTTTCCACTCACTGAAGTGAGACTCCTTCAGCTTCTGGCCCCCCAGTCCTCTTATCAGGGCCAGCTGGGCCCTGACTGAGCTGGCCACACCTGTGGTCAGCTACTCCCTCAGCTGCTCTCACTCCTTTTATCCCAGCCCCCTCTCCAGGGCTGCTTTTAACCCCTGGTCTGCGGGAGTGGGGCAGCCGCCCCACCGCAGGGTTTTTCCAGGCAGTCTGTCTGAACTCCCTGCACTCAGCAGCTTGGGGCATTCCCCCAGTGGCGTTCTGCCTTTACGTTCCTGATGGGTGAAGGCAGGAAAGTACCCAGCCGTTAACATCTGCAGCCCTGCCCTGCCAAAAAATCAGTCAGATACCTGGTTCAGAGCCTCAGTGTCTTTCCAGCCCCAAGGTGGCCAGCTGTGTCGTTATCACGAAGACATCCCAGTACATTCCCTGCAAGCTTGCTGGCAAGACAATCCTCTAACCTTCAGACACCAGCAAGTTGGAAGCTGGATTAGTGGATAATTGCTTCTGAACTGCATCGAAGCTCCTCAGTCTGTCTCCCCCTTCCCTAGAGCTGCTGGCACCAAACTGGTTGGCTTCTTACACTATTCTTGCCAGACGTCCTCACAAGTCCAGCTGAGTCTATTCTCACTCCCCCCACACGCCCCGCCCCCGACTGAGTGCATTTGCAACCACATTTTGCTGTCTGGGTCTATGGGGAACTGTGACTGTGTATTTAGACAGTTTGTTCGTCCATCTCGACAGGCGTCTGTCTGGGTTGCACTCAGGGCCAGATTAAGTTTTTGTGGGCCCCAGCGCCTGGACCAGGGCCCCACCCCCTGCTCTGCCCTCATGTTCCAAAGGACATGCTTCCATGCTGATGACGGGTTCTGCTCGATAATGATCCAAAGCAAAGTGGACAGATGCGTGTTCATTTTCATCATCTGAGTCAGATGCCACCAGCAGAAGGTTGATTTTCTTTTTTGGTGGTTCGGGTTCTGTAGTTTCCGCATAGGAGTGTTGTTCTTTTAAGACTTCTGACAGCATGCTCCACTCCTCATTCCTCTCAGATTTGGGAAGGACTTCAGACTCTTAAACCTTGGGTCGAGTGCTATAGCTATCTAGTTGGCAGCCGGTATCAAGCAGAGTGCCCCAAGTGTCGATCCTGGGGCCAGTTTTGTTCAATATCTTCGTTAATGATCTGGAGGATGGTGTGGATTGCACTCTCAGCAAGTTTGCAGAGGACACTAAACTGGGAGGAGTGGTAGATACGCTGGAGGTTAGGGATAGGATACAGAGGGACCTAGACAAATGAGAAGATTGGGCCAAAAGAAATCTGATGAGGTTCAACAAGGACAATTGCAGAGTCCTGCACTTAGGATGGAAGAATCCCATGCACCGCTACAGACTAGGGACCGAATGCCTCGGCAGCAGTTCTGCAGAAAAGGACCTAGGGGTGACAGTGGACGAGAAGCTGGATATGAGTCAGCAGTGTGCTCTTGTTGCCAAGAAGGCTAACGGCATTTGGGGCTGGATAAGTAGGGGCATTGCCAGCAGATCAAGGGACGTGATCGTCCCCCTCTATTCGACATTGGTGAGGCCTCATCTGGAGTACTGTGTCCAGTTTTGGGCCCCACACTACAAAAAGGATGTGGAAAAATTGGAAAGAGTCCAGCGAAGGGCAACAAAAATGATTAGGGGACTGGAACACATGACTTACGAGGAGAGGCTGAGGGAACTGGGATCGTTTAGTCTGCGGAAGAGAAGAATGAGGGGGGATTTGATAGCTGCTTTCAACTACCTGAAAGGGGGTTCCAAAGAGGATGGAGCTAGACTGTTCTCAGTGGAGGCAGATGACAGAACAAGGAGTAATGGTCTCAAGTTGCAGTGGGGGAGGATGAGGTTGGATATTAGGAAACATTATTTCACTAGGAGGGTGGTGAAGCACTGGAATGGGTTACCAAGGGAAGTGGTGGAACCTCCTTCCTTAGAGGTTTTTAAGGTCAGGCTTGACAAAGCCCTGGCTGGGATGATTTAGTTGGGGAATGGTCCTGCTCTGAGCAGGGGGTTGGACTAGATGACCTCCTGAGGTCCCTTCCAACCCTGATATTCTATGATTCTATGATCTTTAGAAATCTCACATTGGTACCTTCTTTGCATTTCGTCAAATCTGCAGTGAAACGGTTCTGAAAATGAACAACATATGCTGGGTCATCACCTGAGCCTGCTATAACATGACCTATAGGGCAGAATACAGGTAAAACCATAGAGTAGGAGACATACAATTCTCCCCCAAGGCGTTCAGTCACAAATTTAATTAATGTATTATTTTTTTAACGAGCGCCATCAGCATGGAAGCATGTCCTGTGGAATGGTGGCCAAAGCATGAAGGGGCGTACGAATGTTTAGCATATCTGGCACATAAATACCTTGCAACTCCAGCTACAACAGTGTCATGCAAACGCCTATCTCCTGTAAATGTAAACAAACTTGTTTCTCTTGGCAATTGGCTGAACAAGAAGTAGGACTGAGTGGACTTGTAGACTCTGCAGTTTTACATTGTTTTGTTTTTGAGTGCAGTTATGTAACAAAAAAAATCTACATTTGTAAGTTGCACTTTCATGATAAAGAGATTGCACGACAGTACTTGTACGAGGTGAATTGAAAAATACTGTTTCTTTTATCTTTTTACAGTGCAAATATTTGTAATCAAAATATTATCAAAGGGCGCACCGTACACTGTGCATTCTGTGTTGTAATTGAAATCAATATATTTGAAAATGTAGAAAAACATCCAAAAATATTTATAATCAGCTTCAGTTGGTTTTCTCTTGTAGTTCAACAGTGCGATGAAAACCGCGATGAATTGCGATTATATTGTGAATCGAGTTAATTTGTTCGGAGTTCATCGTTTGAGTTACTTGTAATCTGACAGCAGCCTTTGAGGCATCCCAAGGTTCCCAGGCATGGATGGGGCGGGTCTGGGAGTGTGAAGCACAGTGTGGTGTAGATGTCCCAACACCAATGCTTTTTGGTGTTCCTTTATTCAGACAATAAGCTGATACAATGGCGCAGTCTGCTCTGCGAAAGGTTTACACCTCTCTGGCCTACAAAGCTTTGTAGCTTGTCCAGGTTTGTAGGAACCTTCTGGTGTCCAACACTGGTGTCACAGAATCATAGAATACCACGGTTGGAAGGGACCTCAGGAGGTCATCTCGTCCAACCCCCTGCTCAAAGCAGGACCAATCCCCAATTTTTGCCCCAGATCCCAAATGGCCCCCTCAAGGATTGAACTCACAACCCTGGGTTTAGCAGGCCAAAGCTCAAACCACTGAGCTATCTCTCCCCCCTAGCCTCTGGCTGCCAGAAGGTGGGAATGAGCGACAGGGGATGGATCACTTGATGATTCCCTGTTCTGTTCACTCCCTCTGGGGCATCTGGCGTTGGCCACTGTCGGAAGACAGGACACTGGGCTAGATGGACCTTTGGTCTGACCCAGTAGGGCCGTTCTTATGTTCTTATTCTGTTTCCGGGTTGAGGCTAGGGAGGCGGGGTTGAGGCTGGGTCCTTGGGAAGTCATGCAGCTCCTCACAAACCAGCATTTGTTTCCTGCAAGTTTAAAGCCTGACTCCTTAAAAAGCTTTAGTGTCCCTTCCACTGCTCCCAGATGTTCCTCCCGTGTTCTGTGGAACCTACCCAAAGAAGTCCTGCAAGTATGGGGGGAGGTCTTCAGTTCTCAAAACTTGGGTTAGATCGTTTACTACCCTTCAAAAGGTGAGTCCAAAGGAATGAAAGAATCCTGAAATTGTGAACGTCGTGAGCTACAAGCTATCTGACAGTCACGGACAAGCGCCTCACTCACGCTTAAAGGGTCGGCATAAAGGAGATCCACCTCGCTACCCCGGAAGCAGGAGAATGGCTTTTGAATGTCAAGATTTTGAATGTCAGGGGGAGGGATAGCTCAGTGGTTTGAGCATTGGCCTGCTAAACCCAGGGTTGTGAGTTCAATCTTGAGGGGGCCATTTAGGGATCTGGGGCAAAAATTGGGGACTGTGCCTGCTTTGAGCAGGGGGTTGGACTAGATGACCTCCTGAGGTCCCTTCCAACCCTGATATTCTATGATTCTATGAAGATTCAGTGCTAATCTCAGCCTGCTGCTTTTCCAATGCCATACGAAAGAGGACAAAGGCCGAAAGCCATTCTGCGGAACTGAAACAACCCAGAGGTTGTCGCAAAGGCAGCTTTGTCTTGATCTTCAGGTGTCAGCGTTTGTGCTGTGTGGGGGGAGTGGGGAGCTATCCTGGATTGTCTGGGAATTACGTCTCTTTCAGTCAACGCATATTCTCAAGTCTCTGCTGGGCTTTTCCTCACTTACCGTGATTGAGATTGCTCAGTTAGGCACCCTCCAGAGTGGGCTTTAGCTTCTCCGGCACAGCGACTGACATGCCAGGGGAATCGGACAACAGGGGCTGTCTCACAGAAACACTCCCTGGTTCATTGCACCCGATCATCTCTCCCAAGCTCTTTGTTGCCCCTGGAGAACACACCAGCACATTGTAAGAGCAGCTGGTCTAATCATTTCCTTTCAGGGCCTTCCACAGCTGCTTCTGTCAAGTCAACCCCTGGCTCTTTGACTTCTTCCCAGCTCTTGATCTCTGTCCCTGTGAGAGGCTTGAGACACCAGCCCCATGGTCTGATTTTTCACTGGCTGCACTTCCTGGTCAGTCACATGAATTGCTCTTACCCAGAACTTCCCCTTTGGTCCAGCTTGAAACAGCAACCCTGTCCGGTCTGGATCTTGGTTGCTTCAAACGCTCCCGCAAGTTCACTGCCGCTGTCCTTTATCCTTCGGGGCATTACTGCATGATGAGCTGGCTTCCCTGCAGCTTTATTCCAAGTCACTGCAAGGAGCAGTTACTCTCCGTCACCCTGTAGGCAAGGGGGAGTGATCTCTAAGCCCCAAGAATGGTCCCCAGTGCCAAACTCTTCCTCCTCCTCACACCCAGCGGGTGCCAAGGACACGTCTTTCGTTAACACCCCTGGAGTGCTTGTGACACCCTGGCATGACACCCGCTCCCACTGCAACAGCACTAGAAATATTGGTCACCCCAGCAAAAGTCCATTTAATATGCAGAGACCCCATGCTCAGAGGAGCCTGGATTTGTCCTGTTGTCTACACTGGCAGATGATATTAGTCACCGGTATAAGGCCTGAAGTACAAATGTTCTTCCCTTTCAGCACTGGATGTTCTCCATGCATCAGGCAGTTCAGATCCTGAGTCCAGCAGCACGTTGTGGCTTTCCAGCCATTGGTGTCTCCAGGCACATAGTAACAGGTATCTCGCAGCTCCTCACATGGGTGTCTCCCTCGTAATCGTTTCTTGAAATGCTGCCTTGGGTATAAAGGACTCACCCCGAGGCTGGGAATTAACAGCTGATCCCTTAAGGAAACACCAATTTCTGCTTCCATATTTTCAGCTCTATGTCTAATGTGGGCCACCAGGGTATCCAGCCTGTCCTCCTTCACCTGCAGCTTAGGAAGCTCCCCTGCTAAACCATTGATAAACTAACTTTTCACATAGGATTCTCTCATGACTTGCCACTAGGGGTAGGCCCCTCTCCACACTGCCAACTCCAGCTCTGACACCACTGAGCCTTACACCTGTGTCCCTGTTCCCATTCCTGCCCTTAGCCAAACACGATTCCAATTTCCCCACCCCCATTCCCTGTTCCCATTTCCCCCTTTAGCAAAACATGATTCCAATTTCCCCACCCCCATTCCCTGTTCCCATTCCCCCCCACACACACCCACACACCCACTTCCTGACTGACTGCAGACTATATAGTAAAACTTGAGTTCTGCTTAGCTATACCTTAACCAATCATTTTCCTGAAATGTAACTAACCAATCCTAACATATGGTCACATGATTATGTAACCAGTTATATCCCACCACCTTAATTAGTTTACACCCAGCAAAATTAATTATACAGCAGACAGGAACAATCTTAGAACCAGACAGAGATTATACAGACAAACAATAGCAAAGTGGGAACTATAATGACAAGACAATACAGAAGTGAGGATTTCACATCCCAACTATTGATAAGTGAGTTCTTGCCAGACAGGATGCTACCAAACTAAGTTTCCTTTTACATTTTCTAGGCACTTCCCTTTCTCTGGAGGCGATAGGCATTATCAGGACAGGAGTGTATTCCTAACAGCCCAATAGCACCTGCTTTCAATGTGACTAGTTTGGGATGTGAGGATGTCACCGGTCGCTTCCCAGCTTATGGCTGCCTCTGTTGCTTAGCCAAAGGCCTTAGCCTAAGAACAGAGCCTCAGACTGTTGCAGTAAGAGGAGGCCCTAACGCCGGCAGACAGTGATTTTGATTCTTTTATATCTCTATAGCTAGCCAAGTGATAAGAATACACCTAAATTCTTAGCATACAGGCCTTTGCAGACAGGCCTGAATATCTATATCCTAACAACTATCCAAACACACTGCTAGGCACTGTGGTGCTTTCTCATCTGTCTGTCCGTTCACGGAGAGCAAGAGCTCAGATTCAACGTGCTCACAGATTCCAGTCTCAGCTGCAGCATCAGGAAATCCTTTCTCGGGCCCAAGGGATTTGGCCATCTTGAAGCAGCTGCCACCAGCTGTAACATTTGCTTATAGAATCACAGGGTTTTAATGGGACACTGCAAGTACCCACACCAGCAGAGGCAGGACTGAACCTCCCTCTGCAAACCTCACAGCTCCGATCACTATCATAACATTACATGACAACAACTTAACGCTCCGATAACAGTACAGCACCATGTACTGGGAGAGGTGTTGTCTACACTAGTCTTTACACTGCAGAAAAGGCAGCAATGGAAGAGGGTTGCCACCTGGCTGGTTTTTGTCCTGCCTTGCTGGCTGCTGGTGACAAGATTTAATATGCTGGGGGATTTTGCCCTCTCCCCAGTCCTGAGGGTGAAGGGGGAGGCAATGCTCAGCAGAGACTTCCCATGGGCCTGTCCCTTTAAAGAGCCAGGCTTTCCTTGGAGGGCTTGACTGCCTTCCCCACCTTCCCGGCACGCTCCAGGCTGAGCGGTTGGGTTTGCTGTGGGGCCGCCTTCCCAGAATGCACCACGGGACAGGGAAAGTAACCTGAACCACCCCCAGCTACCAGCACCAACACCTGCAGCATTGGGGGAGCAGTGGGAGGTGTCAGGCTGGAGGGTGCTTGAGAGGGGCCGGGGGGGAGGTGAGGCTGGTGGGGGTTCCTGGGCGGGGCAGAGGCGGGTCAGGCAGACTGGAGGGTGCCTGGTAGGTGCTGGGGGGTGTCAGGCTGGTGCAGGGGGGGGCATGGAAGGGGCAGAGGAGGGTCAGGCTGGCAGGTGTGTGATGCTCCGCTCATCTAGCCCGTCTTTGCCAAAGACACCAGGGACCAGGTGTGCAGGGAACAGCTCACACCAGCAGAGCTATAGTCTTGTGGACAGGGGACTGTGTCAGCCAATCAGATCCATGGTCCCAGGGGCCCATCGACTGAACGAGTCTCTCTCTTTGTGGGGCGGAGCAAGGAGTGTCAACACAAAGTTCCCTTTATTTCTCATTTCCGCCACTAGGCGGCAGCATCCGGTTGGGAATAAACAGAATTTGGGGAAAAGTGTAGGGCTGATCGCTGGGAAACCCAGAGTGCCTAGATCCCGTCACAATGCACTCAGAGAAGAGCTCAGGGATGCCATACGATTAGGGTTCGATCCCAACCAACAATTGCAGAGTCTGCTGGAAAAGGTCCTTGTCTTTCCTTTTAGGACCCGAGATTTCCCAAGGAATAGGGCTGAAGGTGACAGAAATGCCGAGAGGGATAGAGAGGCCCCTATGTGTGTTAGAGAGAGAGAGAGTAAGAGAGTCATTGAGGGGTGTTTCTAGTGGGGTTCTGCAGGGATTGGCACTAGGCCTGATGCTGTTCATCAATGATCTGGGCGGAAGCAAATGTACAATCCCTGCTGACAATATTTGTGGATAATACAAAGATGGTAAATAATGATAAGGAGCGAGCAGGCATCCAGAGTGATCTGGATAAATTGGTGGGCTGGGTGCTTTCAAACAACATGAAGCCAAATGCAAGAGCAGTGCCTAGGAAGACGGAGGGCAGGGCCAGGCCTCTGGAATGGGGGCTGTACCCTGGAAAGCAGGGCCTCAGGAAAGGAGCTGGGGTCATGCCGGACAAACAACTGAACAGGAGCTGCCAGAGTGGCTGGTGTGGTTCTTGGACGTATAACCAGGGGAGTAGTGAGAAGGAAGGGGATTTCACCTCTGTACATGGCTTTGGGGAGGCCAATACTGGAACCCTGTCTCCAGTTCTGAGGTCCACTTTATTAAAAGGGTGTTAAGAAATTGGAAAAGGTGCAGAAAAGCACCACAAAAATGATTCGAGAGCTGGAAAAAGAGGCATAATGGTCAGCGACTTAAAGAGCTCAATGTGTTTAGCTTCTCATCGCATGGCGACCTGGTCACAGTGTGTAACCGTCTTCATGGGGAAAGCACGACAGGTGCTTCTAATCTGATGGAGAAAGGCAGACCAAGAACCAAAGGCTGGACAGTAAAGCTAGACTGGGCCTTAAAGCCAGACACGTTCACATGAGAAATAAGGCACACATTTTTAATAGTGGGGGTGATTAATGACTGGAACAACCTACCATGCCTTTCTGGAAGGTGCTTTAGTCAGAGCATGTTATTGAGCTCAGTACAGTGAGTGAAATTCTTTGTCCTCTCTTATACCGGGGGTGTGGAGTGGGGCGGCTGCCCCGCTCCTGGAGAACAGGTGTTAAAAGCCGCCAAGCTAGGCTGATTGGGGAAGCAGCCCCAGCTGGGGCCATGCCAATCCGGGGCCCAGCTGGGGCCAGGAGACAGAGGAGTCTCTCTCCAGCCCTGGAGTGGGAAGGACCTGGCTACCTGAGAGGAAGGTACCTGAAGCGGAGCAGGGCTGGGGAAGGGCAAAGGGAGCTGGGGAGCTCCAGCCTGGTAAACCCCCCAGGCTGCAGGCCTTGGTGAAGGCCTACAGAGGTACTGGGGCTGCAGAGATGCAGCCTGGGGATAGGCAAAGGCAGCAGGTCTGACCCCCTTGCCAATGATGAGTGGTCATTACAGGCTGCAATCTGCCCTAGTGAGCAGGGCTAGATGGTGACTGGCAGTAGCCACTGAGGCAAGGTGAGTTTAGAGGGTTGGGGGTTCCCCTGGGAGGGGAGACCCAGACTGTGCGGGTACTGCTGGGGCAGAACCCCGAGGTAAAGGGCACCAGGGGACAGGAAGGACACGGGGCAGCGGCAGCCGAGACACTGGCCTGCAGAGGGAGCTCCATATGCTGGAAAAGAGCTAATTCCCAGATGACCAGCAGGAGGCGTCGCGCCAGTGAGTCCGTGCTTTGCTACAGGGTCAGACGAGGTTACTTAAAATCTGGCCTTAAAATCTATGAGCGAGATAGACACATCCCCTAATTAATTATAGGTGAAGTTCGTAGTGTTGCCATTGCCTGACCTTTTCCATTATAAGATCCTATTGTTATTTGCTCATAACTTTGCCATACTTTAACTCTTTGGACTGTAATTTCCCATGCTGTGCGTCTGCCTCAGGCTGTTCTTTAAATCAGCTAATATGGTTCAGCTACTTCTGAGAACAAGGTTGGGGAAAATTCATTTTTTGTTCACATTAACAATTTGTTAGACATTTCCGCTCTAGCACCTCCGTGTTTTGGAGCGGGGACTTTGGCAGGGGGATCACCAGGCATGTGCCTTTTGCCATCCCTGTGAAATTACACTGAAATGTGGCCAAGTTACAAACCTCTGAAAAACTCTCCACTTGCACATATTCAGTAGAGTCTTGTTAGAATTTGGCAGCTAAATTCTCCAAAGATTCTGTTTGCACTGAGCATGCTCCATCCCCTCACAGCTCCGACATGTGACCAGACAGCACACGCATGATGCCCACAGGGTGAGTGAGCATGCTCCATCTTGAGACCGCAGGGGCTGAGCTGGACTTTTCCTGACATTTCTATTGTGGCAGTCCACATATGTAGCTACTGCTCCCAGTTATTCTCATGGCTCAAGTGGTACTCCTGGGGGAATTCTGCACCCAAAAATTAAAAATTCCATGCACAATATTTTAAAATTCTGCAAAATTCTGCCTATTTTATTTGTCAAAATAACACAATAATGCAATTACAGGCCAGTAAGCCTGACTTCTGTACCGAGCAAACTGGTTGAAACAATAGTAAAGAACAGAATTGTCAGATACATAGATGAACACAAGTTGTTGGGGAAGAGTCAACATGGTTTTAGTAAAGGGAAATCATGCCTCACCAATCTACTAGAATTCTTTGAGGGGGTCAACAAGCATGTTGGACAATCGAGATACAAAAGGAGCACTTAAAGACGATAAAGTCACCACAGAGAAACTAAATGAATTCTTTGCTTCAGTCTTCGCGGCTGAGAATGTTAGGGAAATTCCCAAACCTGAGCCATCTTTTGTAGGTGACAAATCTGAGGAATTGTCACAGATTGAAGTGTCACTAGAGGAAGTTTTGGAATTAATTGAGAAACTTAACAGTAACAAGTCACTGGGACCAGATGGCATTCACCCAAGAGTTCTGAAAGAACTCAAATGTGAAATTGTGGAACTGTTAACTATGGTTTGTAATCTGTCCTTAAATCAGCTACTGTACCCAATGACTGGAAGATAGCTAATGTAATGCCAATATTTAAGAAGGGCTCTAGAGGTGATCCTGGCAATTACAGTCTAATGTCAGTACCAGGCAAATTAGTTGAAACAATAGTAAAGAATAAAATTGTCAGACACATAGAAGAACATAAATTGTTGCAAAAAAGTCAACATGGTTTCTGTAAAGGGAGATCAGGTCTTACTAATCTATTAGAGTTCTTTGTGGGGGTCAACAAACATGTGGATAAGGGGGATCCAGTGGACATAGTGTACTTAGATTTCCAGAAAGCCTTTGACAAGGTCCCAAACGAAAGGCTCTCATGTAAATTAAGTTGTCATGGGATAAGAGGGAAGATCCTTTCATGGATTGAGAACTGGTTAAAAGACAGGGAACAAAGGGTAGGAATAAAATGGTACATTTTCAGAATGGAGAGGGGTAACTAGTGGTGTTCCCCAAGGGTCAGTCCTAGGACCAATCCTAGTCAACCCATTCATAAATGATCTGGAGAAAGTGGTAAACAGTGAGATGGCAAAGTTTGCAGATGATACTAAACTGCTCAAGATAGTTAAGACCAAAGCAGACTGTGAAGAACTTCAAAAAGATCTCACAAAACTAAGTGATGGGGCAACAAAATGGCAAATGAAATGTAATGTGGATAAATGTAAAGTAATGCACATTGGAAAAAAATAACCCCAACTATACATACAATATGATGGGGGCTAATTTAGCTACAACTATTCAGGAGAAAGATCTTGGAGTCATCATGGATAGTTCTCTGAAGTTGTCCACGCAGTGTGCAGCGGCAGCCAAAAAAGCAAAGGGGATGTTAGGAATCATTAAAAAAGGGCTAGAGAATAAGACGGAGAATATCTTATTGCCCTTATATAAATCCATGGAATGCCCATATCTTAAATACTGCGTATAGATGTGGTCCCCTCCTCTCAAAAAAGATATACTGGCATTAGAAAAGAGCAACTAAAATGATTAAGGGTTTGGAACGGGTCCTATGTGAGGAGAGATTAAAGAGGCAAGAACTTTTCAGCTTGGAAAAGAGGAGACTAAGGGGGGATACGATCGAGGTCTATAAAATCATGAGTGGTGTGTAGAAAGTGAATAAGGAAAAGTTATTTACTTGTTCCCATAATCTAAGAACTGGGGGCCACCAAATAAAATTAATGGGCAGCAGGTTTAAAACAAATAAAAGGAAGTTCTTCACACAGCGCACAGTCAACCTGTGGAACTCCTTGCCTGAGGAGGTTGTGAAGGCTAGGGCTATAACAGGGTTTAAAAGAGAACTGGATAAATTCATGGAGGTTAAGTCCATTAATGGCTTTTAGCCAGGATGGGGAAGGAATAGTTTCCCTAGCCTCTGTTTGTCAGAGGGTGGAGATGGATGGCAGGAGAGAGATCACTTGATCATTACCTGTTAGGTTCACTCCCTCTGGGGCACCTGTCATTGGCCACTGTTGGTAGACAGGATACTGGGCTGGATGGACCTTTGGTCTGACCCAGTATGGCCATTCTTATGTGGACAAGGCGAGATTTTCAGAAAGCTTTTGACAAGGTCCCTCACCAAAGGCTCTTAAGCAAAGTAAGCTGTCATGGGATAAGGGGGAAGGTCCTTTCACAGATCAGTAATTGGTTAAAAGACAGGAAACAAAGGGTAGGACTAAATGGGCCGTTTTCAGAATGGAGAGAGGTAAATAGTGGTGTCCCCCAGGGGTCTGTATGGGGACGAGTCCTGTTCAACACACTCATAAATGATCTGGAAAAAGGGGTAAACAGCGAGATGGAAAAATTTGCAGATGATACAAAACTACTCAAGTTAGTTAAGTCCAAAGCAGACTGCGAAGAGCTACAAAAGGGATCTCACAAAACTGGGTGACTGGGCAACAAAATGGCAGATGAAATTCAATGTTGATAAATGCAAAGTAATACACATTAGAAAACACAGTCCCAACTATACATATCAAATGATGGGGTCTAAATTAGCTGTTACCACTGAAAGGAGATCTTGGAGTCATTGTGGAGCGTTCTCTGAAAATATCCACTCAATGCGCAGCGACAGTCAAAAATGTGTACAGAATGTTGGGACTCATTAGGAAAGGGATAGAGAATAAGACAGAAAATATCCTATTGCCTCTCTATAAATTCATGGTACACCCACATCTGGAATACTTCGTGCAGATGTGGTTGCCCCACCTCAAAAAAGATATATTGGAATTAGAAAAGGTTGAGAAAAGGGCAACAAAAATGACGAGGGGGATGGAACGGCTTCTGTATGTGGAGAGATTAATAAGACTGGGACTTTTTAGCTTGGAAAAGAGACGACTATGATGTTATCTGATTAAAATATGACCACATAGATCATTTTGCAACCACTGTTACATATTTGCAGAAAATCTTGTACAAAGGTTGTTGAGTGAGGTGTCTATGAAAAGGATATGACTTGCTGGTTATGATTATGCTACCTGTCTGCATGTATCATTTTTATATTTGAAGTTATAATTACTGGCTCTATACCTGGATTTCAAATGTTTGCTTCTGGGGTAATGCCCACAAGGTAGCTAGCCAGCACATCTTGGAGGGAGTGTTCAAATTCAGTGACCCATCAAAAGGACACTTAACTGACAATGGACCACGGTAGACGCCCATCTCCACTGAGTGGACTGTCACGTAAACGTGCTGTCTGGAGTGCAGGTAATGGCTTCCTGCAGTGACTGAGGGAAATTGGGCATGAACATGTGACTTGCCCACATGACTCCAAACACCATCTTGTTGCTGTAATTTTCCACAGTAAGAACAATGGGATGCCCTCCACATGGCAAAAGCTATAAAAGGCCCTGGAAACACCTCCATTTGGTCTTCAATCCTGCTTCTTACCTCTGGAGGAACTTTGCTACAAACTGAAGCTCTGAACAAAGGACTGAATGACCCATCCCAGCTGTGGATGGACTCCAGAGACTTGACTTAACCCGGCAGTTTATTCCATCACTGCTACAAGCCTGAACCAAGAACTTTGCCATTACTGGATGCCATTGATTCCTTTAACCTGTTTTAACTTTCACCTTTCTTTCTTTTTTATGAATGAATCTTTAGGTTTTAGATACTAAAGGATTGGCATCAGCATGATTTTTGGGTAAGATCTAAGTTATATATTGACCTGGGTATGTGGTTGGTCCTTTGGGATCAGAAGAACCTATTATCTGATGAGACAGGCATTCCAGTTCTTATATCACCCAGTGTTTTTGGTGGTGATATAAGAACAGGAATGCCTGAGTAAACTGCCTTTATGTTTTCTTGTTAGCCAGTGTGGTGAAACAGAAAGTTTACTTTTGCTGCTGGTTTGGTATATCCTCTGGGAGATTAGCCAACAGTCTTGTGGTGTATCTGCCCTATTTCTCAGCAGTTCATCCTGAATTTGGCATCCTCAGTTGTGACCCACTGAGGCACAGTTACAAGGACTAAGGGGCGGGGGTCTATAAAATCATGACTCATGTGGAGAAAATAAATAAGGAAGTGTTAGTTACTCCTTCTCATAACACAAGAACCAGGGGTCACCAAATGAAATTAATAGACAGCAGGTTTAAAACAAACCAAAGGAAGTATTTCTTCATACAACCTCTCCTTGCCAGAGGAGGTTGTGAAGGCCAAGACCATGACAGGGTTCAAAAAAGAACTAGATAGGTTCATGGAGGACAGGTCCATCGATGACTATTAGCCAGGATGTGCAGGGATGGTGACCCTAGCCTCTGTTTGGAGGATTCTCTGCTCCTTGAAGTCTTTAAACCATGATTTGAGGACTTCAATAGCTCAGACATAAGTGAGAGGTTTCTCACATGAGTGGGTGGGTGAGATTCTGTGGCCTGCGTTGTGCAGGAGGTCAGGCTAGATGATCATAATGGTCCCTTCTGACCTTAATATCTATGAATCTATAAGCTGGGAAGGGGCGACGGGATGGATCATTTGATGATGACCTGTTCTGTTCATTCCCTCTGGGGCACCTGGCACTGGCCATTGTTTGCAGACAGGATACTGGGCTAGATGGATGTTTGGTCTGCCCCAGTATGGCCTTTTTTATGTAATATAATCATGCCAGTTTCAATTATTTTGGTCATTTATTTCAAAATACCTGTCCACAAATATGTCTGTAACAATACAGACAATAAAAAAATCAGCAAATGTGTTTTGACAAATAGATTCCTTACTAGGCATATTAATACAGAACTCTGAGTAATAATTAATTTACACTACAATACAGGAACATACTTCCTGCACCCCTCAGAAGTGATGCAAAGACTTGGGGGAGTCAGGGTAATGGAGGAGCTGAGGGAGAGGGAAGTAATTGCTGGGTGGGAGCCTGGGAGTGAATCTGGAGGGTTGTTGGCGGGAGGGGGAAGAAGTATGGAGTGGAGGGTTTTTTTGTGGGGGAAGGAATTGTTAGGAAGCTGGGGAGCCTCCCCCATGCAGACCCTAGCTGACCCCAGCCTCTTCCATTCAGTAGGGCACATCTGCCCCGTCCCCATGTGTCCCTGCACTCCCACTTAGCCACACTTCCTCCCCGCATCCCCATGTGTCACTGCACCCCCACTTAGCCACCCCATACCCATGTGGCCCTGCATCCCCAGTCTGTCCCCCTCACTAGCCCTTCCGAACCCCAGTCTATGTGACCCCCCACCACAGCCCCATGTGCCCCACTCTGTCACACCCATATTCTGTGCCTCCTCACCTGGCCTCATGGGCAGGGCACTGTGAAGAATGCAGCCTCTCATGCTCCCTAGCGCTGCTGGCTGCCACTGCTGGTAAGCCAGCTGCCCCTGTTCTGGTGCCACAGCAGCCCCTGGTCGGCAAAAGGAATAACCACAGCCCCGCTCTGGCAAAACGTATTTCCTGTGGAGAAAAAAAATCTGCAGGGGGACACAAATTCTGCATGTGGGCAGTGGCGCAAAATTCCCACTGGAGTAAAGTGACAGAGGGCTGTGCTTTGGATCTAAAGATCCCAACCCTGGTGATGGCCCACTATGGCTCCACATGGTAGAATTATTTCAATTTTAAGTAATGATTCTAGAACAGTGGTTTTCAACCTATGGTCTGGGGACCCCGGGGGGTCCGCAGACTATGTCTAAAATTTCCAAAGGAGTTGGCACCTCCATTTGAAACTTTTTAGGCATCTGTAAATGAAAAAGGTTGAAACCACTGGACCAGAACAAAGTCACTTATATTCCTGCATGGAGTGTGTACAAGGGGGAGTTATACTGGAACAGCTCTAGCGGAAGGGTTGGTTCTGCTTCAGCTGTACTGGGAAATTTCCCTGTGTGGAGAAGCCCCTTGTTGTTGTTGGTGGTGTTGTTTGGGTGAGAGAGTAAGTGACTGAGTATATGGAGATAGAGAGATAGAGGGGGTGTGTGGAGAAAGACAATCCAGGAAGTTTTTGGAAAGCGTAGGGGACAATTTCCTGGTGCAAGCGCTAGAGGAGCCAACTGAGGGGCAGCTTTTCTTGACCTGCTGCTCACAAACCGGGAAGAATTAGTGGGGGAAGCAAAAGTGGATGGGAATCTGGGAGGCAGTGACCATGAGTTGGTTGAGTTCAGGATCCTGACACAGGGAAGAAAGGTAAGCAGCAAGATACAGACCCTGGACTTCAGGAAAGCAGACTTCGACTCCCTCAGGGAACGGATGGGTAGGATCCCCTGGGGGACTAACATGAAGGGGAAAGGAGTCCAGGAGAGCTGGCTGTATTTCAAGGAATCCCTGTTGAGGTTACAGGGACAAACCATCCCGATGTGTCGAAAGAATAGTAAATATGGCAGGCGACCAGCTTGGCGTAACGGTGAAATCCTAGCGGATCTTAAGCATAAAAAAGAAGCTTACAAGAAGTGGAAGGTTGGACATATGACCAGGGAAGAGTATAAAAATATTGCTCGGGCATGTAGGAATGAAATTAGGAGGGCCAAATCGCACCTGGAGCTGCAGCTAGCGAGAGATGTTAAGAGTAACAAGAAGGGTTTCTTCAGGTATGTTGGCAACAAGAAGAAAGCCAAGGAAAGTGTGGGCCCCTTAATGAATGAGGGAGGCAACCTAGTGACAGAGGATGTGGAAAAAGCTAATGTACTCAATGCTTTTTTTGCCTCTGTCTTCACAAACAAGGTCAGCTCCCAGACTGCTGCGCTGGGCATCACAACATGGGGAATAGATGGCCAGCCCTCTGTGGAGAAAGAGGTGGTTAGGGACTATTTAGAAAAGCTGGACGTGCACAAGTCCATGGGGCCAGACGAGTTGCATCCGAGAGTGCTAAAGGAACTGGCGGCTGTGATTGCAGAGCCATTGGCCATTATCTTTGAAAACTCGTGGTGAACGGGGGAAATCCCGGATGACTGGAAAAAGGCTAATGTAGTGCCCATCTTTAAAAAAGGGAAGAAGGAGGATCCTGGGAACTACAGGCCAGTCAGCCTCACCTCAGTCCCTGGAAAAATCATGGAGCAGGTCCTCAAAGAATCAATTCTGAAGCACTTAGATGAGAGGAAAGTGATCAGGAACAGTCAGCATGGATTCACCAAGGGAAGGTCATGCCTGACTAATCTAATCGCCTTCTATGATGAGATTACTGGTTCTGTGGATGAAGGGAAAGCAGTGGATGTATTGTATCTTGACTTTAGCAAAGCTTTTGACACGGTCTCCCACAGTATTCTTGTCAGCAAGTTAAAGAAGTATGGGCTGGATGAATGCACTATAAGGTGGGTTGAAAGTTGGCTAGATTGTCGGGCTCAACGGGTAGTGATCAATGGCTCCATGTCTATTGGCAGCCGGTGTCAAGTGGAGTGCCCCAGGGGTCGGTCCTGGGGCCGGTTTTGTTCAATATCTTCATAAATGATCTGGAGGATGGTGTGGATTGCACTCTCAGCAAATTTGCGGATGATACTAAACTGGGAGGAGTGGTAGATACGCTGGAGGGCAGGGATAGGATACAGAGGGACCTAGACAAATTGGAGGATTGGGCCAAAAGAAATCTGATGAGGTTCAATAAGGATAAGTGCAGGGTCCTGCACTTAGGACGGAAGAACCCAATGCACAGCTACAGACTAGGGACCGAATGGCTAGGCAGCAGTTCTGCGGAAAAGGACCTAGGGGTGACAGTGGACGAGAAGCTGGATATGAATCAGCAGTGTGCCCTTGTTGCCAAGAAGGCCAATGGCATTTTGGGATGTATAAGTAGGGGCATAGCGAGCAGATCGAGGGACGTGATCGTCCCCCTCTATTCGACATTGGTGAGGCCTCATCTGGAGTACTGTGTCCAGTTTTGGGCCCCACACTACAAGAAGGATGTGGATAAATTGGAGAGAGTCCAGCGAAGGGCAACAAAAATGATTAGGTGTCTGGAACACATGACTTATGAGGAGAGGCTGAGGGAACTGGGATTGTTTAGTCTGCAGAAGAGAAGAATGAGGGGGGATTTGATAGCTGCTTTCAACTACCTGAAAGGTAGTTCCAGAGAGGATGGTTCTAGACTATTCTCAGTGGTGGAAGAGGACAGGACAAGGAGTAATGGTCTCAAGTTGCAGTGGGGGAGATTTAGGTTGGATATTAGGAAAAACTTTTTCACTAGGAGGGTGGTGAAACACTGGAATGCGTTGCTTAGGGAGGTGGTGGAATCTCCTTCCTTAGAAGTTTTTAAGGTCAGGCTTGACAAAGCCCTGGCTGGGATGATTTAATTGGGGATGGGTCCTGCTTTTGAGCAGGGGGTTGGACTAGATGACCTCCTGAGGTCCCTTCCAACCCTGATATTCTATGATTCTATGAAAGAGGGGGTGGATGGGGATAGATAGATAGATAGATAGATAGATAGATAGATAGATAGATATAGAGGGGTGTCCATGGGGGGTGGGGGGGAGAGAGAGAATTTGTGATGAGTGATCCTTCTTGCTGCTTATAACCTCTGCCAATAACAACATTCCTGCTGAGGCGAGCAGGGCAGGCGTGAAGAGGATCTCACCCCATGTGTATTGCATGTGTGCTATTGTCCCCGCCCATGCCCCTGCCTCTGTGTCCTGACGTAGAGGGGACTGAAGTCCAGCAGTTGTGGAAGCCTGAGCCTCTGTTAAAAGAAACAAAGCATTTCCCAGAAATGAGGGTAGGCACACTAACAAAGACGTGAAAGTGGGGGTGGGGGCGGCGCAATGGGACTGGGCTGGGCTGAACTCCAGGGAGTCCTGGTAGAAGTAAAAGCAAATAGGAAAGTTGCATGTGCTCCATGTGGGATAACGGCCAAACCCACAGTGAGCCAAGCCAGTGCTGGGTTAGTTTCACTTTTGCCTAGCAAAGGCTGCCAAGTGGATATGAACATAAACAGTGTGTAGGAAAGGGGTCAGGTACCAGGGGGATAAGTTTGTGGGGCAGGCTGGGTTTAGGGGGAATATTAGGGTCCAAACAGGGAGCTTTCAACTTAAGAGGGCAGTGGAGGGCAACAAAAATGATCAGGGGGCTGGGGCACATGACTTGCAAGGAGAGGCTGGGGGAACTGGGATTGTTAATCTGCAGAAGAGAAGAATGAGGGGGGATTTGATAGCTGCTTTCAACTACCTGAAAGGGGGTTCCAAAGAGGATGGATCTAGACTGTTCTCAGTGGTAGCAGATGACAGAACGAGGCGCAATGGTCTCAAGTTGCAGTGGGGGAGGTTTAGGTTGGATATTAGGAAAAACTTTTTCACTAGGAGGGTGGTGAAGCACTGGAATGGGTTCCCTAGGGTGGTGGTGGAATCTCCTTCCTTAGAGGTTTTTAAGGCCCTGGCTGGGATGATTTAGTTGGGGTTGGTCCTGCTTTGAGCAGGAGGTTGGACTAGATGACCTCCTGAGGTCTCTTCTAAACCTAATCTTCTATGATTCTAAGAGATCTGGGAGGAAGGGGTCCCAGCAGCAGGGAGGAGTCTCTGCCTAGAACAGGTCCTCACCTAGTCCTTGCCCAGCCTTCCCTGCTGCTGGAAACCCAAACGGGATTGTACATTTGTCCTTCATGCAAGACCAAACTGGGAATGTGCTGGGCCATTCTAGACCCATCGGGGCTGGTCAACACATGTTATGGCCTGGAAAGCAAACACCCGACTGCATGACAGCAAGACACAAAAAACATGTGTCTGAAATTTGCGAATGTTCTGAATCTGCAGAAGTGAACCAGATACAATGTCTGAAGGGTCAGGGAGCAGCGGGGCCATGGGACGCAGTGTCCCGGGACTCAGGGAGCAGCCATTGGACAGAGTCCCAGACGTCAGTTCCTGTGTAGATGTAACATTGACAGACCCTGGTCATCGGTGGGTGGGATCGAACCTGGGATCTCAGCGCACGAGCCTCTACAGCATGAGCTAAAACCCAACTGGCTGTTAGCTAAGGCCGTAGAGCAGGCTCATTTAACTCTCTCTAAGTGGTCTCCATGCCACTAAATGGGACAGACCACCACACCCAGGAGGTGTGTGGCTTACATAAAGGCCATCCAGCTAACTGCATGCTTGCTCCAAACAATGCTGAACCTCGAACAGTCCTCTGAGAAGTCACGTTGTTCCTTTCTGTCTTCAGATTCCTGGAAGTGGCTCGCAGAATTTGCCTCTGTAGCATGAAGGCAAATATATTTGGAGCTTGACTCAGCCTTGCTTCAATATGTTTGTTAAATATTTGCCCTGTGGTGTCCTTGGAGGAGATAAGGGTTTTTATGCCAAGCAGATGCAGATATACTCCGCCTGCTGGCAACTCAGCCCCGAAAGGAAAAGGCAGGTGGTGACACAAGACTTACGAGGAGAGGCTGAGGGAACTGGGGTTATTTAGTCTGCAGAAGAGAAGAGTGAGGGGGGATTTGATAGCAGCCTTCAACTACCTGAAAGGGGGTTCCAAAGAGGATGGAGCTCGGCTGTTCTCAGTGGTAGCTGATGACAGGACAAGGAGTAATGGTCTCAAGTTGCAGTGGGGGAGGTCTAGACTGGATATTAGGAAACACTTTTTCATGAGGAGGGTGGTGAAGCACTGGAATCGGTTACCTAGGGAGGTGGTGGAATCTCCATCCTTCGAGGTTTTTAAGGTCAGGCTTGACAAAGCCCTGGCTGGGATGATTTAGTTGGTGTTGGTTCTACTTTGAGCAGGGGTTTGGACTAGATGCCTCCTGAGGTCCCTTCCAACCCTGATATTCTATGATTCTTTGACACGTCCGTGTGTGCTTCTATTGTGGCGAGCCAGGTCCCTTCGTCTCCACCTGCCTGGCCCAAAGGCTGAGCCGAAAGGTTCTGGAGGACAAGCCAGCCCAGTCCTGGTCTGAGCTGGGCATAAAGGCAAGGCATAACCAGTGATGAGCTGCCAAAAACTGAAGAACCGGTTCCTTCAGTCGCTCCGGGTCTTCAGCAGCACTTCGGTGGCGGGCCCTTCACTCGCTCCGGGTCTTCGGCGGCACTGAAGTACCTGCCGCATGAGTGAAAATTTTAAAAAAAGTGATTCTCAGCCAGGGGAGCCTCCCCAGCTGGGAGCTCAGGCGGGCCAGACAGGATGGTCCTGTGGGCCGGATGTGGCCTGTGGGCCAGAGTTTGCCCACCCCTTTAACAACCGGTTCTAAACCAGCTTCAAAATTTAACAACCGGTTCACATAGAATCATAGAATCATAGAATATCAGGGTTGGAAGGGACCCCTGAAGGTCATCTAGTCCAACCCCCTGCTCGAAGCAGGACCAATTCCCAGTTAAATCATCCCAGCCAGGGCTTTGTCAAGCCTGACCTTAAAAACTTCCAAGGAAGGAGATTCCACCACCTCCCTAGGCAACGCATTCCAGTGTTTCACCACCCTCTTAGTGAAAAAGTTTTTCCTAATATCCAATCTAAACCTCCCCCACTGCAACTTGAGGCCATTACTCCTCGTTCTGTCATCTGCTACCATTGAGAACAGTCTAGAGCCATCCTCTTTGGAACCCCCTCTCAGGTAGTTGAAAGCAGCTATCAAATCCCCCCTCATTCTTCTCTTCTGCAGGCTAAACAATCCCAGCTCCCTCAGCCTCTCCTCATAAGTCATGTGTTCTAGACCCCTAATCATTTTTGTTGCCCTTCGCTGGACTCTCTCCAATTTATCCACATCCTTCTTGTAGTGTGGGGCCCAAAACTGGACACAGTACTCCAGATGAGGCCTCACCAATGTCGAATAGAGGGGGACGATCACGTCCCTCGATCTGCTCGCTATGCCCCTACTTATACATCCCAAAATGCCATTGGCCTTCTTGGCAACAAGGGCACACTGCTGACTCATATCCAGCTTCTCGTCCACTGTCACCCCTAGGTCCTTTTCCGCAGAACTGCTGCCTAGCCATTCGGTCCCTAGTCTGTAGCGGTGCATTGGATTCTTCCGTCCTAAGTGCAGGACCCTGCACTTATCCTTATTGAGCCTCATCAGATTTCTTTTGGCCCAATCCTCCAATTTGTCTAGGTCCTTCTGTATCCTATCCCTCCCCTCCAGCGTATCTACCACTCCTCCCAGTTTAGTATCGTCCGCAAATTTGCTGAGAGTGCAATCCACACCATCCTCCAGATCATTTATGAAGATATTGAACAAAACCGGCCCCAGGACAGACCCCTGGGTCACTCCACTTGACACCGGCTGCCAACTAGACATGGAGCCATTGATCACTACCCGTTGAGCCCGACAATCTAGCCAGCTTTCTACCCACCCTATAGTGCATTCATCCAGCCCATACTTCCTTAACTTGCTGACAAGAATACTGTGGGAGACCGTGTCAAAAGCTTTGCTAAAGTCAAGAAACAATACATCCACTGCTTTCCCTTCATCCACAGAACCAGTAATCTCATGATAAAAGGCGATTAGATTAGTCAGGCATGACCTTCCCTTGGTGAATCCATGCTGGCTGTTCCTGATCACTTTCCTCTCATGCAAGTACTTCAAGATTGATTCATGAACCGGTGCGAACCGGCTCCAGCTCACCACTGGGCATAACCCTGAGTCCCAAAGACAAGTCCTGACAGGGACAAGCATCAGATCCTGCCAGCTGGGGCCACAACTCCAAGTGCCTGTCCTAGCCTCATTTCCCTCTGATTCTGGGTATCTCCTGCCCACCTGTCACAACGCCCTCATTCACTGGCAGGAGTCACGGGTCTCTTTTCCCTCAGGGTTCTGTCAGCAGCACTGCTGGGCTTTGATGGATGGGGAACAACTGGAAGAAACCCAAGCCCCATGGCAGGTCGCGATTGGCACAGCAAGGATAGTTGAGGATCCCACTCCCCACCAAATACAGTGATTTTGCTGATGTATTTGAAAAGAGAAATGCAGACTCCGTACTTCCCCATGGGACCATAATGGTCCTATAGCCTTACAGCCCGGGGCAACATCCCGTCCAGCTGGTTTATGCCATGGCTGTATCTGAGCTAGCTAATTTATGCCTCCAGGAGAATTTGGCCAAAGGTTTCACGTGCAAATCCACTTCCCCTGCTGGGCCCCTGGAAAAATGGCAGCCTCTGTCTCTGTGTAGACTACTGGCCTTTGAACCAGATCACAGCTAGAAAGTGGTACCCACTGTCCCTAATACCGCAGGCCTGTTGGATCAAGCCTCTCCTCGGATATTCACAAAGCTAGACCTTTGGGGGCACATGCCCTTGCGTGCACGAGGGCCAGAGCTGAGTGGAAGACCGCCTTTCGGCCACTGGGAACATTTAGTGATGCCATTCGGCCCGACAAATAACCGCTCTGTTGCAGCACTTCATTCATGACATCCTAGACCAATACAAAGTCGCGTACCTAAGATGATATATTTATTCCTTCAGACAATCCCAAACAGCACCCAACTCATGGTCGAGCTGTCCCAGAGAGGCTTTGCCAACATGGGTTGTAGCCTTCGGCTGTGTTTCCACTGACTTCCTGGCTTCAGTCTGTCCCCGGCAGGGATCAAGTTGGATCCAGAAACGATAAAGGCAGTCCGCGATTGGGCAGAACATCCACAAACGTCAGCATTTTCTGGGCTTCACGGATTTCTACCTCCAGTTCATCTGCGTTCTCCGGCAGAATGCTCTTGCCCCTCATTGCTCCATAAGCACCCCCCGTTCAGCAGGACTCTGGAAGCCCAATGCACCTTTGAGCACCTCAAACTTGCATTTACAGCTGCCTCCACTCTAGCCCACCTGCTTCCACATGAGCCTTCAATGGGAAACAAATGTCTCCAATGTGGCAGTTGGAGCAGTGAGCCCCCGGGGCATCCATGTGCCTTTGGGCAGTGCGTGAAGCCCCCGCTTCAGGGAAGCTAGTCCCTCCCCCATTGCTTTCACACACCCCCCATTGGAGGCCTGAGCCCCCCACCGTGGCCGAAGGTGCCCCGCCTCAGCCAGCACGAGTCCCAGCCCACCGGCTGGCCTGGTCGCTGGCCCTCGGCCACCCCAGCCCAAGTGCCGGGTGGCCCCAGCCCGGGCTGGCTGGGGGCCTGAATACCAGGTGACCCTTGCTCTGGAGCACCAGGCGACCAGAGCGTGGGGCAGTCCCAGCCCTGGAGCGCTGGGTGGACCCATCGCTGGGCAACCGCAGCCCCAGAGCGCCAACCAGTCCGAGCACCGGCCAGCCCCAACCTCGGCCGGCTGGCCAACGCACAGCCCCCAGCCCTCGCCCCCGCCCGCTTTGCGGGAGAGGCTGAGCAAGGGAGGGAAGAGGAGCAGCCTGGGCTGGGCCACGGGGGAAGAGCGGGAAGCAGGAGGGGGCCTCAGGGCAGAGTGTGGACAGGGCCATGCCTGGCTGTTTGTGGAGGCTTAGCCTCCCCTGGCCTGCCAGACCCATCACCTAGGCATGTGCCTTTCATTCTAAGAAGCTCATTCCCACTTATCAATATTATGACATCCCAAACAAGGAACTTCTGCCCAGCAAGCCAGCTTCGAGGAGTGGTGGCACTACCTGGGGGGGCCCAACACCCAGTCCAAGTATACACGGCCCTCAAGAACTTGGAATATTTATGGAAGGCCAAAGCCCGCAATCAGAGGCTGCTCCACTGGGCCCTGTTCTCCTCCTATTTCAATTTTACGGCCGCCTATTGTCCAGGTGCGAGCAGCAGCAGAGTGGACACTCTATCCCAAAAAGCGGAGGACTGTGCTGATTGGAAGAGACCCAACCAAGAGACCTACGTCCTTAAATCCCATAACTTTCTTGGTGTGACAACGCACCTGGACCTGCGCGACCTAATCCACTCAGCCTCTGCCCAGGGGTCTCCCCTTGGTGACCAGGAAGCCATAGATCAGGAAGTGCATGAGTTCAGAGATGGATTGACCTTTGTGAAGGGACATACATATGTTCCCCCAGCTGTCCCCATGTGATGGCCCTGTGGATGTGCCAAGATTCCCCCAGGCTGGGCATTTCGGCTGTTCCAAAACCCAGCATCTGGCCTCCTGTTTCTTTTGTGGCCTTTCATGCATGCCACCACGCAGATATATGTAGCCTCCCATGACATATGCACCCGCATTAAGGTGCCACACAGCAAACCCTGTGGGCTCCTCCAACTTCTGGAAACTCGAACCAGGCCCTGAGCAGCCATCTCACTAGACTTCATCATGGTACTACCTGGGTATCCAAGCATCTTAACTATCATCAGTCACCTCACGAAGATGGTCCACGTCGTGCCCTGCCCCCAGTTACCTTCCTCCGAGGAGACTGCCCACTGTGGGTAAACCAGGTTGTCCGCCTCCATGGACTCTCTGAGCCCATTGTTTCTGACCATGGTGCTCAATTCATCTCTCACTTCTGGAGGGAGGCTCTCCAATTGTTGGGAGGACACTCCTGCCCTTTCTTCAGCTTATCATCCCCAAACAAATGGCCAGAGGAACAGGTTGAACAAAGTCCTGGAGCAGTATTCTGGTGCTACTTCCATCGGAATGACTGGTCCTCGCTGTTCTTCTATGCAGAGTTCTCATAAAATAACACGGAACACTCCTCTACAGGTGAACTACATCTTCCACTTCTGATCTCACCCTGAACTGCCCACATCCTCCCCTAACCCAGCTGTTTTGGAATGGGCACAATTGATCCATCGTACCCAGGGGGAGCTAATGACCTGCCTGGAGGAAGCAAAACAGGACTACAAGCGGTATGTGGACCAACAACAACAGAAAGGTCCCGACATTCTGTAGGCCAGAAAGTATGGCTCTCAGCAAAGCATCTCTGTACCGACAGACCACCCCATAAACTTGATCACCAATTCCTCAGCCCATATCGAATCTGCCAACTGATCGATCCTGTCGCTTTTGAACTCCACCTGTCTCGTTCTCTCAGAATCCACCTGGTATTTCATGTGTCCCTACTAAAGCCATATGTGACCAACCCCTTTCCCCGCTGGACCCAGCCACCCCCCACAGCTGTGCACGTTCAGGACTATGATGAGTATATGGACCACAAAATCCTCAATTCTAAAACGAAGCAGGGTAAGCTGTGGTATTTGATTGGAGGATTACAGGGCTAAGGAGCGATCCTGGGAGCCTGCTGAAAATGTTCCTGCTCAAACTTGTAAAAACCTTTCATGAGAACCCACACTTATTGCTGCCCTAGGGATGGGGGTAATGTGATGCCCCGGGTCTTGAACCCATGCCTGCGTGTGCCCAGATAACTGCCATATCCTGGCCTCCACCCAATCTCTGCTGAGAAGTCCTTAGGATGATAGTCTCAGCCAAGGCACCACCCACAGGAGCCATGATTGGAGGATCACCCAGTTCCACTGATTGGTCCAACTACGCTGCATTGGATCCTGCTTGTACCTGCCTGCTGCACCCACCCCTGTTCTGGATTCACTGCTCCTGCCTTCACTCCTATTCCCATCATGTTCCTGCCCTGTGCCTGATCCCTGATCCTCGCCTCTCCTCCAGCTCCTTTCCTCAATTCCACCCTCAGTTACCAGTCCTGGCTCCAACCCGGCCTCCGACTTCTGAGCCCGGCTCTGAACCTCGGCTTCAATCTCTGACTCTGGCTTGGCCCCGGCTCTGGTAATTGGCGTTGTCTCTGGTGCTGACGCACGGCTTTGCTCTGTCACCAGACCTGACTTCTGGGCCAGACCACCTGCTCCCAGAATCAGACCTTCCCTCTTACGATGCTGCAGGGTCATAGGCAGTGGGCCAGAACCCTCTTTCCTGGACAGGGCATCTGGTATTACATTTTCCTTCCCCTTAATACGCACAATTTCCATGCCATGTTCTTGGAGCGTTTGGAATCAGTGCCCTTGGTTCTGTGTAACCAAATGAATGGGAAGTGGTCGGATAATACACTGAATTTCCTGTTTAAGAGCAAGGGCCTTAATTGTTTGATTACCCACATAATGGCATAACTCTCTTTCTATGGCAGAGTAATTCTCCCACGTTCTTAACTTCCAGACGCTCAGATCCTTACGTTGGATAATGCAGCAGGAAAGGCAGGGTGAGTGAAGAAATGCAAGCTCACCAAGCAGCAGTCATATACAGACTGTGGTCGTGAATTTACGTGTTTGTGTAGCTATAAACCTGTGCTCGTAATTCGTCCTGCAATATTTAGCTTCATCTCACAGCCAGGCAGGGAGGGGCTGCGTCCCCAACCAGGTGAGACTAGACCCAGGCATTCAGCCTTGCACAGCTCAGGAAAAGGTGTGATGTGGATGGCCCCTTCGAGCCCCAGGCTACTGTGAAAGCTGCTGCACAGTCGGTAAAGGGGGTGGGAACAGACTCCGTAAAGAAACGCCGGGTGGTCTCTGAATCATAGAATCACAGAAGATCAGGGTTGGAAGGGACCTCAGGAGGTATCTAGTCCAACCCCCTGCTCAAAGCAGGACCAATCCCCAACTAAATCATCCCAGCCAGGGCTTTATCAAGCCTGACCTTAAAAACTTCTAAGGAAGGGGATTCCACCCCCTCCCTAGGTAACGCATTCCAGTGTTTCACCACCCTCCTAGTGAAAAAGTTTTTCCTAATATCCAAATAAACCTGCCCACAATAGTTTACCTGTCTGGAAAGAGGCAGAAGCAGAGCCCCCCCGCCGCCATCACAGGGATTTTTCCATGGACTGGAGGCTATGGGCTAGTCCTGGTTGCTCCAGAAGTGACCAGTAGTGCCCCTGCCTGCAGCACGTGGACACCAGAAGCTCCAGAGCACAACCCCAGTGCAGAGCCTGATCTCCGAGGCTGCCTGCGTTTCTGGGGGCAAAGTCCCTGGAGCAGGATCCTGATCACCGTGAGATCAGCTCCCAGCGGTTGGAGCGCAGCTGGAGGCAGGAAAATCCTTACTGTTCCTCCACTGGCCATCCGTCAGCTCTGGGCACGAAGCCAGCTGGTGTTCCGTTTAAAATGAATATTGGAAATACGCAAAGCAAAACCAGTCATACCATGTGACAATGAGAGTGTCTGTTGCTTACTCACTGGGGGTGTAACATGATCACCACCCACAGCTCGTATAAAAACGAGTCTGGCGGGCATGAGGGCCGGCACTGCACGGCAGGAGCTCCTGGTCCCTCTTGAGGTGAGAGGACAGAAGCAGACTTTCCGGGCTGCCTGAGCACGTGAAGAGAAGCCTCACCCAGCCTGCAATGGGGAGCTGTTTAAACCGGCCGCAAGGTAAGAGGGAACGATCCTGACACACTGCATGGTCCTGTCCCCCGGGGGGGAGAGGGCTGCAGTTGCCCGCGGTACAGCAAGGGAGCACCTGCATGGGCAGGCGGAGGATGGAAAGTGATGGGTGAAATGCCAAGGTGTAGACTGCAACCTGACTCTTGAGCTAAATGCCAGCATTTGGCATCCGAGTTCAGCCCCGTCTCAGCGGAAGGATCGAGCTGTGGAGAGTGGATGTGCGATATACCCTGATCATATCACATCCTGGGGCTGCCCCAGCCTGCCAGGTGCTATCTGTAGACGGGCTTTATCTGCTCCCCCGTACCATAGTAACTGGGCACCTCCCAGGTATCCTCTCTTGTGGGGTGAGCTGGAGCAGGGACCGAGCACAGAGGGACGAAAGGGTTGTCCGCCCGCTGCATTCGTCGCGTGCGTGTGTGACTGGCCCATATGGCCACTGCTCAAGCAGGCCGACAGAGCCCTGTCTGCAGGGCTGGCGTAACACACACCAGAGAACTTTCAGGGTGTGCAGCAGGGGGCCACACAAGCCAGTTAGCAAGCGGCAAGCTGGCATCTACCCAAATTGACCCCCTCTGAGGTGGACGAATGCACCTAAGTAACTTACCCTAGGAGTCTGTGGCAGAGCAGAAGCCGGACTGCCAGGCTAGAACCAACAAAGCATCCTTCACCTGCCTTTCCTTACAGCTGGTGGAGCCTCTGTTTAGCTCCAGGAGCAGGGCCTGGCGCTGACGATTACATATGGGTTGCTGAGCTCTGTATGCCTGTAGCCATAGCTCATTGCAGAAGGACAGACAGAAATAAGCTGTTGTGTGTATTGCCCATTTTAGACATGGAGACAGTGGGCTAAGTGACTTGCCCAAGGTCAACCAGCAAGTCAGTGGCAGAGCTGGGAATAGCGCTCAGGAGTCCTGACGCCTAGAAACAGCAAAACTGTCGCGCTGGAGCAGACCTGCGCAGTGTCCTGCCGCTGCAGTCTGTCCATGTACAGATCTGCGACCCTCCCGCTCCTCTCTTACGTGAGGGATGAAGGAGTTGACGGTGGAGAAACGTACCATCACCGTGCCTCTGAGTTAACCACTCACAGAGGTGAATGGGGCAGCTCAGAGCTCCCAGAGCTGTTGTCCCAGTGACGCTGGGTTCACATTGCTGAGGGTTTCTTTGCGGCCAGGGGCTGAGGGTTTTAAGCTAGAGCGAGGGGCCAGTGCACCGTCCCGCTGCGCCCCAACCCCGCTGAGCCTTGGCTGCAAGCAATGGCTTCGCCAAGCTAGCGTGTGGAGGAAGGGATGGCTGGAGCTCCCGGGCTGTAAATGAGCAATAACTCACCTCCAAAAAGAGCTGGCTGATCCTGTGCTCTGCCACAGACACCATGTGCGACCCGGGCAAGTCACTTAGCGGCTTGGTGCCTCGGTTGCCGTTAGTACCTGGGGCTCATTGCCCTGCCGCCCACGCATGTGTACGGATGTGTCACAGACTGGGCGGTGCTGAGGTCCTGTGGTGCTGGGGGCAGAGCGATACCCAAGAGAGGTAGCTCACCCTGAGGATGGGTGTGGAGAAGCCATGACTCCCTCCCCAGAGCACTGTAAACTGGCTTGAACAGAATCTTAGACTCACAGGGCTGGAAGGGACCTCGAGAGGTCGTCTAGTTCAGTCCCCGGCATTCGTGGCAGGGCTAAGTATTCTCTAGACCATCCCTGACAGGGGTTTGTCCGACCTGCTCTTAACAATCTCCAGTGATGGAGATTCCACAACCTCCCCGGGCCGTTTATTCCAGGGTTTAACCACCCTGACCCTTGGGAAGTTTTTCCTAATGTCCAACCTAAACCACCCTTACTGCAACTTAAGCCCATTGCTGCTTGTCCTGTCCTCAGAGGTTAAGAAGAACAATTTTTCTCCCTCCTCCTTCCCAAGTGGAGTACTTTGCATTTGTCCTTATTGAAATTCATCCTATTTACTTCAGCTCATTTCTCCAGTTTGTCCAGTTCATTTTGAATTATAATCCGATTCTCCAAAGCACTTGCAACCCCTCCCAGCTTGGTATCGTCCGCAAGCTTTACAAGCGTACGTTCTATGCCATTATCTAAATCACTGATGAAGAGATTGAACAGAACCGGACCCAGAACTGATCCCTGCGGGACCCAGGGCCCTCCTACCCATACGCAAAGTATGCAGCTGCGTAGGGCACCAGGAAATATGGGGCACCAAATTTCCGGGTGCCTTATGCACCTGCGTGCTGCTCCAGCCCCAGCTCCGCCTCTTCCCCATGGCCCCGCCCCTGCTCCACCCCAGCCCTGCTCCCGCTCCACTACTTCCCCAAAGCCCCGCCCCTGCTCTGCTCCCACCCTGCCTCTTCCCACCCCTCCCTGCCCCTGCTTCACCCCCAAACCCCTGAGAACTGCAGCAGGCCTGGGCCTGCACTCACCGGCGGCGGGAAGTGCAGGGACCCGGCCCCAGCCACGCCGCCTGGGAGTGCTGGGGGGTGGCTCCCCCATGCCCCCCAAGCCAACCCTGCCCCCCTGTGGAGGCCTGTGGCCCCACACCCCCTCCCCCGCAATGGGGGCTGCGTAGGGCCCCAGAATAGCTAGGAATGGCCCTGGCAGGACCCCACTCGTTACGCTCTTCCAGCATGACTGTGAACCACTGAGAACTACTCTCTGGGAACGGTTTTCCAATCAGTGTTACGCCCACCATCTAGCAGCTCCATCTAGGCCTGAGCAAACAATCAGGGAGTTTACAGGTACGCAGCCCGCGTGCAAACCCGGGCAGTGGTCGGTGGTGTGGACCCCAGCCGAGGGGGGTGGGCTGGGGAAGGAGGAATCTGACGGGAAGGGAGGAGGGGGCTGCCAGGCAGGTGTGGCCAAGGAGCCGGGGGCAAAGCTAGGAGGTGGCAGGTGTGAAGCCAAGGGGCCCGATCCTGCTCTGAGGTGTCAGTCCGGAGTCATTCCAGGGGGGATTACACTGTGCAGAGGAGCAGGGAGTCTGGGCCCAGACTGGAGGAAGGAGAAGAGCAGCCAGCTGCCCAGGCACCGTTAGGCACACACCCTCGCCTGAGTGGGCGAAGCCGCGGGGAGCCCTGAAATCTGGCTAAACAGGCGTTCTGTGCATGTGGGCGAAGGCCGCCTTTCCTCGGAAAGGCCCCAGGGGCCTTGGCCTCGCTACGGGCAGAAGGAATTGCCCGAAATGGCATGGAAGCCCTTCGATTTGACAGATTTCACATTGGCCAGCACATGGGGCCAGGTGGGAGATGGGCCTTCCAGCCAGACCACTGAGAGCTACTCTAACGTCAGTCGCTACGTGACAGCAGCTCCTCGTGGCCCACAGCAAAGGGTCAGGTTTGGGGGCTCATTATGCGCTGTGCTGTGCAGCCGTGACATAGGCCGGATCTGCACCTGGGGTGGTATGGGTAACATTGTAAAAAGCACCTAGCCAATGTTGGAGAGCCGGTCCCATTTTCAGAAGCAGTGGAGTCAATTAGGGTCAGATTTCCAAGGGGGTTTAGGCCCCTATAGATGCAGTTTAGCGCCTGCAGGGGTTCGCAAAGCACCTGGCTCTCAATGAAATTCAGGCGAGATGGGAGCCTAGGCACTTTTGAACATCTCACAAGGCCCCTATTTGCATGTTAGGCACCTAAATGTGGTTAAAAATGTGGCCCTTAGGAGCCTAAATTTCACTGAAAGTCAATGGGACATAATTGTCCAAGCCCCTTCTGAAAATGGCTCCTAAATCACTAGGTGCTTTTTGCACAATGTGACATGGATGGAGTGGCACCGATTTACACCAGCTGAAGATCTGGCACGTTGAGGAATGAGCCTTTCCCTACCGCAGAGACCGTGCACTCATGATAGAGCGATTCTCCCTCGCTCTCTCTCCTCAGCCCTGATCTGCAGCCCCTTCTGCACATGCCCCTCTGTGCTGACCAGTCCAAGACCATAGGGATGGCCACACTGTGTGGTGCTTTTATGACACAAATAGGGTCTTCAGTGCTTGCTTTAGGTGCTCATTTAGGTACCAAACTAATTTCACTTGTGCCCTGGGTTGGGAGGAGACTGTCAGGCCATAGCATAAAGCCCTGGCTATCTCTCTTTCCCTCACTCTGTTTCACTCTTCCTCATCCCTCTCTCCTCTTCCCTTCTCCCCAGAAGGAATCACTAGACGGACTACAGTCCCCTCTCAACCCTGCCAGCACAGCCTAGTCCAGGCCAGGCTCCGGTGCTGGAGCAAGGTGGGGCTAGGAGACTTGTTCCTTCTAGAGCAGGGGTTCGGAGGCCCCCCTGCAAGATGCCATAAAAACGCCATACCCCCCACTCCCCGCCACAACAGCTGTTTTTCTGCATAGCCAGTGGATTAACAGCTGTATTAAATGGATAGTTATACAGTTAAACACATGCACACATCTATAATCATAGAGTCATAGAAGATCAGGGTTGGAAGGGACCTCAGGAGGTATCTAGTCCAATCCCCTGCTCAGAGCAGGACCAACCCCAACTAAATCATCCCAGCCAGGGCTTTGTCAAGCCTGACCTTAAAAACCTCTAAGGAAGGAGATTCCACCACCTCCCTAGGTAACGCATTCCAGGGCTTCACCACCCTCCTAGTGAAATAGTGTTTCCTAATATCCAACCTAAACCTCCCCCACGGCGACTTGAGACCATTGCTCCTCGTTCTGTCGTCTGCCACCACTGAGAACAGCCGAGCTCCGTCCTCTTTGGAACCCCCTTTCAGGTAGTTGAAGGCTGCTATCAAATCCCCCCTCATTCTTCTCTTCCGCAGACCAAATAACCCCAGTTCCCTCAGCCTCCCCTCGTAAGTCATGGGCCCCGGCCCCCTGATCATTTTTGTTGCCCTCCCCTGGACTCTCTCCAATTTGGCCACATCCTTTCTGTTGTGGGGGGTCCAAAACTGGGCGCAATACTCCAGGTGTGGCCTCATCAGTGCCGAATAGAGGGGAACAATCACTTCCCTCGATCTGCTGGCAGTGCTCCTACTGATGAAAGCCAGTATGCCATTGGCCTTCTTGGCAACAAGGGCAGACCGCTGACTCAGATCCAGCTTCTCATCCACTGTAATCCCCAGGTCCTTTTCTGCAGAACTGCTGTGACGAAGTGGGAACATTCTCAATGTTTTCTCTGAATACTGTGTGCGGGCCTGAGTTTCCCCTAGGCATTTCTTAAGTATCTAGGTGGTGGGATAAGGGGGTGTAATTGTTGCAGAGCCCTAGAGGGAACGTGTGATGCTGTCTGCACAGAGAATGGCCGACACCCTGTCTCCTGGCAACTAATGGACCTGGGCCCCTCTCCTGCAAGGTGGCAACTGAAGATGTTGGAGAACAAAGAGATCAGGTGGCCTCCTTGCCCAGAGAAAGAGACAAAGGCCAGAGGAGGGGCTGGAGGGGGTCTTAGTTTGGAGCTGGCTGGGGAAATGGAGGGAGGCCCAGAACTAGGGTCTTGGCTCCCTACCCCCCAAGATGGACCTGACTGAGGGGTCCTGTTTTCTGTACCTACAAGCTCTGGTTTAGACTGTTCCTGTTGTCTAATAAACCTTCTGTTTTACTGGCTGGCTGAGAGTCATGGTGAATCGCAGGAAGTGGCGGGTGCAGGGCCCAGACTCTCCCACACTCCGTGACAACTGCTGCCGAGCCATTCGGACCCTAGTCTGTAGCGGTGCATGGGATTCTTCTGTCCTAAGTGCAGGACTCTGCACTTGTCCTTGTTGAACCTCATCAGATTTCTTTTGGCCCAATCCTCCAATTTGTCTAGGTCACTCTGGTCCCTCCCCTCCCCCCACCTTTGTGTCATCCGCGAACTTCCTGAGGGTGCAATCCATGCCATTCTCCAGGTCATTAATGAAGATGTTGAACAAAACTGACCCCAGGACCGACCCCTGGGGCACTCCACTTGATACCGGCTGCCAACTCGACTTTGAGCTGTTGATCACTACCCGTTGAGCCCGATGATCCAGCCAGCTTTCTATCCACCTTATAGTCCATTCATCCAGCCCATACTTCTTTAACTTGCTGGCAAGAATACTGTGGGAGACTGTGTCAAAAGCTGTGCTAAAGTCAAGGTATATCACGTCCACACCGATTTCTCCATATCCACAGAGCCAGTTATCTCATCATAGAAGGCAATCAGGTTGGTCAGGCATGACTTGCCCTTGGTGAATCCATGCTGACTGTTCCTGATTACTTTCCTCTCCTCCAAGTGCTTCAAAATGGATTCCCTGAGGATATGCTCCATGATTTTTCCGGTGACTGAGGTGAGGCTGACTGGCCTGTAGTTCCCCAGATTCTCCTTCTTCCCTTTATTAAAAGATGGGCACTACATTAGCCTTTTTCCAAACATCCGGGACCTGTTCTGATTGCCATGAGTTTTCAAAGATAATGGCCAGTGGCTCTGCAATCACATCGGCCAACTCCCTCAGCATCCTCAGATGCAGCGCATCTGGCCCCATGGACTTGTGCATGTTCAGCTTTTCTAAATAGCCCTTAACCTGTTCTTGCACCACAGAGGGCTGGTCCCCTCCTCCCCATGCTGTGCTGCCCAGTGCAGCAGTCTGGGAGCTGACCTTGTCTGTGAAGACCGAGGCAAAACAAGCATTGAGTACTTCAGCTTTTTCCACATCATCTATCACTGGGTTGCCTGCCCCATTCTGTAGCCACACTTTCCCTGATCTTCTTCTTGTTGCTAACATATCTGTAGAAACTCTTCTTGTTCCCCTTCACATCCCTTGCTTGCTGCAACTCCAGTTGTGTTTTGGCCTTCCTGATTACACCCCTGCAGGCTCGAGCAAGATCTTTATACTCCTCCCTAGTCATCTGTTCAAGTTTCCACTTCTTGTAAGCTTCCTTTTTGTGTTTAAGCTCCCTGAAGATTTCACTGTTAAGCCAAGCTGATCGCCTGCCATATTTGCTATTATTTCTGCACATTGGGATGGTTTGTTCCTGTGCCCTCAATAAGGATTCTTTAAAATACAGCCAGTTCTCCTGGAGTCCTTTCCCCCTCATATTAGCCTCCCAGGGATCCTGCCCATCAGTTTTCCGAGGGAGTCAAAGTCTGCTTTTCTGAAGTCCAGGGTCCATATTCTGCTGCTCTCCTTTCTTCCTTGTGTCAGGATCCTGAACTCGACCATCTCATGGTCACTGCTGCCCAGGTTGCCACCCACGTCTACTTCCCCTTCCAATTCTTCCCTGTTTGTGAGCAGTAAGTCAAGAGGAGCACGGCCCCTCGTTGGTTCCTTCAGCCCTTGCACCAGGAAGTTGTCCCCAACACTCTCCAAAAACTTCCTGGATAATATACAAAAGAAAAGGATAACATAGGTACAAAAATAAAAAACTGAACATTGTGTTCAAATATTAATATGCCTGAGCCTGGCTACCCGGGGCTGAAGCCCGAGCCCTGCCATGCAGGGCCCCTGTGGCATGGACACCTGGCCAATTACCCTGCTTGCTGCCCCCTGCTGAAGCCAATAGGTTTCAGTGTACCATTCAGGAAAATGAACACACTCTCTGGTTAAATAAAAAGCAATGTGTCCAAATAGCATGAGGTGAAACAGCTTTTATTTTTTCTACGCTCTCGGATTTATTTTGGGGGACCCCCCAAAACGTGCTCATGGCCCCCTGACCCCCCGGTTGAGACCCACAGTGCTCGAGGGCTCTTTCACCAGGGCACGGGCCAGAATCTTTAGGGGGTGGGGAAGCAGGCAAAATCACAGACCGTTTGGCTGCCTGTCTGGCTAGCGTTCGCTTTGGCGCCCGTCACCGTCGTGTCTAAGGCTGGGATTTTCAGAAGGCCCGGCTCCCACTGACAGCCGATGGGATTTTGGTGCCCGATTCCCTTTGGCCTTTGAAGACCCCAGCCTAAGGCTGTGGCTCCCCTAGAGCTTACAGTGGCACAGCTGTACCATGCAGCTGCGCTGCTCTAAGGTCTCTAGTGTAGCCGCTCTAAGCCGACGGGAGGGCGCTCTCCGGTGAGCTTAACCCTCCAGCCGCTGTTCGGTGGGAGGAGACGCTCCCCTGCCAACACAGCACTGTGCAGACGAGTGCTTAGGTCAGTGCAACGTACGTCGCACGGGGGGGGGGGTTATTCACACCCCTGGGGGACATAAGTTCAGCCACCACAGGCTATAGTAGGCGAAGCTGTAACATCTTTCTTCCTGCTCCCATGCCTCCTCCCGGCAGCTTAGCATCTGGGGAGGAAGCCGCATTTGTTTACATAGCTCGTGTGCCAGCTGGCTGCTGGGGAGCCCGTGAGCCACAAGACCAGGCTGCAGATACGTTCTGGGGTTGTGATTAGCTGTCGCACCCCGTGATTGGCCAGATAGCAAGGGTGCTCAATCTGGACACTTTCTTTTTGGGGGGAGGAGAGGCCACAGTTGCCTGTATAAGACAAAGCCCCTCATATCGGTAGGTCTGGTCACCCTCCCCAGTGAGGCAATCAAACCTCTCCTGGTGAATGACCCTGAGAGTGTCCCAGTGTGACAACCTTTCACTTTCTCACTGACTCAAAGTAAAATCCACGGTGAATTCAGACAAGCCACAAGGTTGTTTTCCCTCTCACCATGATTAGTATCTATGACTCAAGAGAGAGGACTCCTGGCCAAGGAGGAACAAGGGTTGCAGCTGGCCTACAGAGATAGTGCACAGGAGGGAGATGGGTTTTCCTTCCTCGGGATAAACAGCCTGGGAAAAGGATCGGATCAACACAGGGAATTCCAGCCTAGGAGATTGAATTCGCCTCTGAACCCAGGAGATGGGGCCCTTCCAGGGTAGGGCTAAGGGGGACCGAGGTATCAGCATGAGAAACGGCAGGACTGAGCTGACATGTGCTCAGGAGATGGTGTTGCGTTCGTGGCATGCTTAGGGATCCCTGATGCATCAAGGTGAAGAAGGCTGCGAGGGGAGGAACGTGGGGAGTGGGTTCAAGAAGGGGTAGTCCCTGAGGGCAGAGGACCCTGCTGGCATCGGTGGGTGGTGTTTGGAAATGGGCAGATCAGCCAGTTCTTGGCATGGTCCCTTCTGCTTGGTGGCTTGGGGAAGACAGTGCTGGGGTCAGGCTCTTGAAACCCCACAAGAAGACGGGCCCAAGTCTACCCTGAACTTGATGGTGGGAGCAAGATACGGGCCCTGCGGTTCAGCGGCAGAGCAGCGCAGGGAGGAGGCCGGTCTCTACAGATAAGGGGGGGGGTCTGCTCTCAGGGGTTCTCAGCCTCTCCCAGACCCTTCCCCCATCTCGCCAGAACCCCCCTCCATTTAACAGTCCGGGAAGGGCAAGGTGCCTGTGACCCCCTGCACTGCAAACACTGTGTGGGCGTAGCCCCACTGCGGTCAGTGGGGGGCCACGGTGTCACACTGGAGCCTAGTCTCCAGCACTCTCCCCACAACCCTGGGGGGCCTGTGGCAGGGGGCAGAGGGCATGATGGGGCTGCAGATGCTTGGCCCGGCAGGACTGGGCACCGAACATCTAGCAGCTGTGCGAAGCATCACTAGCGCATTCCTTCCTCCACAGGCGTGGAGAGTAGTGACGGGGACGCCTCCCAGCCCATCTTCTTCCACCCCTTCACCCACGGCTCCCAGGTCCTCCTGGATGAGTTCCACCACGTGGCTGAGCGGGCCAGCAGCTTCCATGACGGCATCGTCTTCACCAACCGGCCCATCCGGCTCCACGAGCAGGTGACGCTGAAGATCTTGAAGAAGGAGGCCAGTTGGTACGGGGGGCTGAGAGTGGGCTTCACAGCCATGGACCCCTCCAAGCTGGACCCCCGTCACCTGCCGCCATTTGCGTGCCCCGACCTGGTCAGGCAGGGGAAGACCTGGGCTGCAGTCCTGCCAGACCATTGCGTGGAGGAAGGCACCATCCTCACGTTCTGGGTGGACCAGAGAGGCAGAGTTTTCTTCTGCAGCCAGCAAGAGGCCCGGAGCATGTGCCTGCTGAGGGACGTCCCCGTGAGATGCTGTCTCTGGGCCGTCATTGATGTCTATGGGCAGACCAAGGCGGTCCAGCTTCTGGGTGAGCGTGCAGCAGCGCTGGGGGGCTGAGGCAGTGGGCTCACGGTCCACACGCATCCTGGGAGATGTTTCGTTCCCGCCTGCCAGGGCTGCAGGGGCCACCGGGCAGGGGATTCACGGCAGCACAGGGAGGGAAGCCAGGGGATGACAGACATGGCGATGGCTGGCTGCCCTGCTTGGCTTAGGACAGGGGAGCTCTGCAAGGCACCGCTGCCCTTTGGAGTGTGGGCATAGAGAGGCAGAATGCCCTGCCCCGACTGCCCCACCTCACACCCCTCTGACCGTGGGGGCTGCCCACACTGCCCCACCTCAAACCCTCTGACCGCGGGGGCTCCCCACACTGCCCCACCTCACACCCCCTGACCGCAGGGGCCACCCACACTGCCCCACCTCAAACCCACTGAGTGCGGGGCTCCCCACACTGCCCCACCTCACACCCCCTGACCACGGGGGCCACCCACACTGCCCCACCTCAAACCCACTGAGTGCGGGGCTCCCCACACTGCCCCACCTCACACCCCCTGACCACGGGGGCCGCCCCGACTGCCCCACCTCACACTCTCTGACCGCGGGGGGCTGCCCAGACTGCCCCATCTCAAACCACTGAGTGCGGGGGCTGCCCACACTGCCCCATCTCACACCCTCTGACCGCGGGGGCCGCCCACACTGCCCCACCTCAAACCCCCCTGACCGCGGGGGCCACCCACACTGCCCCACCTCACACCCTCTGACCGCGGGGGCTGCCCACACTGCCCCACCTCAAACCCACTGAGTGCGGGGGCTCCCCACACTGCCCCACCTCACACCCCCCTGACCGCAGGGGCCACCCCCACTGCCCCACCTCAAACCCACTGAGTGCGGGGGCTGCCCACACTGCCCCACCTCAAACCCACTGAGTGTGGGGGCCGCCCACACTGCCCCACCTCACACCCCCCTGACCGCGGGGGCCACCCACACTGCCCCACCTCAAACCCACTGACCGCGGGGGCTGCCCACACTGCCCCACCTCACACCCTCTGACCACGGGGGCCGCCCACACTGCCCCACCTCAAACCCACTGAGTGCGGGGCTCCCCACACTGCCCCACCTCAAACCCACTGAGTGTGGGGGCCGCCCACACTGCCCCACCTCACACCCTCTGACCACGGGGGCCGCCCACACTGCCCCACCTCACACCCTCTGACCGCGGGGGCCGCCCACACTGCCCCACCTCACACCCTCTGACCACGGGGGCCGCCCACACTGCCCCACCTCACACCCTCTGACCACGGGGGCCGCCCACACTGCCCCACCTCACACCCTCTGACCGCGGGGGCCGCCCACACTGCCCCACCTCACACCCTCTGACCACGGGGGCCGCCCACACTGCCCCACCTCAAACCCACTGAGTGCGGGGCTCCCCACACTGCCCCACCTCAAACCCTCTGACTGCGGGGGCCGCCCACACTGCCCCACCTCAAACCCACTGAGTGCGGGGCTCCCCACACTGCCCCACGTCACACCCTCTGACCGCGGGGGCTGCCCACACTGCCCCACCTCACAGCCCCCTGACCGCGGGGGCCGCCCACACTGCCCCACCTCACACCCCCCTGACCGCGGGGGCTGCCCACACTGCCCCACCTCACACCCCCCTGCCCACGGGGGCTGCCCACACTGCCCCACCTCAAACCCCCCTGACCGCGGGGGCCGCCCACACTGCCCCACCTCACACCCTCTGACCGCGGGGGCTGCCCACACTGCCCCACCTCACACCCCCCTGCCCACGGGGGCTGCCCACACTGCCCCACCTCAAACCCCCCTGACCGCGGGGGCCGCCCACACTGCCCCACCTCACACCCCCCTGCCCACGGGGGCTGCCCACACTGCCCCACCTCAAACCCCCCTGACCGCGGGGGCCGCCCACACTGCCCCACCTCAAACCCCCCTGACCGCGGGGGCTGCCCACACTGCCCCACCTCACACCCTCTGACCGCGGGGGCTGCCCACACTGCCCCACCTCAAACCCACTGAGTGCGGGGGCTCCCCACACTGCCCCACCTCACACCCCCCTGACCGCAGGGGCCACCCCCACTACCCCACCTCACACCCCCTGACTGCAGGGGATTTCAGAGAAGGCCGAAGGATCTATGTGACCAGCTCCCCCCGAACTCTTGCCCCCCTTGCGCCCGTAGCTAACCCCAGCCCATTTCCCATCTGCTGCCTGTGGTGGGGGTTCTCGGGGTAGGGTGGGTGTGAGGAGAGGGTGGGGATTCCCCGGACTGCATGAACACCGATCTCCCTGGGAGCTGCGATCAGATTTCCTGACCCTCTGGGGCTTGGCACAGACGCCTGCCCTGGAGGGCCTGGCCTGGCCGCTCAGGGGGCTGTTGCAGGGTGGACTCTGGTCCCCTCATTCCCTCTGGGGTCCGTCGAGAGAGGTTTATATTCGTTGAGGCTGATCCTGGACTCTGTGTTTTCCTCTTCTAGATCCCACGAGGCCCTGGGGAGGCGTCGGTGAGCCCGCCCCTGTCCCCAGGCCATCACATCCTGCCATGCTTCATGGTCAGTGGCTGAAGGTGGCTCTTAGCACCGGCTCCATCTGCTCCATTTCCTCTTGGGGCATGGAGCCGACCTGGGAAGGGCCGTGTCCCGACATACATGAGAATGGCCAGAGTGGCTCAGCCCAATGGTCCAGCCAGCCCAGGATCTCATTGCTGGGTGCTGTGCCCGGCCTGTGGGCAGCCTTCCTGGACAGAAGGCCCTGGTAGCCCTAGGAGCTCTGGCTGTCTGGGAGCACGGCCCATCTGTCCGTTCTGGAAGTCCCAGCAGAGACGGGCTTCCTCACCTCCACTGACCGCTGAGGGTCACCTGACACAGCCCCAGGCTCAGGGTCGGAAGCGTGGCAGGTGCAGAGACACGGCTGGGACTGGTGCCCGGCCGGCCGGGTTGCGAAAGGGGACAGCCCTCGGACAGGCTGTGTCCCGGGGTCAGCTGAGGGCGTGCCCACAAACTGCTTACAAAACCGCCGTCGCAGCGGTAGTGTCGGGGGGTCATTCCAAGGTGGAGGGGAGCTATCTCTGGTCCTAGCTCACGAGCGCCCCGGAGCTCTCGAGGGATGGGAGGGGTGGGCTCGGGCAGGACATTAGCCCAGCACATTTCTTGTTGGGCTCGGGGGAGGAAGCCCCCGCCTGCCCCTTTAACGCCACGCTCCTGTCTCCCCAGCTCCGGCATGCCGGGATTACAGCTCTCTCCCGGGAGGCTGCACGGAGGAGTGTGTCATTTGCTGCTCACACGAGGCCAACGCCCTGCTGCAGCCCTGCGGCCATGGCACCCTCTGCCACTGTTGTGCCCAGCAGGTCTTCCACAGCAACCGCCCTTGCCCCTTCTGTCGGGAGCAGCTACAGGACGTCGTCCCGGTTGTCCCAGCTCCTGGGACACGTCTGCCTGTTGGGAACCAACCATGGCCAGGAGGATGAATGGACGCAGGGGTGGGGGGGTTTCTGAAACCTGCCCAATGAAAGGTAGAGCTCCTCCCACCCCCCGCACAACCCTGCTGCTGGCTCCCCTTGCTGTGGGGGTCTGGGCCATGTCTCCTCTGCCCCCCTCACTCTGCGCCTTGCACGGGTGATGACGCTCCTGTACTCTCCCTGGCTGGGCTGTTTCGCACAGAGCAGGGGAACTGGGGGCAGCCCCCATGACGAGGGACTCAGCCCAGCAGAAGCAAGGAAGGTGATGAGCCAAAATCAGCAGGCTCCCATTTCCTGTTTTTTCTCATGTATTCTGGGGACCAGCCCCTGAGCAATCTCTTGCCTTCTGTCCATGCCAGTGATGGGGGTTCAGATGCAGGGAGCCCAAACCACAGCCCAGCTCCAGACCCCAGCACTGGGGGAGGGGGGGGGCTCAGATTTAGGTCTGAACTCCACAGCTCCGGCCTGTCTGTTGGGACAGGCACTCCTGGCCCCACCAGGCCCTTTCCTCTGCCCCCTGTTGCCCCGGGAGTGGGGTCGACACTGTTCCCTAGGGAGAGCAGGGACATGCCAGCAAGAAGGGAGAATGGAGCGGGGAGGCAGGGGCCCACGGGAAATGTTCCTGGGAGAATTAGTCTGCCCAGTTCATCCCCTGCCCGTGTAGATAGCCCTGCTGTCTGTAGTAATGTCTGGAGAGAGGAGCTCTGTCTAACTGTGTAACTATGTAAATAGGCTGAAATGTGTGTAACGAGGTCTCAGTCCCTCCCATCAATGTGTAACTAGCTCCGTTGTACAGCTTGGCATGTCTCACACACGCGCGCAAGGCAGCACCTCCCCCAGTGAACTCAGCTTGCCTGCCGGGGCGGGGGGGCTGCTACATCACAGCCAAGTGGGCGGCTTTCGCTTACCCAGGAATTTGGGGCCAGGCCTGATGCTGAGTCCGCTGGAGTCAATGGGAGCCTTTCGATTTGTGCCGAGGGGCTTTCGATGAAGCCCTGAGTGACGGAGGCTCAGCGAGTGTCATGGAGATGGGCCTCGTCGAGGCAGACGGATCCAGGGCCAGATGGGGGCCTCCGGGCCCAGGAAGCTGGGATGAACTGAACCAGCAGCTGTTCTTAATGCAAGGGAATTCCTCCTACCTCGTGCAGCCAGGGGAGGGATGCCAGACCACAGGGGCCAGAGGATCCTGGGGGAGTGGAAAATGCCTGGACTTTCCTGCTGCTTTGGGGAGGGGAATTCCATGGACCACTCATGTGACCCTCACCCAGGGATGTGTGGGAGGGAGATGTGGACCTTTTCTTTACAGTCACCTTGGTGGCAAACTGCCCCACAAATGTCACTCAGTAGGGCTTGATCCTGGGTTCTATGCCAGCCTCTGCCAGTGGCCTGCTGGGTGACCTTGAGCAAGTCCCTCCCGCTCGCTGTGCCTCAGTTTCCCCATCTGTAAAACAGGAGTAATAGCACTAACCCCTTTTGTAAAGTGCTTTGAGATCTATGCTTGAGAAGTGCTAGCTGAGAGCTGGGTATGGTTTACTGTTGGCTTTGGATCAAGCACCATCATTTGGGATTAAAAGTGAAACAGTATGTAAAGCCCCTGGGCCAGATTCTGATCACAGTTACACCAGGGTAGATCCAGAGTGAAGACAACTCCCCATGCACAGCATGCCCCGGCCACTATGCCTTACCATCATGAGCTGGGCTGTGTGTTTCGGTGACTCCTTTGAAAATCCCACGCCTTAATCTTTAAAACCACCTGCATGCCAATGGGGAGAGGGGTGTGGCGTTCGCGTCCCTATGGACACGCTGCCAAAGGCTTGTCTGTTATTGTTAATAAACTGTATTTCTTATGGCCTGGCTCTCTCCAGGGATTTCTGTTTGTCTTCCATTCCAGCCACGGTGTGGCTAAGGCCCCAGAAGCTCCTCGGTTATGGGAGGTGTGGAATGGTTGCTGGGTTTGGTATTGTGAGTAGAGGTTTTGTTGTATGAGCAAGAGGAGGGGCTATTGGCCACATCAGATCCTGGGGGTCTGAGGACAGAGGGGTCCAGTTTCCTTCTCCTTCTGCCTCTTTCCAGAGTTTGGGTCATTCCTTCCGAGGTTCTTTGATGTTTTGAGACCATTTTTATACCAATAAAGCAAATGGGAGGAGCCAGTGTTGCGGAGTGACCCAACAACAACCAAATAGGCTGGCCCAGCACCATCAGACTCGTGAACAGCATCGATGACCCTGGCTGCTGCCAGAGCACTTGTCATCCCAGGCTTGGTCTACACCTAAAACGTAGGTCAACATAGGCATGAACCCCCCCCGAGAGATGTACACCTTGGCATAGGCGGATTATCCAATGGGCCCACAGGAAATGGGCGCCCCAGCCGAAACTGGAAGCCTGGAGACCTGGCAGAAGCCGCGAGGCAGTCAGGGGAAGCCCCAGTGCCCCGACCACGGTCCCCAGCAGAAGTGCAGGGCAGGCAGGGCATGACCCCGGGGCCTGGATGAGCTCTCGCTCCCTGCCACCGCCTCAGGGCCATGGCAGGGGGACAGAGCTTCGCCGGTCTTGGGGCCATGGATGGGGAGTGGGCAGAAAGGGCCGAATGGGGAGAGACCGTGGGTGAAATGGGGACAGGGCCACAGGGGGAAGGGGCAGGGCCGGGGGCAAGGCCGCAGAAAGAAGGGGCAGAACAGAGGTAGGGCCGCAGGTAGCAGGGGTCAGGCAGGGCCATGGTTCCGGCACCGGGGTCCCCCCACTCACTGCGGCCCCAGGAGACTTTAATCCGCCTCTGCACTGGTGCCGCTCGAGCTAGTTCTGCTCCTGGGGAACTCGTCCAGCGACCGAGCGGGCGGATTCGTCACAGCGCCGGGAAACCTGCGGCCTTTGCTGGGGCAGGTGTCTACAGTGCAGCTGCGTGGGTGCAGACACGGTGCCACCCTGCAAGGACAGGGCTCTGGGCACTCTCCACACCCCCCACCCCAAGAGCAAGGGGCTCGTCTCCAAGGGGCTTGTTCTGCCCCAGTGCAATCCTGACTGCGCTAGGGGTTTGCATGGGTGTGGCTGCAAACTGCGCAGACAAGGCCTAAATGCCACGTTCACGTGAGACGGAGTGGAAGTGTACCGAGGGAGGCACCCGGCTGCAACTTCAGGGTCCCGCTGATTACGGACTCCTTCTGAGCTGAGGATGTAGTCTCCTTCCTTCCTTCCGCTCTCTCTCAAACCCTCCAAGAGAGGAGCCCTGATTGCTTAAACAAGAGCTGCATTCAACGCCTCTGTGCCTCATCCCTGGGGCATGCAGGGTCACTGCAGGAGGCCCGTGCAGGGGATATCCCACTACTCATGCCCTCTGGCAGGCTGTGAGTAACCAATCCCCCATAAATCAGTCCCACAATCACCTGCACACAGGACTCTGGCCTAGAGGAAACACACAACGCTGATCACCCTGTCACTTGGTTTCCTATTACCAGGACCCTTACTCCAGGAGGCTTTGAGTCAGAACCTCAGCTGCTGTAAATCTGGACTAAAGCCAATGGAGCTGCCCATTTACACCTGCAGGGAGTCTAGCCCAAGAAGAGCTTCAGAGGCCACCTGACAAGAGGCCGAAGGGGCAGGGGAAGATCCCAACCATGTTCTTGTCTTCCTCACGTGACATCAGTGATTGGCTTTGGGGCCCACTGACTCTCAGCCCGCGTCTAGACTAGACTTTAAAGAGTGATTAAGTCTCATGGCATTTGGTTTCCTTGAAACCCCAGCTCCTGGAGTCATGTGATCACACGAGAATCTCAGCTCACACTTGTAAAAGTATGTTTTTAGTCCCCCCTGGTTGTGGCAAGAAGTTTGAGCACGTGACTTGTGTGTGCCCCAGAACCCAGCAAATCCCTTAAAACCTCGTGATGGTGTGAGCCCTAAGGCAGGTTTTGAACACCTGGGCATGGCCATACTGGATATGTTGGAAAAGTGCAACACACAGGTTCCTCTGAGAGCATGTGGTAATTTCCGTGGACTGTCGGCGAGACTTCACCAAACACATCTGTTTATTGTGTGTACTGCAGCAGTACCTGGGATGTAGACTTCAATGAAGCCATGACAAGTCACAGATGCCAAGGCCAGAAAGTCCACTGTGATCATCTAGTCCAGAGGTCCCCAAAGTGTGGGGTGTGCTCCCCCTAGTGGGGGCGTGGAGGAACATCTGGGGGTGCGCAGGGTCCAGGCCAGCCCCCACAGGGCTGGGGAGGGAGCACCACCCAGCCTCTCCCTGCCCCCAGCCATGTCCCCGGCCCCAGCCTCAGTGTGGCTCCATTCCCGACCCTGCGCCAGCCCCGGCAGCTGGCCATGGCTCCGATCCCAGCCTGGGGCCAAGGTTGGGAGCAAGGTTGGGAGCGGAGCCACACATGGCTGCAAGCCCAGCTGCCGGCCCCACAGCAGTCTGGCTGCGGCTCCACTCCCACCCCCAGCCTTGACCCCTGGCTGCTGCCCCAGCCCCCGAGAGGGGTCGTTGCCCACCCCCGCTCCCTGGGACTTCTGCCCCATCCAACCCCCAGCGTTCCTTGATGCCCCCCCAGAACCACTGCCCCATCCACCCCCATCTCCTGACTGCCCCCAGAACCGGGCAGGAGGGTCTCGTGGGCCACCGTAGTGGGTGCCCACCCTGCCCCTAAGAGCCAGAGGGACCTGCCAGGGGGCGAGTCCTGGTGGTGCTTACCTGGGGCAGCTCCCAGGAAGCATCCGGCAGGTCCCCCTGGCTCCTAGGGGCGGGAGAGCAGCCGCTCCCCCCACTGATCACATCAAAAGTGGCACCTTAGGCACCGACCCCCTGGGTGCTCCGGGGCTGGAGCCCCCACGGGGAAAATTTGGTGGGTGCAGAGCCCCCACCGCAGCTCCCCGCCCCGCGCCCGGCCCCAGCTCACCTCCGCTCCGCCTCCTCCCCTGAACGCACCGCCCCGCTCGGCTTCTCTGCCCCCCCGGCTTCCCGCGAATCAGCTGTTCGGCGGGAAGCCGGGGGGGGGGGCTGAGAAGCAGGCGGCGGCTTCGGGCTCAGGCCAAGGGTGGCGGAGGTGAGCTGGGGGGGGGGCTTCCCTGTGCCCTCCCCCCCACCCCCCCCGGTTACCTGCTGCGGCGCAGGGAGCCCTCCTCGCCCGCCCCCCCCCCCAGGCCTGAGCCCGAAGCCACCGCCTGCTTCTCAGCCCGTCCTGGCTTCCTGCCGAACAGCTGCTTCGCGGGAAGCTGGGGGGGGCGGAGAAGCAGGGTGGGGCAGCACGTTCAGGGGACGGGGAGCTGCTATGGGGGGGCTCTGCACCCATCAAATTTTCCCCTTGGGGGCTCCAGGGCTGGAGCACCCGTGGAGTCGGCACCTAAGGTTCCACTTTTGGCCGGTTAAATTTAGAAGCCCTCGCGGGACAACCGGTTCTAAAAGGGCTTCTACATTTAACAACCGGCTCCAGCTCACCACTGCCCTTACCCCTGTCTGCCCCCCGCCCAAGCCGTGGCCCCACTCCTGGCCCTGGCTCCAGGGAGTCTGTGGGACAAAGTTTCTCCTCTGCCTTGGTGGGTCCTGCATTTTTTGGCAGATTTGCTCACCTCAGAGGTTCACAGCAGCCCTCAGTTTGGCCACTTCTGCTAGAGGCTCAGAGCGGCCGTTCACTCAGCCAACCTCATCGCTGGCCGGCATGGGGGAAACGGAGAACAATCCCCACAGCCTCTGTGTCCCACCTAGTGGGTCAGGGATAGGGCAGATCCCTTTCCAAATTAGACCTTCCCTTCTGGTGTTTCTCACAGATCAGGTCAACTCCTCCTGTGTTGAATCAGGAATGGATGCAGGGAACCTGGGCCCACCCTCTACACCGGGTTCCAGCCTAGGGCCCTGTGGATAGCAGCTGTCTACAGTGTCCCCTGTATCAGCTGTGTGACAGCTACAACTCCCTGGGCTACTTCCCCATGGCCTTCCCCCAGCACCTTCTTTATCCTCACAGCAGGATCTTCCTCCTGAAGTCTGATCACGCTTATACTCCTCAGTCCTCCAGCAACCTGCCTTCTCGCTCCTTGCACACCCCCTCACTAACTGATGGGAGGTCCTTTTAAACCAGGTGTCCAGGTTAGCCTGCCTGCCATAATTGATTCTAGTAAATTCTTTAATTGGCGCCAAGTGTCTTAATTAGCTTGCCTGTCTTAATTGGTTCTAGCAGGTTCCTGATTGCTCTAGGGCAGCCCCTGCTCTGGTCACGCAGGGAACAGGAAACTATTTATCCATTGCCTTTGCCTTTGACCAGACTCCTGCACCCCACTGATCTGGGTCTGTCACATAACTCACTTTTTGCAGTTCACCAGACTTGGAACAGATCATTGAAATTTAACAACCATCCTAAAGGCCCTTTCTTATCTTAATCCCCTGTTAATCCCTCTGTTTATAAACAAAATTCTGACTTCCTGCCTCAGGGGCCCAAGCTGGGAGAAATCTCCTGTTTCCTCTGCAGAGCTCATTACATTGCACACTCAGGCTGCTTGCCTGAGGCTTGCCGTGTGGGGTGTGATGCCCTCCCGCCCCCCCCCCCAACTCTGCCCATGCTAATATCGCATCTTTCGCCCTCATCTGGACGGGGCCACTACTGAGAGTCTAATGCAGGGGTGGCCAATCTGTGGCCCCGGAGCCACGTGCGGCTCTTCAGGAGTTAATAGGCGGCTCCTTGTCTAGGCGCCAACTTCCCAATGTGCCGGGGGCTGCTGACTGCTCAACCCCTGGCTCTGCCACAGGCCCTGCCCCCACTCCACCCCTTCCCGACCCTCCCCTAAGCCTGCCGTGCCCTCGCTCCTCCCCCACCCCCCCAGAGCCTCCTGCACCCCATGAAACAGCTGATCGGGCATGGGAGATGCTGCGGCAGGGCTGCCGGTGTGTGGGAGGCGCTGGGAGCGGGTGGGGTGGAGCTGATGGGGGGCTGCTGACGTATCACTGGGGCTCTTTGGCAAGGCACATGGGTAAATTCTGGCTCCTTCGCAGGCTCAGGTTGGCCACCCCTGGTCTAATCCAACCTACGAGACAGTCACTGGAAATTGCCATATGCTCAGACCAACCTGGGCGAGCTGTTTCCCTGGCTTTCTAGGAGTCAAGTGGAGGGGGCTGGAGACAAAAACCAGCTGGATGGTGTGTTGAAAGCACACGCTCTGCGGGCACTGGGAGGAGCATCATTCCCAAGACGCGGGGGGCCAGTGGCAGAGGGGCCCTGTGCTCAGGAAGTCTGGAGCCCTGTAATCCTGTGGGATGGAAACATTGTTTGTTCTTTTTGAACCAGGGACAAACAAACAACTGAGTTTGGTCCTGAATGCCCCACTGGGCCTTTCCTTTCCCAAGACACAAAGGAAACAGAAAGGGGATGAGGGTGGTTGAGGCACTGTGTCTTCAAGGAGGGCGTTCCAAGGGAGGTCTCCTGTTTAGCTCCGAACTTTTTATGCAGTTGTTTCCAGCAACTCGTTAAAAAATAAAGCACCTTTTACTCATCAGGGCACAATTCCTCCATGAGCCAGAGGCGCAGCTGGTGTAAACGAGCGTCATTGACTGAAGTCGCCAATTTATACCTGTCACGGAGTGTGGGGGAGTCCAGGCCCTGCACCCCTCTTCCTGGGATTCACTGAGACTCTCAGCCAGCCAGTAAAACAGAAGGTTTATTGGACAACAGGAACACAGCCCAAAACAGAGCTTGTGGGTACACCCAGGACCCCTCAGTCAAGTCCTTCTGGGGGAGCAGGGAGCTTAGACCCCAGCCCTGGGGTTCCCTGTGTTCCTCCACCCAAACTGAAACTAAACCCACCAGCAGGTTCCCCGCTGCAGCCTCCGTCCACATTCCTGGGCAGAGGTGTTACCTCCCTCTCCCCCTCCTGGCTCAGGTGACAGGCTCTCAGGTCTCCCATCCCCAGGGCACATTCCCAGGTCAACACTCCCCCCTCCCTGCTGCGTCACATCGTCACAACACCCGCCGCGGAGCTGGCTCCAAGCATCTCAGCAGTAACTCCCCCATGGTGTGACATACACAGCTGAGCGGGGGCTGCAAAGCGGCTGTTGGACAACCCCTTTGTGTAGCCGTGCCAACTGGCCTGCCTCCCCATGTCTGTATCGGTGCATTGTGGGACGCTCTGGACAGCTATCCCCCAGTGCCGCAGCAGGGGACCGGGTTCCAGGGGGAGGTGCCTGCAGAGTAGTACCATCCTCCTAAACCCGGAGGAGAGGTAGATACGCTGGAGGGGAGGGGTAGGATACAGAGGGACCTAGACAAATTGGAGGATTGGGCCAAAAGAAATCTGATGAGGTTCAACAAGGACAAGTGCAGGGTCCTGCACTTAGGATGGAAGAATCCAATGCACCGCTACAGACTAGGGACCGAATGGCTAGGCAGCAGTTCTGCGGAAAAGGACCTAGGGGTGACAGTGGACGAGAAGCTGGATATGAGTCAGCAGTGTGCCCTTGTTGCCAAGAAGGCCAGTGGCATTTTGGGATGTATAAGTAGGGGCATGGCCAGCAGATCGAGGGACGTGATCATCCCCCTCTATTCGACATTGGTGAGGCCTCATCTGGAGTACTGTGTCCAGTTTTGGGCCCCACACTACAAGAAGGATGTGGAAAAATTGGAGAGAGTCCAGCGAAGGACAACAAAAATGATTAGGGGTCTGGCACACATGACTTATGGGAGAGGCTGAGGGAACTGGGATTGTTTAGTCTGCAGAAGAGAAGAATGAGGGGGGATGTGATAGCTGCTTTCAACTACCTGAAAGGGGGTTCCAAAGAGGATGGATCTAGACTGTTCTCAGTGGTAGAAGAGGACAGGACAAGGAGCAATGGTCTCAAGTTGCAGTGGGGGAGGTTTAGGTTGGATATTAGGAAAAACTTTTTCACTAGGAGGGTGGTGAAGCACTGGAATGTGTTACCTAGGGAGGTGGTGGAATCTCCTTCCCTAGAAGTTTTTAAGGTCAGGCTTGACAAAGCCCTGGCTGGGATGATTTAATTGGGGATTGGTCCTGTTTTGAGCAGGGGTTGGACTAGATGATCTCCTGAGGTCCCTTCCAACCCTGATATTCTATGATTCTATGATTCATCCGGCAGCATGTGGGGCAATGGATTCTGGGCTATCTGTGAGGGAATGCTAAACGGCAGTATACTGTTCTGCCACTAGGTGGCACTTTGTGTAAAATACCCTATTTAATCTAACCTCAGCCATATGGGGCATGGCATTAAAGGCCCTTATGATGAACACATCTTGTTACCCAGAATGGAGGGGAGTGTTACCCCAGAATTTGATCAAGCTAAGCACAGCCAGTTTTGTCCAATATCTTCATTAATGATCTGGAGGACGGCGTGGATTGCACCAGCAAGTTTGCAGATGACACTAAACTGGGAGGAGTGGTAGATACGCTGGAGGGTAGGGATAGGATACAGAGGGACCTAGACAAATTAGAGGATTGGGCCAAAAGAAATCTGATGAGGTTCAACAAGGACAAATGCAAAGGCCTGCACTTAGAATGGAAGAATCCCATGCACTGCTACATCCTGGGGACCGACTGCTTAAGCAACAGTTCTGTAGAAAAGGACCTGGGGATTACAGTGGATGAGAAGCTGGATATGAGTCAACAGTGTGCCCTTGTTGCCAAGAAGGCCAATGGCATTTTGGGATGTATAAGTAGGGGCATTGCCAGCAGATCGAGGGACATGATTGTTCCCCTCTATTCGATATTGGTGAGGCCTCATCTGGAGTACTGTGTCCAGTTTTGGGCCCCACACTACAAGAAGGATGTGGAAAAATTGGAAAGAGTCCAGTGGAGGTCAACAAAAATTATTAGGGGACTGGAACACATGACTTATGAGGAGAGGCTGAGGGAACTGGGATTGTTTAGTCTGCGGAAGAGAAGAATGAGGGGGGATTTGATAGCTGCTTTCAACTACCTGAAAGGGGGTTCCAAAGAGGATGGAGCTCAGCTGTTCTCAGTGGTGGCAGATGACAGAACAAGGAACAATGGTCTTAAGTTGCAGTGGGGGAGGTTTAGGTTGGATATTAGGAAACACTATTTCACCAGGAGGGTGGTGAAGCACTGGAATGGGTTACCTAGGGAGGTGGTGGAATCTCCTTCTGTAGAGGTTTTTAAGGTCAGGCTTGACAAAGCCCTGGCTGGGATAATTCAGTTGGGGTTGGTCCTGCTTTGAGGAGGGGGTTGGACTAGATGACCTCCTGAGGTCCCTTCCAGCCCTGATATTCTAGGATTCTAGGATTCTATGCGTGCATTCAGCTGCCATGAATTAATAAAATAAAAGGTTGTTAGAAGGAGGAGGGAGAAAAATTGTTCTTCTTAACCTCTGAGGACAGGACAAGAAGCAATGGGCTTAAATTCCAGCAAGGGAGGTTTAGGTTGGACATTAGGAAAAACGTCCCATCAGGGTGGTTAAACACTGGTACAAATTACCCAGGGAGGTTGTGGATTCTCCACCATTGGAGATTTTTAAGAGCAGGTTAGACAAACACCTGTCGGGATGGTCTAGGTAATACTTAGTCCTGCCGTGAGTGCAGGGGACTAGACTAGAGACCTCTCAAGGTCCCTTCCAGTCCTAGGATTCTGTGATGATTCTGTGATTCTATCGTTAAGGGTTTCTTGAGGCAAGGTCAAATGCTAGCTGCAGGCTTGCAGTTTTTGCTAATCAGAATGGGAGGAGGGGAGAAGCGAGTGAACAACCAATGAGAATGAAAGAAAATAAGTGGATGGAGACCTTGAGTTTGGACATCTTTGATATAGGAGCTTATTATGGCTCAGATGGTTAGGAATGTTTTGTTGTTAAGTAGTTGATTGAAGTCAGGAGAGCTGATAACCCAGTAGGGGTCACTATGAGCCATGTGTTTTATAAAAGCTAGTTATCAAAAGTCTAGATAATAGAGTGTACTTGGGCGCAGTTCTCTGAAGCTATCCGAAGAGATTTTTCCCTGACCCCCTACTCCCTGGTGGGGAAGCAACTGGCCATCACTACCTGCTGCTAATTACTCGATACCATCTCAGATTTTAGGTAATTATTTGGGATATCCTAACCCTATTGCTTATGTGTGTGTGTGCTTAAATCTAATAAACAGTTGTTTTAGATAGATGAGTGATATAAATAAGCATGCGTTTATCAGCCAGAAGTGCTGTGTTCCCATTGATTTATTCCTGATGTCGTCTGGAGTGAAACAGTTAAGTTACCACGGCTTTGGGTTTTAAGACCTTGGGTAACAGTCTGGGGTGTACAAGCCAGCTCCATAGCCAGCCCGTGTCTGGTACAGGAGTACATGACAGTATCCTACTGCCGGATTCTCCTCTCTTGGTGGTGTAAATCTGGAGTAACTCCTCAGAAGGCAAGAGCAGTTGCAGGTGCTCAGTATCTGTGAAAATCAGGCCGCTAATTTAGGTATCTAAATAAGGAGTTAGGTACCTGTGTTTGAGAACTCTCACCAACAGCTATTGTACTGTCAGCCCTTATTCAAAAGAGATGAACGGCAGAGAGGTCTATAGATGTAACCGGGTCCTTTGGCCATGGCTCTCAAATCCTATAGAATTGACTAGACAATCACCGTAGGCCTTTTTGAACAGCTCTACAGAATTCTACAGCAGGGCTATTTATTACTGTAGCGGGGCGGTTACCCCGCTCCTGGGATAAAAGGAGTGAGAGCAGCTGAGGGAGGCCGGCTGGGGAGTTGGCCACAGGTGTGGCCAGCTCAATCAGGGCACAGCTGGCCCTGATAAGAGGGCTGGGAGCTAGGCAGGGGTGAGTCTCATGCCAGCTTGGACTGGGAACGACCTGGCTGCCTGGGAACAGAGGGCACCTGATGCAGAGCAGGGCAAGGGCAAGGGCAAGGGCAAGGGCAAGGGCAAGGGCAAGGGCAAGGGCAAGGGCAAGAGGAGCTGGGGAGCTCAAGCCTAGCAACTCCCCAGGCTGAGACCTTGTTAAGGCCTAAGGAGGTAGTGGGGCTGGGAGGAGCAGCCCGGGGATAGGCAGAGGCAGTTGGTCCAACCCCCTTGCCAATGAGGAGTGGCCATTACAGACTGCAGTTTGCCCCGGTGAGTGGGAGTCGATGATGATTGGCAGTAGCCACTGAGGTAAGGTGGGTATAGGGGGTTGGGATTCCCCTGGGAGTGTGGGGGCACTGCCATGGGGCAGCACCCCAGCTTGAGAGAGCACCAGGGTGTGGGAGGGACATGGGGCCTGCGGCAGGTGAGACACTGGCCAGCAGGGGGCGCTCCGAGGCTGAGGAGCTAATTCCTGAGCCTGACCAGCAGAAGGCGCTGCGGCGGTGAGTGCTTGGCGTGCTACAATTACATTTTATAAGATGGTTCAAAGGAACCACAGATGATTTACTGTGAACTTTTCCGTAAGCAAGGGATTTTCACTACAACAGCCCCTGACAGTTACAGTCTGCAGTGTGCAAGCAGTATGACCAGGCCCTCCTAATTGAATTAAAATCCTGGATGGTCCAAAGGCATCTCTAATACACCTTGTGTACTCTTCAATAATAGTTTACAAGAAATAGCTGTTTACAGTGTAGTGGTGCCCAGTGCCAAGATTGTCCAAAGGTGAAGTGATGGCTTTAAACTAATAAAAGACTAATGTGGAAATAAAGGAAAACCCTTCCTTCTGGGAAGGCCCATTCGATAAGAAAAGCTATTGTGATAGCCTCGGCCAGAAAGTGATTAAGGTACTGTGCTTGCGAGCGGGGTTGAAGATGGTAGTGAAGAACAGCACTGCCCAACCCTCCGTGTTCAGAAATCAGGAGTCCCCCAAACTGTGAGACTGGTTTCAAAATCCTAAAGGTCAGCCTCTGTTTTTCTGTTTTCTGGTATCTGCCTTTAGGGGGTCACGTCTTCAAGCGTTTCTCCACAATTATGAGGGCGAGAAACGTTTTTTAATGAAAGCTGAGATCCCAGAATCACAGAGATCCAGGAGCTGGGGGTTTCAGAAAAATAGCAACTAGTGTGAGACTTGTAATGAAATCATGAAAGCTGGCAACGTTGGATAATGTATGGGGTATGTCAGCAACAAGGCTTTTGACTGTTAGAGCATTGCTGTTCTGCAAGATGGCAAAATATACTGTACATAGAACAGAGCAACAGAACCGCGTGACTAACAGATCCCTCTTCCAGAACACCTGTCAAACCCTAGGAATCGCATTCATACAGTGTCACACAGGTGTGCTCTAGGGCCACCATCATAACACAGCAGCTAGCCTGTCAAATGGGGTGTAACATAACGGCCATGCATTTGACTGCAGCTCAGGCTCTTGCTGGTTCAAGTTCTCCTTGATCACAAGATGGGGTTTCAGGAAGAAGAACTGCTGTCAAGAGATGGGGTCCCTTTGACCATGAAGGGGAAGAGCATCTTCACACAGTGACTTGCCAACCTGGTGAAGAGGGTCTGTTGTATTGATCTCAAGAGTCAAAAAAGTGAAAGGTGTTTCTAAACTCTGTGACAGTCCCATATTCAAACAGTGATGGGTCTAGGGGGTTCTACAGAGGCCTTGGGCTACTCAGGTAAAGACCCAAAAGCATTAATTCTAAAGTGGAAAATTCAATGCGCAACACCCAGAAATAAAAACAAGAAACTGGAATGGAGGGATTATGCAAAACAAACAACGAAAACCTATTAAAGAGTCTCTCCTTTTGGAGTCTGTTACTTTCATTAACAATCTTTCTTTGATGAAAAGAAAAGGGTTAATTTACTCTCAGCCCTGATCATAGAATCATAGAATATCAGGGTTGGAAGGGACCTCAGGAGATCATCTAGTCCAACCCACTGCTCAAAGCAGGACCAATCTCCAACTAAATCATCCCAGCCAGCTGATGTTTGAAGGGTATTCACTTCTCTGGATTTTTAACAAACACACAGCAACAGGTGGGGGAAATATGGCTTTTGTTGATCTGCACACAATATTTTAAAATTCTGCAAAATTCTGCATATATTATTTGTCAAAATAACACAATATAATCACACCAGTTTCAATTATTTTGGTAATTTATTTCAAAATACCTATCAGCAAGTGTTACAGACAACAACAAAAATTCAGGAAATGCTTTTTGACAAATAGATTCCTTACTAGGCATATTAATACAGAACGTTTAGTAATAATTAATTTAAACTACAATACAGAAACGTATTTCCTGTGCCCCTCAGAAGCAGTGGAAAGGCTTGGGGGAGTCAGGGTAACGGAGGAGCTGAGGGAGAGGGAAGTAAGTGGGAGAAGTAAGGAGCAGGGTATTTGGAGGGACGGATTGTTAGGGAGTTGGGCGCTTCCCCCAGGCAGACTCTGGCTGACCCCAGCCTCTCCCACTCAGTCAGGCACATCTGCCCCCTGTCCCCATGTGTCCCTGCATCCCCACTCCCCCGTGTGTCCCTGCACTGCCACTCAGCCATCCCCTGCCCCCATCCCCAGGTGGCCCTGCACCCCCACTCCCATTCATCCCCAGCCCTATTCTGTCCTCCTCACTAGCCCTTCTGAATCCCAATGTATGTAACCCCCCAACAGCCCCATGTGCCCCCCTCTGTTTGCCTCCCCCATATCCTATCACTGCACACCTGGCCCCACAGACATGTCGCCGTGAGAAAAGCAGCCTCCGCTCTCTCCCCGTCCACTGCTGGCTGCTGCAGTGAGCTGGCTGCCCTCTATTCTGGCACCGTAGCAGCCCCAGGTGGGTAAAGGCATAAATGCAGTGCCTCTCTGGCAGAACGAATTTTCTGTGGAGAAAAAAAAATCTTGGGGGGCTTTGAGCAGGGGGTTGGACTAGATGACCGCCTGAGGTCTCTTCCAACCCTAATCTTCTATGGTGCTATGAATTCTGCACGTGTGCAGTGGCGCAGAACTCCCCCAGGAGTAGCTGATCTCTTTAGAGCGCTGGACGGCTGGTCGGTCATGATTGGATGCTTTGGCTGATAGGTTGACCACAAACATCTGTTGCTCGGACCCTGGCTCACATTGTGGTCAGGGACATCATTTTGTTGCATCTTTTCTCCTTAGGCAGGGCAGGGTTGTGAACGTCTCATCTCACTGTGCTGATGCAGCGCAGCTGATTTCAGAGTGAGCGACAGGATAGAAGGAAAGACGAGGAGCAGAAAGTAACACAAAAAGAAGGGAAACAGAACATGAGCTTTTAAGTGCCTCTGCAGTGCTGGGAATTAGGTAACCCCACAGATGACTGAGGACTGGATGTCATGATGGTATGATGGCATCCGGGACGCAAGGGGAAAAACAAAAGTTCCTTAAACAAGAGTAAGGCCTAATGGCCTTCCTCTTGGGAAGAAATCCCTTCGGTCTGGTCTGCTCCTTCTGTCTTGGGGTCAGGAAAGATGAGGTGGGGTGACAGGAGTTGGGACAAGGCGATCGGAGTTGGGATTCATTGAGCTGACATATGGTGGGAAGAGATGTAAAAAAGTTCTACCAATCCCAAAAGATCAGACCATTGCCTCCAGCTCTTACCCAAATATACACTTACAGCCAATTCTTATGATCTAAACTAAAATTTATTAAAAAAGAAAAGAGAGTGAGTGTTGGTTAAAAGATCAGTACACATACAGACATGAGTATAATGCTTGAGGTTTAGATTTATAACAGAGATGGAGAGCTTTGCAGATGCAAAGAGTTCTTTCAGAAATGGTTCATAGGTTATAGTCCAATGTTTGTATTCAGCGTGGTCCACTCAGAACTGGGATCTCAGTCCCTGTGGCTTGGGCTTCCCCTGCATGAAACCTCAAGCAGATCTGAGATGACAGGATCAGGACCCAAGCCAGTTTTTGTACAGTTTCAGGCCCTCTTGTAACAGCACAAAAAAGCCTAAAATAAAAACCATACCTAATCAGCAAACAAACTACCTAAATCCAAAAAGCTCAAATTATAACCCTCCAAATAAATAAATAAATAAAATAAACAGGTTAACCCTAAGTAAAATTAAAAAACCCTTTTTTGTGTTTATGCACAGTGCTAAAATCTAAACTCAAATACAAAATATGCATCACACCCCTACCTTTTAATTCACCGCCCCCCCATAATATAATTAAATTAAAAAGCCTATGCAAAAATTTAAAAAAAAACCCATCAAATACACTGGCCTCAGAAACAAATTGTCTACATAAAAGGCATGGTATAACAAAATACTTGTAATAAATGTAATATTAATATTAAATATTGAAATAAATTTAATGTTAATAAATACCCCTGTAACAATGTAAAGTGTGAACAAGGAGATCAATCTGTAACTGATTGTGAACAATCAGTTGAGATAGCTGATCCGAAGGTAGTGGGTTATCTCAATGTAAAGTGTATAATTTAAAAAAAACAACATAAACCTTTAAGGTCATATGGTAATAATGCTTCTCAGTTATTACCTGTAAATAAACTTAAAGCTTAGCACAGCAAAAAAACATTCCAAACCTGGTCTGTTGTATATAAAAAAAACCTAAGGTACATCAAGCGGAGTGCCCCAGGGGTCGGTCCTGGGGCTGGTTTTGTTCAACATCTGCATTAATGATCTGGAGGACGGCATGGATTGCACCCTCAGCAAGTTCGCAGATGACACTAAGCTGGGGGGAGAGGTAGATATGCTGGAGGGTAGGGATAGGATACAGAGGGACCTAGACAAATTAGAGGATTGCGCCAAAAGAAATCTGATGAGGTTCAACAAGGACAAGTACAGGGTCCTGCACTTAGGAAGGAAGAATCCCATGCACCGCTACAGGCTGGAGACCGACTGGCTAGGCAGCAGTTCTGCAGAAAAGGACCTGGGGGTTACAGTGGACGAGAAGCTGGATATTGTTAAGAATTACACCTGGTAGGACACGCATACAACTGCTGCGAATTATACCTTGTAGGACACGCGCACAAATGCTACTAATTACACCTGGTAGGACACGCACACAAATGCTGCGAATTACACCTGATAGGACACGCACAGTTCGAATCTAGGCTGAGGCACAGAAACAAAGTCCACAACTGCAGAGTTCCCAAAAAACACTAAGTTTATTACGCTCGAGCGTGGTGCCCCCCTGCTAGCCAGGGGGGGACCACGAATATAGATTATACAAAGGTTATATACTTTTTAGCAAAGCATGTTGCCCTCGTGCATCAGAAACCTTAGCCAATAAACAAACCCTTGTCTTATCTACCACCTATCCCTGCTTGGTGCATTCCTCGTGTTATACCAATATGTTAATTACACAGCATGGTCCTAAAGCCATGCATCAGTAACTTTTATTATCAGAATGGGAGGCCTCACATCAAGGCCAAGAGACAGGGAGTTAGAGACTGACAAAAACCAGATATTGGGAGTCAAGGCAGGCTGGAGACAAGAAGGAGGATTTTCACAGGGATTCAGTATCTAAGGATCACTCCTCCTGGTGTATGATGTGCTGGCATTCAAACAATGGTGGGCCCCAAACCAAAATGGAGTCACATGTGCTAACTTTTCCTTAACAATATGAGTCAACAGTGTGCACTTGTTGCCAAGAAGGCCAATGGCATATTGGGCTGCATTAGTAGGAGCATTGCCAGCAGATCGAGGGAAGTGATTGTTCCCCTCTATTTGGCATTGGTGAGGCCACATCTGGAGTATTGTGTCCAGTTTTGGTCCCCCACTACAGAAGGGATGTGGACAAATTGGAGAGAGTCCAGCAGAGGGCAACAAAGGCCGGGGCACATGACATACGAGGAGAGGCTGAGGGAACAGGAGTTATTTAGTCTGCAGAAGAGAAGAGTGAGGGTGGATTTGATAGCAGCCTTCAACTAACTGAAGGGGGGTTCCAAAGAGGATGGAGCTCGGCTGTTCTCAGTGGTGGCAGATGACAGAACAAGGAGTAATGGTCTCAAGTTGCAGTGGGGGAGGTTTAGGTTGGATATTCGGAAACATTATTTCACTAGGAGGGTGGTGAAGCACTGGAATGGGTTCCCTAGGAAGGTGGTGGAATCTCCATCCTTAGCGGTTTTTAAGGCAAGATGCCTTGCCATAAACAAGGTGCCTTGCCATAAAACCTTGGGTTCATCTTGCCAAGACTTCCCCGGAGCATCGTGTCATGACCGACAGAACCCGGCCACTAAATTGATCCGGACTCTAAACTGGTAACTGTAACATCGACTGGCGGGACAGTGTGTGTGCGTGTGTGGTGTAATTGAATGCATATGCTAATTATTGTATCTTCAATAAATGCGGCATATTGCCTTTTCCCCTTAAAAAAATCCGGTGTGCTTCTTATAAGCATAACACTAGGTATATAAAAAAGGTGACCTTTACAGAGCGCTAAATGTTAGGTGGGGGGAACAGAAAATTACAATAGGGTCATAGAAGCAACAAGAAGCAGAACAGTGGAAGAATCTGCTCAGCATCTGAGATGTCTATACGTAAATGCAAGGAGTATGGGGAATAACCAGGAAGAACTGGAGTCATTAGTACATACGCTAAATTGATTGGTATCACAGAGATTTGGTGGGATAAATCTCATGACTGGACTATTGGTAGAGAGGGGGTTTGCTTGCTCAGGAAGGACAGGCCTGGAATAAAGGGAGAAGGTGTTGCATACATCTAGAATATATACAGAAGGAGGTGAGAGGCAGACTAGTTGAAAGTCTGTGGGTGATGATAAAAGTGGAAAAAAACCAGGGGGGATAGCGTCATGATAAGGGTCTACTATAGACCACCAAATCAGGAGAAGGCCGTAGATGAGGTTTGTCTAGAACAAATAACAGCAATATCCAAACATAAGACCTGGAGGAATGCCGGACCGTGACTGCCTAGACAGCTGTGCAATAGTAATACAGCAAAACACAGTATGTCCAATAAGCTCTTGGACTGCATTGGGGACCACGCTTTGTTTCAGAGAGTGGAGTACGCTACCAAGGGGACAACCATTTTAGACTTGATTGGGACTAACAGGGAGGAATTGGTAGCAAATCTGAAGGTGGAAAACAACTTGGGTGAAAGTGACCATGAAAAGATAGATTTCATTATTGTAAGGAAAGGAAGGCATGAGAGCAGCGGAATAGGGGCAATGGACTTCCAAAAAGTAGCCTTTGACAAACTCAGAACTGGTAGGTGAGGTGTGTGGTCCCCATTTGTATTTCAATACCTGCCCTCCATCCCCTCAGCTGCGGACTAGCATATTCAGCGGTGATAGGGTCACTGGAGAGGCACGGCCTATTATAACCTCAGCTGGAAGCACGAGAAGATGCATAACACAGGTGTGGGTCAACGGACGCTGCTACGAAAACCTTCCGGCTCAAGCGCACGGCGCACATATGCACCCACAATTGGAATACAGATGAGGATCACACATCTTGAAGAACCTCCAGTTACAGGTAAGCAACCTCCTCTTTCAGTATGGCCAAATGGAAGGTCATATATCTAGGAGTCGGACTGAAATCAACAAGATGAAATTCAGTATAATTTCAGGGAAATAACTGCTTAGATGGTCGTACTGCTGTAAAGGAAGAGCAGGTTGTAGTGGATCACCAACTGAATAGGAGCCAACAGTGTGACGAAATTGCAAAAGAGGCTAATATTGTTCTGGGGTGTATACACAGGTGTGTAGCATGTAAGACACAGTAAGCAATGATCCTGCTCTACTTGGCACTGGTGAGACCTCAGTTGGAGTACAGACTCCAATTCTAAGCACCAGGCTTGAGGAAAGATGTGACAAATTGGAGAGAGTCCAGAGGAGAGCAACAAAAATGGTAAAAGGTTGAGAACCTGACCTGTGAGGAACAGTTAAAAACCTGGGCGTGTTTAGTCTTGAGAAAAGAGACAGTAGGGGACCTCCAACCTGGGAAAAGTCTTCATATCCGTCAAGGGCTCTTATAAAGAGAACAGGGCTCGGTTGTCCACTGAGGGTAGGACAAGAAGTGATCATCTTAGGGAGGGAGATTTAAGGTAGATATTAGGAAAAACTTTCTGCTGTAAGGCTAGTGAAGCTTTGGAACTGGCTTCCAAGCAAGGTGGTGGAATCCCTGGGAGGTTTTTAAGAACAGGTTGGACAAACCCCTGTCAGGGCTGGTCTAGGTTTACTTGGTCCTGCCTCAGCGCAGGGGCCTGGAGTAGATGATCTCTCAAGGTCCCTTCCAGCCCAGCATTTGTATGATTCTGTTTCCAGCTCCCTCTGGGAATTGGAACCTGCTGCCTGGCAACATGAACTGTTTCCCCATGTGACTCCGGGTGTGTAATATTCAGTGTAATCGGGTATGGTTCTGCTAGGCTAACTCCATTAGCATCTGTATCTTCAGTGGGTGTTTTCACTTCTGCAGAGGAAACAGGACTATTCGGAACAGATTAGTAAAGAGTCAAATGTACAAGAAACCCAGCCCTGGTGCAAAGTAAATCCCAAGCACTGGTCCAAGAATGGTGAAAAATACAGAGGCCAGTGTGGCCACAGAAGAACCAGGCCAGGCGCCAGGAGAGAAATTCACCCTATGCAGAGAAGTGGCACAGGCCAGCACAGGGCCAAGGTACAAACTTGTGCCACTCAATTCCTATTTTGAGGGCTCTATTGGTGCACCGGCCTGGGCTGGCCCTTGGCACTGAGTGTAATTCCCCCGGTGTGCGTGAATGGGAACCAGACGCACAGAGACAAGAGAACAGAGGCAATAACGGTGGCTTGACCTAGCACCTTCCATCCAGTACGGTCCCGGTGTCCTTCACGGCCTGTACCTGGAGATCCCTCGCTTCCCAGGAACATGCACCCAAGTGCACAGGCCTCTCCCGTCAGAGCTAAAATAGAGCAGCTCCTTTCACCCATGGCTCATCGACCAGAGGGTGAGATCACACCTGCACATATGCCTGTTCACATGCACATGTAGGCATCCATGCATCCATATGTGTACTCACACATGCACACATATTATAGGGATCAGTGCAAACCGCACCTATGGATACACACTAGGGTGACCATACATCCTGTTTTGGCAGGGACAGTGCCTTTTTTAAGCCCTGTCCTGGTCATCCTGACGTATGTTGGCAAAAGTGGGCATTTGTCCCGTTTCCTCTTGCCAACTGATCATCATCTTGCTAACCCTAACCCTAACCCTAACCCAACTGATCATCAGCTGGCAAGAGAAAACTGGACAAATGCAGTTTTGTCAAAAAACGTGGGTTGCAACCTTTGGAGGGGTGCGGAGGAACGTGCCGGGGGACGGGGGCAAGCAGCAACACCAGCCCTGACTGTGTGGGAGGGAGGGCTAGGGAGAGCAGCTTGGGCCGGACCAGCCTTGCATGGGCGGGTAGCCGGGGGTCTTCGGCTGGCCCCGTTTGCAGGGGGTAGAGGGCAGCTTCAGGCTGGCCCCGCGCAGGCAAGTGGCAGGGAGGGCTGGGGGAGAGGCACATGCCGACCCCGTGCAGTGTCCTGTTTTTCCTTTAAGAAAACATGGTCACCTAACACAAACACACACACACACAAATGTACCAACACACGCAGAGCAGGTGAAAGGGGTGCAGCTGCCAAATGCTTCTGAGATAAATATGCTTGCGGTTCCAAACAACCTCTCTGGTTGTGAATTGTTTCCACCTGCTGAGATGGCTCTGTGACGATGCCGGGGGAGCTCCTCCAGAGCTCGAGCTCCCAGTGCTATCTCCTTTCCATCTTGGTTGTGTTTCCTCTCAGCTGCTGCTCTGCAACCCAGACCAGCAGTTCGCAAACTGGGGTCCGCAGACCCAGGTGTCCTTAGAGCCTGCACCTGGGGTCAGCAACATAGTATGAAAAATGTTTAAAAAAATCTCACCGCACATCTGCATTGCCTACTGATTAAAACCGAGAAATCTATTATTTCTGTTGACATGACATATTCCATCGTGCATGAACAAAGCGGTGAGTATCAACTCACGTGGGATAAGCGTCAGCGTAAAAACCCTCACTGCTTTGCGGCAGCAAATCAGAAGTGATGTCCATTTTGGGGGTGACAGACGCCTTTGGCGGGGGGAAATGGAATATATTTGTACAGTGGGTGAGCGATTTACATTAACGATGGATAAAACGTCCACATACTGGAACTGCTATTTGTGCTGAAGCCCTGGACAGTGCAGAGTCAAATAGTAAGAAACAAATGAAGAACAGAAAGTCTGATGAAAATTATATTGATTTTGGTTTTATGGAATTTAGTGATGGATGATTGCAATGCGTTGTATGCTTACAAAGCCAATCAAATGAAGCAATGAAACCAGCAAAGTTGGAACGACACCTCCCAACAAAGCACCTGGAGTATAACAATAAATCCAGAGACTTTTTTCAGCTAAAGAAAGAAGAATGCAATTGACAGAAAACTCAAATGACAAACATAACATCGGTTCCTGAAAAGGCACTCTGGATCGCAAAGCCCTGGCTGGGATGATTTAGTTGGGAATTGGTCCTGCTTTGAGCAGGGGGTTGGACTAGACGACCTCCTGAGGTCGCTTCCAACCCTGATATTCTATGATTCTATACTAGAAACTCACGCTTTTAACAATGATGGTGCTGGTTTCAACCTCCCCGAATGACCATGCTGTTCTATGGGGACCTAGGGCAGGGATTCTCCAGAGCCACATCCAGCCAGTAGGAGGAAATCACGAAGGAGGCTTGTGAGCTGGGAGCAGTTTCTGTGTTAGGGTGGGGGAGAGGAGATACCAAGACGTGGTTCACAGACACCAAGGCCAGCAGGGACGGGTAGAGGCATCTGGTCCATGAGTACAGGGTCACCTGTGTCCCAACTTGCTGGGGCTGATGCAGGAGTTTAATGAACTGCCATTTTGTAGCCACCTCCCTGGTGACCTAGATGTCCCTTAGGCCAATCCACAGCGCACTCTCATGCCGCAGGGTATATTTACCCACAGACTCTGCACATCCTGTGAGAACCGTTAGGCTCTGCTCAGCACGCTCTCTCGCTCTCGGTTCAACCTGTTTCCTGCACTAGCATTTCTGCCAGCAAACGCAGGAGGAAGCGTGAGGGAGCTCCAGACGTCTTCCCTCCCAGCCCTGTCCCTCGGCGGCGATTTCTGAGAGGTTGCTGGAGCCAGAAGCCCATGGCAGGGGGGTGTCTAGTTCGGTATCTTGGTGGCCCCCCGGCTGGAAGGGATTCTCGGCTCTTCAGAGGAGCAGGAGTTTGAGAGGAAAAACAACATCGGTATTTCTGCCTTCAGCCTCCTGCTCCCTCCCCAGCGCTCTGGCACCCCTGTGCCCCAGGTTTTTGTCTAGGGATCCCCCAAACACACACACAGGTTATGAAGTGACGACATCTCCGCTGGTTACGCCTTTCTCCCCCAGGGCTCTGAATGGGGGTCTCCTCTGGTCCTCCCGCTTCCTCCCCAGGCTGAGCCCAGGGGGTCCTGTCCCGCCAGGCCCAGGGCCATGGCCTTCCTCCTCAAGTTCTTCCGTTTCGGCGCGGAGAAGAAGAAGGCGAAACACTACGAGAACGTGAAGCGAGACGTCAACCCAGAGGACATCTGGACAGTGCTGGGGGAGCTGGGGGATGGCGCCTTTGGGAAAGTCTTCAAGGTAAGTGGCGGGGAAGGGCTGGGGTTGGCCCAATCACTAGGCCGAGCTGCTCGGAAGGAAGCCCAGCTCGGCGGTGCTCCCAAGTGAGCTAGCCGCCCAGCCGGGCACGGAGCTGCCTCGCTGAGCCGGTCCTGTAGCATGGGGCCGTGCGTTTAGAACTGTCCCAGGCCAAGAGCCGGCAGCTGGGGCGCATCGTCCGTTGCTGAGGCCCGAGGGGCTGTGAAGGGGTTTATTCCACTGTCTCTGGTTAGGGTGGCCCAGGAAGGAAGAGACGCATGAGGAGAAATATCCTAATTCACTTCCTGGACTCCCGTGGACCTTGGTGGGTGGGCCACATTTGGAGGACGGGATACAAATGGGTGATGGGATGGATCCCTGAGCGAAACACTGTACCTCTGGGCCATGGTTTTAAGAAGGGACTCCTGATTGTGGGTGCCCAGCTGAGACACCTTAAAGGGCCCTCATTTTCTGAGAGGGCTGCAACCCCCCACCATGCCCCCCCCCCAAAATCAGGCCCCTTGAAGGAGGCTCGGGGCAGCACCCACAATCACTAGTCACTTTGGGAAATCTGGGCTCTGATATTTCCTTCTTAGTGTGCTCATATCTTGTACTCCTCCCTTAATAATGTGCAATGGGCCACTTCCCGAATTCTCTTTATCAAGCTGATATTCATAACAAAACCTCACAATTGAGCTCTTCCACTGCTCTCCATAATCCTTCACTAATCCGCACGAAGCCCTGTTAAGTAGCTGCATATTAATTCCTTTGTACAGATAGGGAAACTGAGGCACTGAGGTTCGAGGCCCAGAGCCTGCATTTCAGAGGTGCAACCTCCCGGTGCTCCAGGGCCAACATTTCCAAACTGGGGAGCCTAAAGCTGGGAGCTGCGGGGTGCAGAGCACTAATTTATGAGCTTCACTCTGGCTTCAGCCCGCCAGGTTTGAACATGTTGGTCCACACAGGGTCAGGCTGCGAGCGAGTTGCCTGCCTCCCCTTGTCCACGCTGTGGGGAGAAACATTTCCATGGCAGTGGGCAAAGCCTGGAGGTGGAGGCTGACGGGCAGGTGAACCTGACCCACAAACGTACATTGGTGGGTAACGATCATCATGTAGTGGAAAGGGAGCGGCTTGTCTGGCTCCTCAGTGCGGGACTGGGCCTTGCTGTGTTTTGGGAGGAACTAAGTGAGGGCCTGACCTTGGGCCCCTTTATAAGCTCTTGGTTGTGCTAAAGAGCTTGGGGGAGGGAGGGTCTGCGTGCCGTGAAACCGCAGGGCAGAGCGTGAGCTCTGAACAGGAAACTGCCGGCAGAGCTGCAGCTCCGCTCCGTGCCCTCGCTGCACACGGGCCTGCCGTGTGCACCAGCAAAGGGCTCAGCAAGGCTACCGGGCTCGGCATGAAACTGGGCTTCCCCAGGGGCCAGATCCCCAGGACTGCGCGTGGGAGGACAGGGGAGCTGGAGGCAAGAGCCCCAGGGGCGGGATGCTGGGGCCTGTGTCGGGGTGGTGTTTGGAGCCCTCGAGTGCGTGTCTGGAAAAGGAAATGGCTCTGCTGAGAGAGGCTTGCACCTATTCTGCCAGAAGCGGCTTCTGATTCTGGGAGACTCGCCCCCCTCCCTCTGCCCAGGGCCCAGTGCCCTGGCCTGTGCCCTACCCTGACGACTGGTGCAAACGCGCCTTCCCCCCCAGGGCCGGGGTTCTTGGCTGGCACCCGCAATGGCGGGAAGGCGGGACCAGGCTGGGCAGGGGAGTCCTACCTGCTCCCCGGTGACCAATCTGATCTGCGCTGTGACGGCCACTCCAGCCCCTCCTCCAGGTCCTGCTCCTGCCCACGTGAGAGTGGTGGGGCTGGAAAACATGGCGGGGGACAAAGATCCCCCCCACCCAATATTTCCATTGCAAGGGCTCCCGCCGCCCCTCGGTCCTGCTGCCCCTGCTCCGCCCCTCTGAAACGCAGCCCCAGGGTGTCTCTAGGCTTGGGCACCCACCCCCAGAAGCCTCTGCTGAACATGCTGGCCTGAGACGCTAGGCAGATTGCGGCTGCAGGTGGTTCCCAGTTAGCAGCACCGAGGGCCTTCGGAAGGTTTTAATTGACCAGCTGCTGGTCCAGGGACTCCCCTGGCTTTAGCCTTGCTAGCATGCCCCGTGCCTGACTACTGCCTCCCTCCTCCTGCCCCAGGCAATACGAGAGAGACGGCAGAACACCCTCATCTATAGGTTTGAATGCAACAGAGCCAGGCATAGCAGGAACAGCAGCTGGCATGGGGACCATCAGTGTGGGCACACGCCCTTGGATGTGTCCTCTTGGGCTGGCCTGGACTGCCCCTGGGGAGTGGTGTCCGAGCCTGAGCCTCGGCCCACTTTTGGTTGCTAGATAGTAGTGAGTGCGCCGAGGGTAATGGGGACGGGGGTGGCAAGTCAAGATCTGTTCAATGTTCAGTGCAGGGATATGTATCAACGCTACAGGCCTGATTCAGCACCAGGTTGCAGCCGGTTCCTGGCAGTAGTGTGCCATTGGGTTGGAGTGAACTGGCCTGGCCTAGAACCGGAACACTGCACTGGGGAACCGGGGCCAAGAGAGGTACAAACGGAAGCATTGAGAACCATGTGGGAATTTCCACGTTGCCTGGAAGCTGACCCGCTGCAGGCAGGACATTACACACTGTGGGAGCAGTAGGACCTCAAGGTCTTGAGGAAAAGGGGACCAAGCCATGCTCTTTCGGGGTAAAGCAGCCACGCCTCTCCTGCCAGGCATGCTGAGGAGAGCCGAGAGGCTGCACCCCCAGCTGATGCTGCTCCATGGACTTCATGCCTTCTCTGGCAGTCCGCACCAGCTGAGGATGTGGCTCCTGGGAGTACTTGGACTGTCTCTGGGTCTGGTCTGCACTGTGGTTTCTCAGCCAGTCTGACCGTTGCTGTACCATAAGCTAGCAATGGTGCTGGAACGGGGTAGTCAGGCCACTGGCATTGGAAGCACCAGTTAGAGCTAATGCCAGGCACAAAGACTTTCTCTAGGAATGAGGCCCATGGACAAATGAAATCCACCCTTCCTCTCCCAGGTGCCCAGAGGAGGGTGGAGATGTCGCTGGACTCCGAGACTCCTTCCTAGATGTGCTCTGCACTTAGACACCAAGTCGCAGGCACCTTGGTGGGTGTTCCAGGGAGAGGTGTATTATCCCTGTCTAATTTGTCTGGCGGGACTCCCCCTGCCCCTCGGACACCGGCTGCCGTTCTGGGCACCTCGCGCCCAGAAGGATGTTGCCAAATTGGAGGAACTTCTGAGCAAACCAACAAAACCAGGGGTTTGGCTACAAAGGTGCGAGCCATGCCAGGGCCCACGCGGTAATGAGCATCCAGCCAGCGGGACCCCTGGGGAAAGCAGAGCCCACGTGACCCTGCTCAAGATGGAGCGCAAGGTCAAAGCATTAGCTGCTTTGCATGGGAGGGGGAAGCGGGGATGGAAGCGAGGGAAGAGAAGGGGAAGGTTGAGAGCTAGATCAGAGCTGGAGGGGACCAAGGCGGGGAGCTGGCGGAAGGCCTGAGGTGGGGGGGGGGGGGTGGATCAGAGAGCTAAAAGGACCGGGAAGGGTGATTGGGTTGGGGCTGAGGGAGCTGAGGTCTGGACTGAAGGAAGCTGGAGTGGGGTTGAGGGAGAGCTGGGGGGCTGGATCAGAACTGGAGGGGAGGGAGGGAGGGCCGTCAGGGGAGCTGGGGATGGGAGGGCTGCGTTGGGGCTGTGCGGCAGCTAGAGAGGAGCTAGGTGGGGGTTGGGGGGCTGGAGAGGAGCTAGATGCGGCTGGAGTGGGGCTGTGGGGGGCCGAACGGGGTGGATTTCAGACTCAGGAAGGGAGCCCCTAACTCATTCTTGCCCCAGGGCCCTCCGGTGCCTCGTTCGGCCACTGAACAGACCTGAGGCAGGGGCTGGAGGGGGGCGGCTGTGTGGGGAGACGACAGGGACGGACCGGCCCCCGGGGAGAGGTGTGTCACAGCCGTGGGGCAGGGGAGAGGAAACGGTGAAGGGTGTCTACGCGAGGAGGGGCGGCTGTCTGGGAGCAAAGGAGGTTCAGACCCCGGGCAATGGTCCCTCGGCACGTGGTACATCAGGGCTGGTTCAGTGACAGGCCCTGGCGGGCTGCGAGGCGCTGGCTGAGGTGCTGGCCTGTGCGACCCAGGAGGTCAGCCTGGGTGGTCAAAACGGACCCTTTTGGCCTGAAATCTAGGGGGCAGATCCTCAGTGGGCGTGAGCTGCAGCTAGGCCGCTTACACCAGCTGGGGCTCTGGCCCGATGACTCTAGATTGTGGAGCAGCCCCCGCGGGTCTGGGAGTGCTCACGCAGAGACCGCGTGTTCTAGTGGGTAGGTAACAGCGCGGGAGTAGGACTCCTGGGTTCTGGGCCTTGCCGCCTAAGCTTTGGTAGGTCACTCCCCCCCCGTGGCAAGCAGGGATACAGCTTTCCTGTGTGACGTGCTTTGAGACCTGCTGTTAGGCCGGACAAAGCGCTGGGGGACCGATCCTGGGCCAGCCCCGCTCGGCTGCGTATTGATGGGAGCCGAGATTCGGGGACCTGCCACGTCCCACGGTGCAAACCAGGCGCTGTGCGGCCACTTCCCTGCAGGCAGCTGCTTGGGAGGCAGCAGTGGTGGGCCGGTGGGAGCAGGGACTCTCTGGAATTGCTACCTAGCGTGGAGGCTTTCGTCAGCCCCGGTGTATGGCGAGAACCATTACCATAGCACCGCTGCCTGCCAGCAGCTAGCCAGGCGTCTAGCAGAGCAAGAATCGCTGGTAATTAAGAAACCACAACGACTTCCGCTGGGCCGCGAGCGTGCACCAGAGTGCGCATGTCTCAGCTCCTCTGCTGAGAGAGCCAAGCCCCGGGGCGGGGAAGGAACAGGGCTGCCCCAAAACCGGGGCCTGCACAGGCAGTCCCAAGCTCCCCGCTGTCCTGCAGAGCCTGGCTGTGAGGTTTAACTCTGGAGCCCCTGCCCGCTGCGCCCAGCCTTCCTGGAGCACTGATCTCGCAGAGCCATGAGCTCCGGCCAGGAGAACGCCAGCCAGCAAACCAGTGAACTGCAGCAGCCTGGCAGGGACCTAGGTGCCCAGAAGCGTTCGAGAGTGAGTCTGACGTCCTGCTCAGCAGCTCTCCACCCTCTGCGTGGGTCAGTCACAGCTGCTGACTCTAGGGCCTAAAACAATTCTTTGCTGCCCTTCACTCCGCCTAGCCCTGCCGGGCCAGCCCCACTCGGGGAGAGGGAGCCAGCGTCCACTGCTTCTTGAACGTTCAGTGATCAAGGATAAAGGGAGAGAGAGCCAAGGCCGGGCAAAATCCAGGCTTGATTCCTTCCTCTACACCTCCGGGCCTCTCCCCTCAAGCACGTCCGGAAAGGAAAATTCTCCACATGCCCAGATGCTGGAGCGGCCTGCCAGCTCTACTAGGGTTAAGGTTAAGACCAACTCATTGTGTAAAGCTTGACTCTTCTGAATGCTCTCAAGTTTACATGGCTACTCAGGTTGCTTTGAAATTCGGGGCACCTCATGGAGGCCCAAGTTTTTCTCAAAAGAAAAGGAGGACTTGTGGCACCTTAGAGACTAACCAATTTATTTGAGCATCAGCTTTCGTGAGCTACAGCTCACTTCATCGGATGCATTCAGTGGAAAATACAATGAGGAGATTTATATACACACAGAACATGAAAAAAATGGGTGTTTATCATGCACACTGTAAGGAGAGTGATCACTTAAGATGAGCTATTACCAGCAGGAGAGTGGGGGGGCAGGGGGGGGAGAAAACCCTTTGTAGCGATAATCAAGGTGGGCCATTTCCAGCAGTTAACAAGAATGTCTGAGAAACACTGGGGGCGGGAGGGGGGGATAAACAAGGGGAAACAGTTTTACTTTGTGCAATGACTCAACCACTCCCAGTCTCTATTCAAGCCTAAATTAATTGTATCCAATTTGCAAATTAATTCCAATTCAGCAGTCTCTCGTTGGAGTCTGTTTTTGAAGCCTTTTTGTTGAAGAATTGCCACTTTTAGGTCAGAAATCGAGTGACCAGAGAGGTTGAAGTGTTCTCCGACTGGTTTTTGAATGTTATAATTCTTGACATCTGATTTGTGTCCATTTATTCTTTTACGTAGAGACTGTCCAGTTTGACCGATGTACATGGCAGAGGGGCATTGCTGGCACATGATGACATATATCACATTGGTGGATGTGCAGGTGAACGAGCCTCTGATAGTGTGGCTGATGTGATTAGCCCCTATGATGATGTCCCCTGAATAGATATGTGAATACAGTTGGCAACGGGCTTTGTTGCAAGGATAGGTTCCTGGGTTAGTGGTTCTGTTGTGTGGTGTGTGGTTGCTGGTGAGTATTTGCTTCAGGTTAGGGGGCTGTCTGTAGGCAAGGACTGGCCTGTCTCCCAAGATCTGTGAGAGTGATGGGTCGTCCTTCAGGATAGGTTGTAGATCCTTGATGATGCGCTGGAGAGGTTTTAGTTGGGGGCTGAAGGTGACGGCTTGTGGCGTTCTGTTACTTTCTTTGTTGGGCCTGTCCTGTAGTAGGTGACTTCTGGGAACTCTTCTGGCTCTATCAATCTGTTTCTTCACTTCAGCAGGTGGGTACTGTTGTTGTAAGAATGCTTGATAGAGATCTTGTAGGTGTTTGTCTCTGTCTGAGGGGTTGGAGCAAATGCGGTTGTATTGTAGAGCTTAGCTGTAGACGATGGATCGTGTGGTGTGGTCAGGGTGAAAGCTGGAGGCATGCAGGTAGGTATAGCAGTTGGTAGGTTTCTGGTATAGGGTGGTGTTTATGTGACCATCGCTTATTAGCACTGTAGCGTCCAGAAGTGGATCTCTTGTGTGGACTGGTCCAGGCTGAGGTTGATGGTGGGATAGAAATTGTTGAAATTATGGTGGAATTCCTCAAGGGCTTCTTTTCCGTGGGTCCAGATGATGAAGATGTCATCAATATAGCGCAAGTAGAGGAGGGGCGTTAGGGGACGAGAGCTGAGGAAGCGTTGTTCTAAGTCAGCCATAAAAATGTTGGCATACTGTGGGGCCATGCGGGTACCCATAGCAGTGCTGCTGATTTGAAGGTATACGTTGTCCCCAAATGTGAAATAGTTTTGGTCAGTGATCCTAATTTGGGGCCACTTGCCCAAGTGATTTCTGAGATACAGCCCCCCCCCCCAACAGCTGTTCTTAAAGTTGACATGTTTTGGCAACTTTGTGCACGGCTAGAGATCAAACTCGGGCTGAGCCTGAGATGGTCATACCAGGGTCCCAGATGCTTGAGGGCTACCCCAATGGAGAGCACGCCACTCACTGGCTCTCGGGGGGAAAACAAGTTCCAGTGTTATTCCAAAAACATTTGGGTCTCCACAGGGGTGCACACCAAGCCGTTCTGGCTCATGTGCCAATTGGAGATGTGGCCCATGTGCAGAGAGAGACATTAAGGGAATGCAAGCTCTTCCTTACGGGCCCTGAATGGCTCAAGGGGGACTGTTCTGCTTGCTAAGTTTGTGTGTTGCTTGCTCATTGTGAGTTCAAATCCCTTCCTAATCTAAAATGCAAAAAGCTCACTTACTTACCAGCTCAGTGGTCAGGGTCACCAGTGTGCTTAGATGTTTGGCTGCATGTGTGTTCCCTCTGTGTACTGCCACAGCAGACCTCATGGGAACCACCCAATGACCACAAGATCTGTTAAGGGACAAAGGCACGCAGCCAGGTTTATTGTTGACAAAGCACAGTACTAGTATCCCGCAGACTCTACCAGACCACTAATACATGTATGCCCATAACAATGGACTAGCTCAGTGAATGGTGGGACTTTCCGTTCTTCGCTAGGCTAGACAAAGATACTCCCTCTGAGATACATCTTTATACCTCAGTACAAACAAGTTAGTACTGGCCCCTGACGTGGTTAGTTGTTACCCATCACCTTGCACATGTTGGTTTGATCAAAACATCTTTATTACGTACTGTTATCCTGACCTTATCTTTAGCAGGGGTCAGTGTGTTCCTGTTATCTTTGGGGAATGTTTTTGTACCATCCTTGATATCGGGATGTTTTGGTACCACTTGATATCGGGATGTGTTTGCATGAGTGCTCTGTGCCTAGCACTTCTTAGGAATGTGTATTTCTGCAATATCAGCCCTGTTCTTGCCAGATTCTGTGATGTTGGAGCAAGTGCAAATCCTTCTTGTGATGACAGGAGAAGCCTTGCACTTGATTCTTGCTGGGTGTAGTCTTTTGAGGGTCTATTTTGATCTCAACAGTCAGGTCATTGGCTTGTGTTCCTTCCCTGCCCTGCCGATCAAGGAGACTGTGTTGCACCATCCTTCACATCTGTTTATGTCTTGTGTTCAGTGGGAGAGTACAGATCTGCGGTTTCAGTACAATATGTGCTGAATTATATGAACGAGAATTCACCTGTTCAACTCATGGAGCTTGCTTCCAAGTGCATGTCTGTCATGAGGAAATAGTCTGAGCCCGACAGGATCTCCCACTTGTAGTACTGGGAGTCATGGTCATAGTTAGCTTTGGCCTTTGCCTGTCTCTCTCTTTTTGTCTATTTCTCCTTCTAACCCTGCCAGCTATAGTAATGGTGGGGCTATGGGCACCAAGGTACATGTGCCTCTTGACGTCAAGCCTAGTACCAGGTTGCTACTGAGCCCTTCTCTGGGAGTGTTCTTCCACCAAGGAATAGCTTGCCATCTCCTTCCTTTGTTTGGTGCCGCTCTCTTTAAAAGAGTTTTAGCAAGTTTCACTGTCAATTCAGCTTTGCCATGTGCCATGTGATGGGACTGAATTCCCATTGCTGGGAAAATTGCACAAACTCACTGCAATTAAACTGGGGTCCATGGTCTGAAAAGACACAGTTCGGGGTCCCATGCTCCCTGAAATGCTTCATTGCTGTGTCTAGGATGGTCCCGGTGATAGTTTCTCACAGTTCATCTCATTCTCCGGAGTCTGAACAGCAGTCTATAATAATGAGGTAGTCCATGTGGTTTGCCGCGAAAAGATCCATCCCTACTTTGCTCCAAGCTCTGCGGGGAAGTTGTGCATTTTCATTGCGTAATTTTGTTGCTTGACCTGCATTTCTCTACCTGTCCCAACTGCTCACCAGGTCTCTGATGTCCTTGTCATATTTGGCCAGGATACAGCATCTCTGGCTTTCCCAAGACAGGCTTTGATTGTAGAATGGCTCTGATGTATTCTTCAGAGAGCTTATGTTCTCAGTGTTATGATTCGACTCCCTTTACATATGATGCTGTCTTGTACGCTCCTATCGGCTCAGTAGTTTGAATATTCTTAAGAGCCAGGTGCAGCTTCTCGCCTGGCGTCTGGCCGCCCTGACGGAATGACGGACACGAGCCCTGGTAAATCTTTCTCTTGTATAGTTTGTTCTCAGATTCTTTCCAGCTCCTGCCTTGATACTGGCAGATAACTGTGTCTCTCTGTCTCACATGCTTGTTCAGCGGCGGTAGTTTCCTGTTGCAGGGCTGTTCTGGATAAACAGTCAGCCGCGTCCGTCTCAGTGCTCTCTGGAGGGGGAGGGTCACAGACTACTCAAACGGTTTTCCATCCCTGAACGCACTTGGGAACGTTATTGCAAGACATGTGTTTTCAGTGTGGATGTGTCTTTGTTCCACTGGTGACAGTGACCTGTATCCAAAAACTACGAGCAGTCCCTTTGGTAGGAGGGATGCCCCAAACCTGTCTCGCTGGCCTTACGTTGCATGGCTGCCTCTTCATATTTCAGGATGGGAGAGCGGGTCACCAGCTCCTTGGGATGTGTGATCAAGCAATTCCTGAACGTCCCTAGACATGAGCATGTCCTCATGCTGTCCTGGCCCCCCCTGGGAAGCTATCTATCCCAGCACTGAGCCGCAGCAAGAGAGTTATTCGCTAAGCTGCAGTGGCATGAGAGGGTGGCACCGATGGGGCTGAGCGTAGGATGTGACCTGCAGGAGCTTTCTTATGGGTGAGGATGCGCAAGAAGGAAGAGCCCAGCTTGACTCTCAGATCCTGGACTGCATTTGCAGGGGCAGCTGTTAGGGAAAATGGCTTTTTACTTGTAAACTGAGCAGATTTCATCTGGAGACACCATATATATGGAGCCTGCTGGGGTTCCTCTTTGAACCTTCAACAATCGCCTCCTCCTCCAGTGATGAGTTGTGTGGCTGCTTACAGAGCCTTAGCTGTCACTCAGCTCCCTGGAGGAGGGAGCCAGATTCGCTTACAGGAGCTGGGAATCGAGGGTTCACAGCTCAGAGGGGAAGAAATTGACCCTGTAGCTTTTACAGCTTGACAGATACTTTGCACACCGTGTGTGCGCCTTTGAGAGAGTTGCCTTAGCAATCCAGTTGCTCTGTGTGAGAGTTTGGGTTTGCCCTGTGGCCTGTTTGCTAGATTTCCCCTCTCCCTATGGTTGTGCTGTACACTACTTGGCTGCCAGCCTCCACTCCAGAAGTGGCTGCATTTGAGTGACACTGCGAGTATAACATTTGGAAAGTGCTTTGAGATCCTCATATGAAAAGTGCTGAGTAATGTGAACTGAGGGTGCTAGGGAGACTTTCCAGTGCTGACTCTCAGCTTCTGGCTGTTCCCAAGGTGGCTGGGCAGGGCTTTGGGTTGATTCCTACCTGCATTGCTTTGTACATGTTCAATCTGTCTCAACAGGCACAAAACAAGGTGACAGGGGTTCTGGCTGCTGCGAAGGTGATTGACACGCAGAGTGAGGAGGAGCTGGAAGATTACGTGGTGGAGATAGACATCCTTGCCTGGTGCGATCACCCAAACATTGTCAAGCTGCTGGACGCACTGTACTGGGACAGCAGGCTGTGGGTGAGCTGTGGGGCCAGGTGGGCTGGCCTAACCTCCCAGTGTGGGTGATCTCAGAGCCAGGCGTTCCCTGGTGAGCCTTAGGACGAAAGCTAGAGGGGGAGGCAGACCCCACAAAGGTAACCCCAGGGCATGTGATTTAACCGGAGCCTTAACACAAAATAGATTTTTTTTAAAATTGGTCAGTTTAAAAAATAATCAGGCGACTGCCCCTTGGGCTTGAGCCGGGTGCCACCATTCCGAGCCCTGCAGGATGGGTCCCATTAGCATGATGCCACGATGCCACGAATCAGGGATATTTTCGGTGTGATCTTGGTTATTTACCTAACACACGCCCGGAGCCTGGTTCCCTGAATACAGTGGGAACGAACAGCAGCATGCAGCTCCATTGCTCAGGAATCCCCCAGCCTGCCCCTCCCACAGTCTCTGTGCCCAAGAAGCTCCATCGCTCTGCTTCCTCTCAGGGTCACACCCATAACTCCTCCCATGCACACGCCGGCTGCACCCAGTCTCCTGCTAGCCCCTGCATTTGCAATCGTTCTGATTGGGCTGGAAACTTCCCGCACGAACCCAACATTGTCCAGCCGAAATGTTTCAGAGAAAGACTTTTCGTTCAAAATTGCTTATGGGGAAAATGGTGGTTTTGCCCCCAGCTGTAGTAGCAATTCAGAGGCCGCAGTGAATATTTCTACCAGCCAGCCTCTAAGAAGGGTGGGTGCAGGAACAGGTGAGTGTGTGTGTGGGCGGGGGGAATCAGTCTTTTGGAGATGTAGGAGGGAAGTCGAGGGAAGCTCGGCCTTTGCCCCAACGTCAATGTCACAGCAGTGCAGTCAGAGCCGAGCAGCGACGGGGAATGGTTGAGGCAGGGTTTGAGAATGAGGCTGTGACGGTGATGAAGGAGGGACGAGCACGTGGGTGAAGCTCTCTGGGTGGGAAGACCAGGGACTCCCCCTCGGTGGAGTATACAAGCCAGAGCCCCCTGCTGACGCTGCCCAGCCCCACCCCTGGCATGCTGAGACTGGAAGCTGGGCCATGAATGTGGCTCTCTGCTCTCTCCTCAGATCCTGATTGAGTTTTGCCCAGGAGGAGCAGTGGATGCAGCGATCCTGGGTAAGTAGGGGGGCGACCATATTTCCCTGTGCTGAATATGGGACACCTGGTAAAATCATTCGTATGCAAGCGAGTTCAACGGCAACCAGTCAGAACTATGCAGGACAAACGTACAAATTAACATCGGGTTGTCTGAGCCCTCGTTAAAAAGAAATACTGCGTAGATGGATTCTTTTTCTTTACCTTCTTATCTTTAAGGCTTTAGGGGTCACACGGGGCGGGATGACAGCCCCCCATCCCCACGAGTTGTGATGTGTCTCAGTCCCTCTTCCCCCCCTTCCCTCCCTCCCCCCCCGGCCGTGTCTGGCTGGCTATTGAGAGCACAGTCTCTTCGGGACAGGGCCCAGCTTTGGCTCTATGGCTGTGCAATGCCCGTAGAACGGGGCCCTGAGCCCAGCTGAAGTCCCCATCCCTGGCAAGGTGCTGCCTTCGTGCCCGTACTAATTGGGCCAGCTGTAACCCCTGACCTGAACCTGTCTCTGTGTCTCCTGTCGTGCCCCATGCCCAGGGTGCTGTGGGCTTTAGCTACCACACTAACTCCCCAGGGGTGTCTGATTTCAGAGCTGGAGAAGGGTCTGACGGAGGAGCAGATCCAAGTGGCCTGTAAGCAGATCCTGCTGGCCCTGCAATATCTCCACAGCTGCAAGATCATCCATCGGGATCTGAAGGCTGGGAATGTCTTGCTGACCTTGGAAGGAGATGTCAAGCTGGGTGAGGCTCTGGGGAGGAGACGCAGGCGGGCTGAGCACGGGGTGTGTCATGGGTTCGGTAGCAGTCCAGTAGCAACCCAGGATCCTGCTCCCGGAGGCAGAGAATTAAATTGGTTAGTCTCTAAGGTGCCACAAGGCCTCCTTTTCTTTTTGCGGATGCAGACTAACATGGCTGCTACTCTGAAACTAGAAGAAGTTAAGAGCCTTCGGGTTCTCCTGTATGATGCATTCCAGTGAATTAGAAGCAGGCAATATAGGACGCTGCCGGCCAGGTGCACCATATTCCCAGAGCAGCTGTAGCAGGGGTGTGTGCGAGCGTGGGGGGGTCACACCCTTGCTGGGCTGCGTGCTTGGCTGACGTAACTCCACTGGCAGCCGTGAAGTGACTGAAGTCAGCAGAGTCGTGCCATGCTCCTGGGTCATGGAGTTACGCCCACAGAGAGTTCGGCCCTGGAGACAGTAAAACCTCCCACTCATAGTCATCGATTGTCTTCTCTTCTCTTTATGACGTAGCTGACTTTGGAGTCTCTGCCAAAAACTCCCAAACCCTGCAGCGACGGACATCCTTCCTTGGGACACCATATTGGTATGCGCCGGCACTGCCTGGGAACAGCAGGGCATTGTGGGTAATGGACTTGGGAACAAAGTTGTTTGCTACTGGCCTTTGTCGCCTGTGGACACGGTGGCAGATCAGAAATGCTCTGTACTGTCCCTCCAGTGGTAGGCTGAGCTCCAGGGCGTTGAAAGAGGGGACACTGGAACCAATCTTTTCCATTGACATCATTTCAGCAGAAAGTGGCTTTTTGTTGAAAAGGAAAATGTAGCAGAAAAAAGGGTTTTGGATGAAAAATCAGCAGCTGAAAACATTTTGGTAAAAATTGTTGGCTTTTGGTAAAAACTTGCTGGTTAATTTTGAAAACCGCTCTTTTTTTAAAACTGAAAATGGTTTTCAAAAAAAAATGTTTTCTGTTTCTGAGTCTGGCTTTTCCTTGGAAATGTGAAAAGTTTCACGGGCAATTTTGACAAAACAGAAAGAACGATTTTTTCCCCATAATAAAGTCTTGGCCTTTTGACCAGCTCTGGCAGGTGCAGGATGTGATGAAATCCAGCTGCCCGAAGAGACTGGGATGGCAGATGCCCCTGTCTGCACTCTCCTCACTTTAGGAGACCCCTGGCACCCACTCATGGCACAGGTACTGTCCCCCAGCTGAGCAGGGCTGGGTGGGACTCCATGCAGAAGACATCCTCATTTTTGTGCCACTTCCAAGACAGTCTGACAGTCTCATTATTTGCTGCTCTAATGGGGCTGGTGACAGCAAATGCTCAGGGAGATGCTGATGGGGAAGCCCATCGGTAGGTCATTGTGAGCTCATCTCTCTCTCTGGGCGCAGGATGGCTCCAGAAGTGGTGCAGTGTGAGACCTCGAAGGAGAACCCCTATAACTACAAGGCTGACATCTGGTCCCTGGGGATCACCCTGATCGAGATGGCCGAGATGGAGCCCCCCTTCCACGAGCTGAACCCCATGAGGGTGCTGCTGAAAATCTCCAAGTCCCAGCCACCCACCTTGCGCTGTCCCAAGCGATGGTGAGTCCATTGACCAGGGAACCCCAACACACGTAGTGCTGAGAACCCACCGCCATGGTCATGGCAGTGATTTGCAAGGGTGCCCACCTCCAGCAATTCCCAAACTGCACAGGCATGCAGCACCTCTGGGGGTGGGCACCAGCATGCAAGTGGGAGGAAGGGAAAGGTTGGCCACCAATACGGGAGTGAACCCTGACTCTTACTAAAACCACCTGGAGGCTTCTGCTGTCCATGCACGGCAGACAGGGCTCCGTTTACAAGAGGATCCGGCTGTCCGCCTAGGAAGGACAAAGGGCTGAGCCCCCCGTCTGGAGCTTTGAACCCATAGCTCCAGGGAACAGAGGTATTGCAAACCACAGCCTGGGGCTTGTTACAGCATTGCTGCTGCTCCACAGCGCAAGCCGGCAATGGGGGGTTACCATCATCCCATGGTATAGGTGGGGCACGGAGCCAAAACAATTGCAAGGGATGTGACCAAGGTCCCACAGTGAATCAGTGGCGGAGCTGGGGCTAGACCCTAGGAGTTCCAGCTTCCGGGCCACCTCTTAGCCACAGTCTGGGCCTTCTTCCCATCACCTGCCTAGGCTTAAAGGGGGGTCCTGGGCCAGGCTGCCCCGGGGAGCACAGAGCTAAAAGCAGAGCTCAGGGGCTGAGCAGCACGGAGGCGTTTTCGCCTCTTCAATCCATTGCTGTGTCCTGCAGGTCTGAGGAGTTTAAAGACTTTCTGAGAAAATCGCTGGAGAGGAATCCTGAGGTCCGGTGGTCAGCCAGCCAGCTCCTGCAGGTGAGACATGCCCCCTTGGCCGCGTCCTCCCTCACAGGGCAGGGACAGGGACTGGGGGGCAGGCGAGGGGACTTTCCCTTGCTACCTTGTGCCCCAGAACCCCTCGCTTCCCTCAGCAGTGAAACTCAAGGTTCCCACCGGCACGTGCAGTGCTCCCACCAAGAGGTGCCCTGGCCCCCCAGCCCGGCACACAGAGACTGTCTCTGTGGAGAGCTGCACCTGACGGGTCCCTTGCTTCCCCTCAGCACCCCTTCGTGGCAGAGGTGTCGGAGAAGCGGCCCCTGCGGGAGCTGATCGCAGAGGCCAGGGCAGAGGTGATGGAAGAGGTGGAAGAGGAGGAGGAGGAAGGACATGTCTCATCAGTAAGCAGCAACCGAAGCTCATTGTCATTTCCTCGAGGCCAGGCTGGCTCCCCCCAGGGGGGCCGCGCAGGAAGGGGAACATCAGCGATCCTGTGGCCTGGGGCACGAGGCCGCCTGCCCCTCAAACAAGCCCGGCTGGGCCTGACGTCACATGGGAATGGGGGCGATAGCGGGGGCGGGGCCAGGCTGGGGCCGGGCATGCTGCGTGGGGGGGGAGAGTGGGTGGGACCAGGCGTGCGTAGGGGGGGAGAGTGGGTGGGACCGGGCGTGCTGGGGGGAAGAGTGGGCGGGACCGGGTGTACTGCAGGGGGGTGACAGCAGGCGGGGCTGGGCATGCTGGGGGGGGGAAATGGGCAAGGCTGCGGGGGAGCAATAGTGGGCATGCTGGGGGAGGGACGTGGGCAGGACCAGATGTGCTGTGGGGGGGGCGATAGTGGGCAGGGCTGGGCATGCTGGGGGGGAGTGGGCAGGGCCGGGCATGCTGCGGGAGGGACGTGGGTGGGACCAGACCTGCTGCAGGAGGAGGAGCGAGGAAGAGGATGGGGGTGATAGCGGGTGGGTACGTTGCTGGGCAGGGAGATCCCTGAGTGAGCTGGCGCCAGCCAGGCTGTACCGGGAGAGCAGTGGGGGGTAGTGGCTGGGGCATTAGCCTGGGAATCAGGCCTCTGGGGGCCTAAGCTTAGCTCTGCCCAGGATCTGCTAGGTGACCTTGGGCAGATCCCTTCCCTGCTACCTGGCGTCTGTTTCCCTATCCACCCTTCATGTGCCTTGTGCAGTGACTGTCACTCTCTGGGGAGGGGCAATAGAGCTGGGTGTCTGCACGAGGGAATGGACCACGGCCTAAGCCAGCCTTCCCCTCTGCTTCCCCAGCCATCCAGGGGTTTCTCACCCACTTGCTATGGTGATTCATACTCAGTGGCACTGGAAAAGGGGGGGCCCTGGCCCTCCCACTTTTCACCAGCGAGCAACGGGGAGAGGGGGCAGAGTAGAGCGAGCCGGGGTGTGGTTTTGGGGGGTAAGGGGGGTGCAAGGGCGCAGGGGGGTTGGGCCTCAGCGCTCCCTGTGCTTGGCTGTCACCTGCCTCAGCAGGAGGGAACGTTCCATGGGCCGTGCTGTATGGACGGTCCTCAGGCGTCTCCTGCCTCCCTGCCCGGCCATTCGGGATCAGGTGACGCTCTGAGCCAGGTCCTTAGGTGGTGCAAGCTGGAACAGCTCCATTGATTTCATTGGCACCAGCTGAGCATCTGCCCCCATGGCTCCTCCGGGTTAGATAGGGGGGTTTCATGAGGTCGCGGTTTAGATTTGGGTGTTCGACAAGAAGCTGCAGCTATCTCTAACCTTTCTCTTCCTCTTGATCCAACAGCCACACCATGACCACAAAGGCTCCTTCTACAAGGCCTCCAGCAGCAGCCACCACGAGCAGGAAACGCCGTCCCAGCACAGTCAGAACCTGGATGGGAGGGAAGTGCAATCCCTCCCCATGGCAGGAGCTGGCAGGGAGATGGACATGATGGCTCAGCGAGCCAGCCACTCCGCTCCGCCAGCAGAGGAGAGCAAACAGGAAGAGCAAACGGGATCTCCTAAGAATCAGACAGGGAGCCCTCTCCCTGCTGGCCAGCCTGAGTTCCAAGGACCTGGGGTCAACACCAGTATCCAGGGGGACTCAGTCCCCTATGGTCCCCAGATGAGGACAAAAAAAGCTTCTGATTTCCTGAAACAAATGAGGCGAAAGTCCGCGCCCATGTTTGCAGCTTCCCGGGAGCTGCGCGGCTCCATGAGGCTCCCCTCCCGAAAGCCCTCTGACGTCCTGAAGCTGATGAGACGCAGGTCGTTCTTTGGTGGGTTGAAGTCACAAGAAAATGCCAGCGAACCAGGTGGGATCAATGGAGAGCCGGTGGCGCATACAGCCAGCGGGAAAGCTCAGGGCAAGGAGCAGCTGCCTTCATGTCCTGAGCCTCAGCCATGTGTGGGACTGCCAGACACTCTGGAGGAGACAGCGCCAGATCCCTTCCGAGCAGCAGCACGCAAACCAGAAGCAGAGAAGGACTTTAAAGGGGACCATGAAAAGGAGACCAGCCCTCTAGAGAGCCAAGCCCAAGCAAGAGAACTTTGTACTGGGCTAAATCATTTAGCACCATCTAAAGATCCAACTGAAGGGCAAGAGGTGGAAACAGAAGAAGCAGAAACTGCAGACGATCAGGCCAACTCTGTACTGGAAGAAACTCAGGCAGGTTTTAAACTTCCCGACTCAAACATAACAGACAGAGTTCCCTCCACAGAAGCAGAAAGTCAACAGGCAGCTGTAGGCCTGGAGGACAGGACCCAGACATGCCCCACTTTGCTCTCAGTGAGTAACATGGAAAACCTGTCAAATAGCAATTCTTCCAGTAATTTATTGGCTCTGCAGGAACACACAGGAGCAACTAAGTGGGACTTGTCTGAAGGCTCAGCTGCGATGGGAGAAGGACAGACCGTGGATGAGAATCCTCCCCCCAGTTCCAGGAAATGGAGGATTCCGGTTGAAAGGACAGAGGAAATACGAAGTCTAGCCAAGAAACATTACCTGGATTGTGCGTCTGTGAGCAGCCCTCTTGCAAACCTGGGCGTGAGCGAGGGCACACGACTAATAGCAGCTCTAGACCTTTGTCAGACTAGTACTAAAGTTCTGAGCATCAAAGAATCCTGGAGACAGCTCCAGCCCAAAGGTGCTGGAGTGTGTATAGATAAGGAAGCGAGAGGGGTTAGATTACAGACTGAAAATTTCTCAAATGCAGCAGAAGCACAAGAAGGTGGAAGCCCAGAGACGTCTGGAGGGGTAGCAGAGCAGACACACTGGGAAACTGAGCATGAAAGACTCCTCAAGAAATTAGAGCGGAGTGGTGAGAATTGGCAACAGGCAGAAACCGTCTCAGTAAAGAATGAAGCAGATGGAGACATGGAGAACGCAGATGAACACACGGAGGTGGGATCAGCAACCCTAGAAGAGCCGTGTTGTATGGGAGAGATTCCAGTGACTGAGAATGGAGAGAAAAATACAGCAGCCGCTCGTTCTGCTCAGGAAACAGTGGTTCCAGCCAAAGCGGAAACAGGGAAGAATGAGGAAGAAACTATAGACAACAATATAAGGGGCCATTTAAATGAAGAAGATCAACATTGGGGGGTGGACACCTCCCCCATGGAGATCATGGGGCCAGCACATGAGGAGGCAGAAGGAGATACTGTAAACAAGGTTGTAGAGGAGCATTTAAAGGGAGACCAACATGCAGTGCTGGACACATCCAGCCAGGAGATACTGGTGCCAGCAAGAAAGGAAGCCAAGGAAGGCACTAGAGAAAATATAACACTGGGTCATTTAAATTTAGAGGATCAAAACTCAGTGGCGGATACCTCCCCGAAGGAGGGCCTCGTGCCAGATAAAGCACACACAGGGGAGAAAGTGGAAGACAGTGCAGACAGTCCTAGGGGTGGCCCGTTAAATGCTGTTGAGGACAAAGACCGTAAAGCTAGGGGAGATGGAAATGGTAGAGAAACAGCAAAGGAAGAGAGACATCCACCTGGAGAAGGTCTGGCAGAGGCTGCTCCGGATCCAGAAGGGGCCTCGGGGGATGGAGCTGGAAGAGAAGAGAGAAGTGCCCCCCTGGGGAACGGAGCAGGGCTGGAAGCCCAGGGAGCATCTATTGGGCACCCAAAGGTAAGGAAAATCGTGAGCTTTGCTGAGGCATCCCTGGGCTGCCCCGCCTCCCTGAAACAGACAGCTAATGGAGGAGCAATGAGAGATGGAAAAGATCCCAGTGGTGAGGGAGATTCAACCTTAAATGATGGTTTAATGCACAACCAAGAAGAAGAGATGCTGACGTCACCAGGCAATACAGAGTCTGACATACACCGCCACCGTCCTTCTGCAAGGCTGCAGACCCCGCGCTGCACGCAAGACGTCACACAGGTAGGCTGGCATGACACGTGAGACTAGAATGCTTTGAATGGGGGCGGGATGCCAGGGTCTGGGGCATGGGGCCTTTTGTCTCTAGGGCTGTCTCTGGGCCTAGCTGGGAGGCTATTGTGGGCTGACTTGAGGTTCTTAGTCCTGTGGCCATACCCAAAAACCCCTCCTACTCCCCTGGCCCCACACAGACTGGCTCCCTGGAATGGAGAAGGACTGAGCTGACTGAATCCTGAGGGAGGTCCCTTTAGATCAGGCCTGAGGCACAGCCATGGGGAAAGGGGAAGATACTTTTTCTGCCAGGCCTACAAACAGGACTTCATCTTCCCCGGGCTCTCCCCCTGGCAACTCTGAGGAGCACCAACTCCATTTTGAGCCCCGAGGCTGTATAAAATCCATGCTTTGTGGATGGGCTGCGGCAGGCAGGCAGTGCAGAATGGTCCAGGAGCACAGTGCTGTCTGGTTTGTCTCACAGCACATCCATGGTTAACTGCTGCTTTGTCTGGAGGATGTAACAAACCAGAGAAACCACAGACTGTTTCAAGCAGAAACAGATTAAACTGTTAGCACCGAATCCTAATGCCCTTTTTCTCTGTCTGTGCTCAGCGGGACAGATGCTCAACCTTTGTAGTGCGACAAAGGGCCCAGGACAATTTACACCAGCGGAGGATCTGTTCCAGTATCTGTGGCTGGCTTCACTGGGCGCTTTGCCCGAGCAAGGGCTGAGCATGGACTTGGGGAATTAGCCAAGTGACCTCAGTGAGAGTTGGCATGTGACCCTCCGGATTTGATCCATAAGAAAATGACAATTATGCAAATACACCAGACCCTCGCTAGAACGCGGGATTTGGGATCCATGTGCGGTACCGCGTTAACGCGGGGACCCCGTTAAAATGAATTCCAATTAAAGTCATTAAATTTGGGATTCATGGCCGCGACCACGTTATATGCGAATTCGCACCATATAGACGCGTGTTCTAGCGAGGGTCCGGTGTACGTTATCCAGGGAACTGGCATGTTGGGGTCTCTGGTGCCAGGCTCTGCACTGGTGGTTTGTCACGGTAGCTGCTAATCGACAGCTTTTCCTCACCCAGTGCCGGCTGTGAGGAACAAGACCCGCTCAGAGCAGGATAGCCTCACTAAGGTTTGGTCCAGGTTCCCTTTCCCTGTGCCAGCAAAGTGTATGTCAGTTCCCATTCCCTGTGCCAGGAGATGTCAATTCCGCCCTTTCTGCACAGAGGTCCTGCCCTGATGCCCATTTTCTAGGCTCTTCCGAAAATTGTCAGCAACGGCCACACACATGCCGATTGCTCTGTTTGCCAACCAGACGCTTTAACTGATCGCCCCGCTACAATTCGTTGCGTTAGCCCAGCTCCTTGCTTTCATGCTTGGTCCTATTCAGAGTGACCCAGAGCTGGGCAAACCTTCCAAAGGGCCAAACCCTGACATCCTGACGGAGCAGGAGCAGGAGCGGAGGCTATCACAGCTACAGAGGCAGGAAGCAGTAGTAGTGACCCAAGAAATGGAAGAGACAATGAAGATGACTGGATAGGGAAGTTGCGGGAGGTACATTATCCTGGAGCAGGTACCTGAAAAGAGCTTTGTTTGTGTGGGGTGCTGCTGACAGATGTGATGGAAGAGAGGGTCCAAGGTCTGGAGATGCAGGTAGAAACTGTGGTTGAATTTCAAAGGGGATTTGCATGGATGAAGAAGGGAAGGCAAGAGGAGGCTGAAGGGAAAACTCTAAGACTTGGAGATGCAAGCTGGACTGGAGAACTGTGAGGATAAAAGGGGCCAGTGGAAGCATGTGATTATGAGAACAAGCCAAGGAAACAACTGGTGAGTGAAGGAGAAATAGAGCTGAGGAAAAGGTTTGTGGAGTTGGAAAGTGAAGGGGCATGGCAGAGAAGGCGAGAGGGCCAGGAAGAAGAGAAGAGCAGCTAGTCACTTACAAGAAGAAGGGAAAAGTCAATGGAGATAGCTGGATTTCGGAGCCCCAGGAGCACAGATGATGATTCGCAGAAGATTGCAAGTGAGAGCAAAGGACAAAAGGCAGGCTGAAAGAACAGAAAGCTGGAGAATGGCACCAACACCAGGAAGAGGAAGGTCTATTAGATTGGGGACTCCCTACCAAGAGGAACAGACAGGCATGTCACCAGAGTTGTTCCAGAGAACAGAAGGTTGTGCTGTCTGCCCGGAGCTAAGATACGGGATGTGGACCTGAGGCCAAAGAGGATCCTAATGTGAACAGGAAAGAATCCACTGACTGTCCTTCATGTGGGAACAAATGACACAGACACTTAAGGAAATGGAGGCTTAGGTGATCTTCAGTGGGATTGTACCTGCCCCAGAAGAGGAGAGTGAAGGTGAGACAAGATGATGATGATCAACAGATGCTCAGGCATCTGGAGGGCTTTGGGATGTTCAACCGCTGGGAGGCATTCACTGACAGAGGACTGTTCTCCTGGAACGGGCTCCACCTGAGTAGGGATGAAGATAGACTTCTGGGATGGAGGTTGACACAACTGATTAAAAGAGCTTTAAACTAGGAATTTGGGGGAGATGGTTGGGAGATGCTCATGTAATCTCAACACCTGATCCAAATATTGAGCGGGAGGAAAATCAAGTAACAGAGGATACAGCAATGGAGAAAGGAACACCAAAGGGCAAGAGAGTGGACATCAAGAGGAAAGACAGCGCTGATTCCAATGGCACTAAATCAGGTGGGCAATATCGGCGATGATCCGGTGAGGAATTTGGGCAAAGCTGAGAAGAAACAATGAAGATAACTGTACACCCGTGCAAGGAGCCTGGGTAACAAAATGGAGGAAGCAGAGCTACTGGTCGAGGAAGGTGAAACCAGACGTGAGAGGGATTATTATCCCTCTATTGTTTCTATAGAAACTTGGTGGGATAGTTGTCATGGCTGGAGCACATGGTTTGAAGGGTATGTGCTATTCAGGAAAGACAGAAATAAAGATAGAGGGCTGCAGTAGCATTGTATATTAATGACAAGGTAGATTGTAAAGAAATTAGAAGTGATGAAATGGATAAAACAGAATCTATTTAGGTAAAAACACTTTGGGGAAGAAAGGTACCAGAGGCTCCACTGGGATAATGCTTGGGGTGTGAAACAGACTCCCAGGATCCGATCTGGATAGGGATAGAAATCTCTTTTATTTTTAATGAAATACTGGGAATTGTGTGATTATGGGAGACTTTAACTTCCCAGATATAGATTGGAGGAGAAATGCTACTAATAACCATAGGGTCTAGGTTTTCCTGGATGTGACAGCTGACAGATTCTTCACCCAATAATCACTGAACCTACAAGAGGTGAGGCCATTTTAGATTTGATATGGGTGAGTAGAGAGGAGCTCATATTGGAAAAACCTGGGAAGTGGGAGGGCGCAAGCCCACCCACTGCTAAAGGTCCCTTCCCCAGCCTAATGGGTGGGACCACTGGACACAGGGACCAACTGATTGCGGGGGACAACTAATGAAAAACAGGGATCAGAGTGAAGGTCAGAGGTTCAAAACGAGGATACTGGATGGGGACACCGAGCAGAAAACCCCGGACAGCGCCCACTGCTCCTCTAAGCTGTTGAGGGAGCCAGCAGATGCTGCCCAGTGGAACTCTGCCCGGATGCGTGAAACTAGGGAGGAACGGAAATAGACCCCGCAGTCGCAGAGCACCCCCTCGTCCAACATCCTCCTCCTGGTATTGTAGATGGAGACTTTGGCCAGAGCCAGGAGGAGGTTGGCAAGGAGGTCTCGCGACTTCCTGGGGCCAGAGAGGAGCTGGTTGTAGGGGACAACCTTGGTTGGAGTGATCACGAGCTAATTCAGTTTAAACTAAATGGAAGGATAAACACACATCGATCTGCAACTAGGGGCCTTGATTTCCAAAGGGCAAATCTGAAAACACGAAGGGAATTAGTTAGAGAAGCAGGCTGGACTGAAAAACTCAAGGATCTGAATATGGAGGAGACTTGGAATTACTTTAAATCAAAGTTGCAGAAGTTCTCTGAAGCCTGCATCCCAAGCAAGTGGAAACAATTCATAGCGAAGGGTTACAGACCAAGCTGGCTGAACAAGCATCTCAAACAGGTGATTAAGAGAATGCAGAAAGCCTATAAGGAATGGAAGAAGGGATGGATCAGCAAGGAAAGCTACCACTCGGAGGTTCGAAAGTGTAGGGATAAAGTGAGAACTGCCAAGAGCCAAGCAGAGTTGGACCTAGCAAAGGGAATTAAAACCAATAGTGAAAGATTCTATAGCTGTATAAATAAAAAGAAACAAGGAAAGAAGAAGAGGGACCTCTAAACACTGAGGATGGGGTGGAGATTAAAGATAATCTAGGCCGGGCCCAACACCTACACAAATACTTTGCCTCAGTTTTCAATTAGGATAATGAAGATTTTAGGGGTAGTGGCAGGTAGCTAATGGAAATGAGGATATGGAAGTAGAAATTACCGCATGCAAGGTGGAAGTCAAACTCAAACATCTTAACAGGATCAAATCGGGGGTCCCAGATAATCTCCATCGAAGAATATTAAAGGAACCAGCACATGAAATTGCAAGCCCAATAGCAAGGATTTTTAATGAATCTGTAAACTCGGGAGGTCATACCCTATGACTGGAGAATTGCCAATATAGTGCCTATTTTTAAGAAAGGGGGGAAAAGTATTCTAGGAAACTATAAGCCTGTTAGTTTGACCTCAGTTGTATGCAAGGTCTTTAGAACAAATTTGAAAGAGAAAGAAAGTAGGTAAGGACATACTGGTAAATGGTAATTGGGATAAAATACAACATGGTTTTACAAAAGGTAGAGTGTGCCAGACCCACCCGATCTCCTTCTTTGAGATGGTAACTGATTTTTTAGCCAAACAAAAGGCAGTGGATCTAATCTGACTGGATTTCAGTGTGGCATGTGATACAGTTCCACATGGGAAATTATTAGTTAAATTGGAGAAGATGAGGATTAATACAAGAGTTGAAAGGTGGGTAAGGAACTGCTTAAAGGGGAGACTACAGTGGATCATACTGAATGGTGAACTGTCAGGCTTGAGGGAGGTTCCTCAGGGATTGGTCTTGGGACCAATCTTATTTAACATTTTCATTCATGAATTTAGCTCAAAAAGTGGGAGTGTGCTAATAAAGTTTGCAGATGACACAAAGTTGGGAGGTATTGCCAATCCAGAGGAGGACCAGAATATCATACAAGAAGATCTGGATGACCTAGAAAACTGACGTAATAGAAATGGGATGAAATTTAATAGTGCACAGTGAAAGGTCATGCACTTAGGGACTAACAACAAGAATTTTTGCTATAAACTGGGGACGTATCAGTTAGAAGTGACAGAGGAGAAAGACCTGGGTCTATTGGTCGATCGCAGGATGACTATGAGTTGCCAATGTGATGTAGTCATGAGAGACTAATTCAGTCCTAGGTTGCATCAGGCGAGGTATTTCCTGTAGAGACAGGGAAGTGTTAGTACCATTATACAAGGCCTTGGTGAAGCCTCATCTGGGTGCAGTTCTGCTCTCTCATGTTTAAGAAAGATGAATTCAAACTGGAACAGGTGCAGAGAAAGGCGACTAGGATGATCTGAGGAATGGAAAACCTACCTTATGAGAGGGGACTCAAAGAGCTTGGTTTGTTTAGCCTAACCAAAAGAAGGCTGAAGGGAGATATAATTGCTCTCTATAAATACATCAGAGGGATAAATACCAGTGCAGGAGAGGTGTTATTTACGTTAAGGGCCAATGTTGGCACAAGAGCAAATGGCTATAAACTGGCCACCAACAAGTTTAGGCTTGAAATTAGATGAAGGTTTCTAACCATCAGAGGAGTGAAGTTCTGGAACAGTCTCCCAAGGGGAGCAGTGGAGGCAAAAACCCTAACTGGCTTCGAGACTGAGTTTGATAAGCGTACGGAGGGGATGGGATGGTATTACTGCTTACAATGGCATGTAGCCGATCTGCAACTGCTCGCAGAAAATATCTCCAAAGGCTGGAGATGGGACACTAGACCTTTTCCAGGTATCTGCTGGGTGAGTCTTGCCCACATGTTCAGGGTCTAACTGGTTACCATATTTGGGGTCAGAAAGGAATTTTCCTTCAAGTCAGATTGGCAAAGACCCTGGAGTTTTTTCGCCTTCCTCTGAAGCGTGGAGCACGGGCCACTTGCAGGTTTAAACTAGTGTAAATGGTGGATTCTCTGTACCTTGAAGCCTGTAAAGCGTGATTTGAGGACCTCAGTAACTCAGCCAGAGGGGAGGGGTCTATTACAGGAATGGGTGGGTGAGGTTCTGTGGCCTGTGATGTACAGGAGGTCAGACTAGATGATCCCGATGGCCCCTTCTGGCCTTAAAGTCTATGAGTTTTTATTTTACTCAGTCCTTGCTCAGGCTGTCACTTGGCTTCGCTGGGAGTTCCCCTGAGTAAGAACAGAGCATGTGCCTGTGTTAATTCTCCCTGGGCTGAAAGAAACATAAGCAAGTGGAATTATGTGGTGGAGGTTCAAGCTGCCTCCACATCAGCTGTTTTGTTGGGTTTATCTCTTTGAATGAGAGGATTCTAGGCTTGTTGTGAGCATAACCCCCTGTCTGTGGTCTCAGGAGGCTGTCTCCCTAAGAAGAACAGTGAGGAAAACCAGGAAGTTTGTTGTGGATGGGAAGGAGGTCAGCGTGACAACCTCAAAGACCATCGGTGAGGTGGATACAAAGGGCGAGAAGATGCGCTCAGCTCGGTAAGGGGCACTTGGCTGACTGGGAGGGGATATAGCCAAAGGATTACAGCGGGGGCTCTCAGGGTGGGGGCTGAGAGCATCCTGCCCTTCCCATATTGTTAAATAGGAGATGGGAAGGGCAAGTCATGATGCAGAAAAGGGAACATCACCTGGGCAGGGTGAGAAGCACGGGACTTAGAGCATGAGAGGGGAGGGTGAGATTCTGCTCCCAACTCTGCCACTGACTGACTGAGCAAGTGATCTTCTGTTTTCATAGAATATCAGGGTTGGAAGGGACCTCAGGAAGTCATCTTGTCCAACTTGTTCCCTGCTCAAAGCAGGACCAATCCCCAATTTTTGCCCCAGATCCCTAAATGGCCCCCTCAAGGATTGAGCTCACAACCCTGGGTTTAAGCAAGCCAATGCTCAAACCACTGAGCTGTCCCTCCCACTAATGCACCCCCATCTGGCAACAGCATGTGCTGGGGTGTGGTCTCAGAGGGACGTTTGCAGACAGCGCAGAGTCTGGGAGGGACGTCCGCAGACAGCGCGCGGTGGGTCTGGGAGGGACGTCTGCAGACAGCATGCTGGAGTTTGGGAGGGACGTCTCTGTACAAATGTTGGACATTGTTTGTTGTTATGGGCAGTAGCTCATCATAAGTAAAGGATAGTGTGCGCAGGATCGTCTCTAATCCTCATGCATGTTCGCATTTATTGCATCCCAGTTACTGAAGACGCTGGTGTTACTCCAGGGATGAATTTGGTCTACAGGTTTCACACCTTTTTCTATAGCCCCATTTACACTCAGGGTGGCAGCCACCCTGCCAATCTGCAGCTCCAGTGGGAAGAGGCAGGAAACCTTCCAAACACAGGGGATTTCTATATCTACGCAGGGCTAGATTCTCTAGTGGCACCACTCCATTGACGTCAGTTGAGTTTGCAAACTTGTGGTAAAACTCAAGAGCTGGCTTCCCTGTGAAATTGTCAGTGATCCTCTTGTGGCTAGAGCCAGAACTGGGCCAGTCTCACCTGAGGAGACAAATAAAAACCATTCAGGGTCAAGTTTGGTTCTGAAAATGGCTGAAGTTTCAGGAGGTTGCTTATTGCTTGCCAACGCATCTCCCCACCATTGCCATTTCTGTGGGTCTGTCTCCCTGTCGCCAGGCGCCAGGAGCTGCATGAACTCCGCCTTCTCCAGAAGGAAGAGCAGCGAGCCCAGAGCCAGCTGGAGCAGAAGCTCCATCAGCAGCGGGAGCAGATGTTCCGCCACATTGAGCAGGAAATGACGGTAACCACAAACAGCCCTTCCTTAGCTGCTGTCAGCTCGGGCCCTGTGAGCGGCGCTGCCAGGCTGGCAGGCCCACGGCCCCTGGTGCAGGGTGCGACTGCTCTCATCTCCATGGCATAATCATATGCAGTTCAGAGTTTGGAGAACTGAAAATCATCACAGGCCTCGATCCCCCCCGTTCCCAGCTCCCAATCCAGCACCGCTCCAGACCACACATGGGACATGCTTAGGGTGGCCATACTTCCCGAAGGGAAAACAGGACCACGTATGGGGCTAGCCCAAGGCCCCTTCCCCCACCCCCGGTGCAGGGCTAGGCTGAGCCACTCGCCCAAGCCCCCTGGCCCGAGCTGCTCGTCCAAGCCCCCCTCCCCATGCAGGGCCGGTGTTGCTGGTCGCCTGAGTCCCCCTCCCTGCATGGGGCTGGCCCGAGCCCTGCCCCCCCTCCCTGCACAGGGCTAGCATCATTTCTCGCTCGAGCCCTGCTTGCCCCCGGCCCAAGCCCTGCCTCCCCCGTGCCCCGTGTAGGGCTGGCATCGCCCTCACCCCCGGCACATTCCTCTGCACCCCACGTTTTTGACAAGGTGGGTATTTGTCCCATTTGATCTTGTTCGGTCCAGTGGGCAAGAGCAAACGGGACACACGCCCACCTTGGCCAAAACTGTTGGGCTGGCCGGCACAGGGCTGTGCTCTGCGCAGTGCTCACCGTCCCGCTGGAGACATGCACTGGCTTGCGTCCTCAGCGTTGTGTGGCTGCCCAGCTCCTCCAGGACACCCCGTGTGGCAGAAGCACAGAAGTGGGGCCAGGTGCTAGCCTAGAAACTGCAATCCCTGCAATGTAGAGAGGCTGACGCTGTCTGGGGCTCGGCCCTTCTTATCTTCCCCTATATTGTTTGGTTCGGTGAGTGGGAGGAAAAGGCACGTAAGCTACCTGCTCTGCACATGCACAGAGTAAGAAGCAGTATTATGATCGCGAGGTGGAGAGCCTGGAGCGGCACCATCGGCAGGCCCAGGAGCGCCAGGAGCACGAGTTCACCGCCAGGCTACGCGATGAGGCCAAGCGGCTGAAAGCCCTGCAGGAGAAGGACTACGGCAAGAAGCTGTCGGCCTTTAGGGACAACAGGAGAGAGGTACCCCATGTGCGGAGACCCAGACCCACAGAACCTACTGCTCCCATGCCAGTGGGGCCTTGATCTCACCCCCACCCCGAGCCAATGGGAACTAGGGATCCTCCCCCTCCCCCAAGCCAATGGGAACTCAGGATCCTTGCCCCCGAGCCAGGGGGACCTAGGGAAGTGACAGACCCCCCAGAATCTGATAGAGACCTCTTTAATATTTTTAATTAAATAAATACCAATGAGCCAATGGGACCTAGAGATCTTTTTCCCCTCCCCTTTTCCTCCCCCCTGAGCCAATGGGAACTACGGGTCTTTTGTCTGAAGCAATGACATCCAAGAATCCTGCTGCTCAGATTCTAAGCATCCTTCCTACTTAGCCAATCACATCTATGCATTTCTCGCTTAGCCAATAGGATCCAAGGATCCCTTTCCCGGACTATAAGAATCCTGGTCACTGAGCCTATGACATCTAAGCTCAGGTGGCAAGTTTTCCCTGCACCTACCGCTGGGGTTACTTTCATGCTGTGGGTCCCTCTGGGTCCCATGATGGTCCTGGTATTGCTGTTCCAGCACGAAGGCAGGATTTATAATGACTGGAGCCCAGAGGGCAGAGATCCCAGCCTAGGCCTGCGCTGTTCTCGTTTAGCTGCAAAGCTGGGATTTTCCATAAGGCGGAAGAGGGGTACTGCAGCCCCTTCGGCCCGTGGAAAAGCCCCAGCCTCAGGACATGAGCTCCATTGCATAGACACTGTAACAGCAAACCTGAGCTGGCCTCCGTCCGCACAGGCTTTCTTCTAATGTTTAGTCAATATCCACATCTAGATGCCAGCTAGCAAGGAGCGTGTGGAACACCCTCCCTCACCTGGGCTTGAGGCAGGAATTGCTGTGTGAAATTCCTTGCCCTGCTGATGCAGGCGGTCAGAGCCGATGAGCAGGAATGGCCCCACTAGCCCTATGGGTACTGACCCCCAGGCACTTGAGATAAGCAGGCCAATAAACGGGGGCAGGGCAGCTGATCTGGGGAATCTGCACTAGCCAGCTGATGAGTTAATAGGATGCAATAGTTTTAAGAATTTGGCTGCTCTGGGGCCAGACCCATATGTTTCCCTCTGGCAGGAGCAGAGATTTCTGCAGCAGCAGCAGGAGGAGCTAAACCTGGCCTTGCAGAAAGTCGTCCAGGAGCACAAGAAGAAAGTGACCTCTATCGAGTGGGAGTGCGTCAGCAAGATCCACAGCCTCAGGAGAGGTAGAGCTGAGCTCTGGGAGGGATAAGGGCTGAGATGCAGAGATCAGACAATCAGAGAAGTGTCTGGCTGGAAGGGACCTTGGGATGTCATCAGGTCCAGGCCGCTGTGTTGGGGCAGGACCAAGTAAACCTAGACCAGGGATTGGCAACCTTCGGCACGTGGTCCATCAGGGTAATCCGCTGACAGGCCGTGAGACATTTTGTTTAAGTTGACTGTCTGCGGGCATGGCCGCCCGCAGCTCCCAGTGGCTGAAGTTCGCTGTACCCGGCCAATGAGAGCTGCGGGAAGTGGTGGCCAGCATGTCCCTGTGGCCTGCACCGCTTCCCACATTATTCCTGAAGTGCAGCACCCAAAATTGAACACAGTACTCCAGCTGAGGCCTCACCAATGGCAAATAGAGCGGGACAGTTACCTCCCATGTCTTACATACGATGCTCGAGTAGGATTCTCGCTTAGGGTCCGAGAGGTCCCGGGTTCATATCCCGGACAAGCCCTCCCTGAGGATGTGTTTCAGGGGGAGGGATAACTCAGTGGTTTGAGCATTGGCCTGCTAAACCCAGGTTTGTGAGCTCAATCCTTGAGGGGGCCATTTAGGGATCTGAGGCAAAAATTGGGGTTGGTCCTGCTTTGAGCAGGGGGTTGGACTAGATGACCTCCTGAGGTCCCTTCCAACCCTGATATTCTATGATTCTCCTGTTAATACACCCCAGAATGATAGTAGCCTTTTTCACAGCTACATCACATTGCTGACCTATATTGGGTTTCTGATCCACGACAACCCCCCAGATCCTTTTCAGCGCTATGACGGCCTAGCCAGTTTGTCCCCATTTTGTAGGTGTGCATTTGATTTTTCTTCCTCCGTGAATTTTGCCCTTCACTGTATTGAATTTCATCTTGTTGATTTCAGACCAATTCTCCAATTTGTCAAGGTCATTTTGAATTCTAATCCTGTCCTCCAAAGTGCCAGTGACTCCTCCCAGCTTGGGGTCATCTGCAATTTTTATAAGCGTACTTTCCTCTCCATTAATGAAGTCATTAATGAAGATATTGAATAGCACCGGACCTCGGACTGACTCCTGCAGGACTTCACTAGATACATAAGAACGGCTATTCTGGGTTAGACCAAAGGTCCATCTAGCCCTGTGTCCTGTCTTCTGACAGTGGCCAATGCTAGGTGCCCCAGAGGGAATGAACAGAACAGGGACTCATCAAGTGATCCATCCCCTGTTGCCCATTCCCAGCTTCTGGCAAACAGAGGCTCGGGACACCATCCCTGCCCATCCTAACTAATAGCCATTGATGGACCTATCCACCATGAACTTATCTAGTTCTTTTTTTAACCCTGTTATAGTTTTGGCCTTCACAACATCCTCTGGCAAAGAGTTCCACAGGTTGACTGTGTTGTGTGGAAAAATACTTCCTCCTGTTTGTTTTAAATCTGCTGCCTATTAATTTCATTTGGTGACCCATAGTTCTTGTGTATTATGAGAAGGAGTAAATAACCC